>NW_026782315.1:0-473911 GCF_031769215.1 Ylistrum balloti | reverse complement strand
TTTTTGTACAAGGCGATGTGGTTGTGATGGATAATTGTGGATTCCATCACCATAGACAGGGAGAGCGCATTTTAAGAAATATGCTGAAAGAATATGGCGTGTCCCTGGTTTTTCAGCCGCCTTATTCCCCGGAATACAACGTAACTGAATATGTATTCAATGTCATGAGACAGAGGCTTCGGGCAAATATACCCGACTTGTGTCAGAATTTCTGGAACTTGCAGTAGTAAATGCTCTAGATATTCCGCCCAACCAACTTCAAAGTTTTTTCACATGTTGCGGATATGTATAATTTTCGATGGAAAGATAAAAAATAAAATAAAAAATATATGGGACCACAGAATTCCTTTATTTTTTAATGCAGTATGAATTATCGGCATATATCAGGAGGTCCCAGGTAATTCGTAATTCTTTGTTACATATAATAGAGCTTGGGCTTAAACCGAAATATTTTGAGCCAACCCTCCCCCCCCCTTCAAAAAAATAAATAAATAAATAAAACTAGTACAGAATGACTATGTGACTACATTCACTGTTAAGATGTTATGAATTCTCCGGTCCCAGTGATCTAACCTGTTGATATATATTTTGTACGTAAATTAGTTTAGTACTGAGTAACTTTCGTTTTCTCGTTGTACCATCGATGGAAAAGCAAAGTATCATTGGGTGTAGAACGAAACAAATGGGACAACCCAATTAGGTCTGATCTGAAGCCACCTGTGACTTGGACTCTTCCAATTAACCTCTCGCGACAGTCGAGTGTTTGTAAAATGCCGATGTCTGCACAGTATTTTTTCACCTGGCTCCACCCACAATCGATCTAGACTTGGCTCTGCCAATCAGAGAGCTTGTTGCATAAATTTAAGGAATTCGATTGGTGAAGTACTTCAATACAATACTATCAATACTTTGTTCAGTACTACAGTACTTGAAACGTTCACACCTTCCCTTCATCGGTAGTAAAGAAAAACATTTTTTTAAGGAAACACAAGTGTCTGTCACTGATCAAGGACAACAAGGTGATCGGAGGTATATGTTTCCGCATGTTTCCAACACAAGGTTTCACAGAGATTGTGTTCTGTGCTGTCACATCCAACGAACAAGTGAAGGTGAGGTTTCTGAAAATTCATTGAAAAAGTGTTATTGTTTACACCAGTAAAATATTTTCTTATCATATGACAATTTTGAAGTAAATAATCTGGTAGATCAAATTATTTTCTGTGTTGAGTCATATTCATGCAGATTATTTGATAACTATTTGCTATTATGTAAGAATCTCTGAGACTATATCTCAAAATAGACAAATGTTAATTGACTTTGATGAGATAAGTGGGTTGGATTTAATAAGCATTTAATTAGTATGTTCTGTTATTGAGGGGTGTAGGTCAATAATTTTAATTGTATTATTTGGAACTATAGTTGAGTTGAAGTTCTGGTGTTTTGTTTCCAACAGGGCTATGGGACCCATATGATGAATCATTTAAAGGACTATCACATCCGACATAGTGTTCTCCACTTCCTCACATTTGCTGATGAATATGCCATCGGTTATTTCAAAAAGCAGGTATGTTATACATGTAATTGTGTTTATCTCTGTTCGTTTTGTAATTTAATAAAAACAAAATTTTCAGTCGTATTTTCATGACATTGTCACATGCAGAAAAAAAAAAAATTTTAAAATGTTCTATTATAAAGTTTTAAACTTTTCCATGATTGCTTATGGGGATTTCGACATATCTAGTTTTAGTGTGAAAATAAAATTCGTGGACTGTTAGACTCAAATTTCAGCAAGATATGTTGCAATCTGTTTCTGGTAACAAATTCATCCCAATAAATATTGACAACAGACTGAGGTTCTGAGTTGATCAGTATTGTTACCCGTTTGATTGATGACAGCATCAACTTATTTCATTTATCAAGTCAGTGATGAAATTCTAATTCTGAAGGGGAAAATCAATGACTTGTTTATGAGTACTTTAAATCTGAACAATGATTTGTTTAATATACATGTACTGTTCACAGAATGTTCAATTCAAATATTTTTAAAAAAGGTGAAATTTGTTTATTTTATCAGTAATGATAACCTTTGCAAAGCACATTCTAAAACTTTTTAATATGTTGTACAGGGAAAAAAACACAATAGAGGAATATTTTAAGTGTCTTAGTTATACAAATGTACTTCAAATAAAAAAAGAAGTATATTTTTTTGTGGATGCCAATTTCAGGGCTTTTCGAAAGATATTAAGATGAATAGGTCAGCCTACCTTGGCTACATCAAAGACTACGAGGGAGCAACGCTTATGGGCTGTGAACTAAACCCAAGAATCTGTTACACTGACTTCTCCAGTGTCATCAGAAAACAAAAGGAGGTAGGATTTATTTAATGCCATGTAATTTACAGGAAATTCTTTTTTTTTTTTTATTTAAATTTTCATTGGAAAGTGAGAGAGAAAATGCATTTATTCATGGGAGGTGTTAAGGCAAGTGTGATTTTCACTAATCATTGACATACTTTTCAATGTAATTATTATCAATGTAATCTTATATCATTCTGAAAAATAAGAAATATAGCTCCCCTAGAAGGAAACAGCATTGAGAGTATCTAAACAGTTAGTTGATGCTATACTTTTTATACTGGTTTTGGTGTATAGAAAGGCAAAATGCACTGAACACTGGGCAGTAAGCTGTATATTGTAAACAAATTTTCACTTGGTTTTGATTTGAATATGATAGTATATGGATGATCTAAGCATTACAGTAATATCAAATTCATGTACACTAGTTATTTTCCCTGGATATTGTTACTGATGACTAAAATAAATAAAAACAAAAATATGAAAGAGATCTTAACGCAACTCAGTCCAAAGGACAGTCACAGGAAAGGATTTTACAAAAAGGTTGAAAAGCTGTTAACTTACTTACTTTTCTTACAATCTCAGACCGATAAGAAACCAAGATATATTAGACTGAAATAGAAGACATATACTTATAAAATTCTATTTATGCCATGGTGTTGTCAATGAAATATATATTGAAACACTTATATACGATATACCACATGTTTGCTGTGACAGATAGTGAAGACCATTATAGAGAAGAAACAGGAACAGCTACAGAAGGTATACCCTGGCCTGACCTGCTTTAAGGAGGGCGTGCGACAGATACCAGTTGAGAATATACCAGGTCTACATGATCTTGGCTGGAAGCCCCCTGTTGATAAAAAGTATACATTTCCTTAACATGTACATGATGTATTAGTTATGTCATACTATGGGAATCAGTAAATATCAATGTGATAGTGTTAGGATATACCTTAAAAACTATTTCACATGGTATATGACTGAATGTATTTAAAATATTTTAAATAGATTAACAATATATTTATGATCTAAGTTGTTCAGTTAATGTGACACTATTCCTCATAACTACTAACTATTAATACCTAATGGATATTTATTCCAGAACAAAAACCAGGATGAACATCAAGTGTTTTCTTTTTATCCTTTCAGCAAAGAGACACCTGTCGATGGTGAACAACTGCACTCAACAATCAAAACAATACTACAGCAAGTTAAGGTAACTGCTTGATGTTTGGTTCACTCAAGGCAGTCATATCAGACATATAGTGTCCACGCCGAATACTTTTAATTTTTGAGACAATGCAAAAATCCAAGATAGCAGTCCAACTTTCATCTTTCAAGTTAACCTGCATCGGATGGCATTCCACATTTCTCTGTGATAGGATACCATTTTTTCAAGTGATGGGATACCACCCACCACTCTCTCCTCTTTAGATATGTCATTGTCATCTGATTAGGTATCAATATGTCCTCAAATATTGGATACTACCCTTTCCTTTGATTGGATACTATCCTGCCCTTAGATTGGATACTATCCTGCCCTTTGATTGGATACTATCCTGCCCTTTGATTGGATACTTCCCTGCCCTTTGATTGGATACCTCCCTGCCCTTTGATTGGTTACCAGCCTGTCATCTGATTGGATACCACGCTGCTCTTTGATTGAATACTCTCTGTCCTCTGATTGGAACCCTCCCTGCTTTCTGATTGGACACCAACCTGTAATCTGATTGAACACCACCCTATCATTTGATTTGATACAACCCTGTCAATTGATTAGATACCACCCTGTAATCTGATTGCATACCACCCTGCCCACTACCCTGTAATCTGATTGAACACCACCCTGTCATTTGATTGGATACAACCCTGTAATCCGATTAGATACCACCCTGTAATCTGATTGAACACCACCCTGTAATCTGATTGAACACCACCCTGTAATCTGATTGAACGCCACCCTTTCCTATTGATTAGATACCACTCTGAACATTGATTTGATACTACCCTGCCCTCTTATTAGTTTTACACTTGGAATAGGGGGACAACTAAAGGTTGGTGTTGTGTCTGTCCTTCAGCACTTTATCTTGTCTCGGCTTTTATTTTCTCTACTACTTTTCACTGGAACTTGGTACTTTGGGTAGGGGTTCATGTTGGTGAGCAGTTGTGTCATGAATCAAAAATGAGTCCCTGACCTACACTTTGACCTATATTAGTTTGGGAGGGCTTCATCTCCTACACTAATTGTCACTGATTTAGTGAGGCTAAGGTAGTGTGTCATGTACCGAAAGTTGTCTTGTTCTGTTTAGATACCATCTTGCCCTCTGATTAACACCAAAACAAAACTCCTCTGGGATCTTGTTTTAATTCACAAGAAATATTAACGTGTCTTTGAAAATAGTACTAGGGTTACAATGACTTTAACAATGTCAATTTGTTGTACTGGGAAACTGAAAGGAAAATGTTGGCATATCTCTGTATTTTAGGACATAATGTACAATTGGCAGAAATGTTATAATTATTATGTTTATTTCTTGAATAGTCCAATGCCAGTTCCTGGCCTTTCCAGAAGCCTGTTGACAAATCTGAAGCACCAGACTACTACGACCATATCAAATTTCCTATGGGTAATTGTTTCTTTGTTGTTCCTGCTCCTCTCAGAGGTGATCCATATGATAGCAGTTATAGAAAGTCATATATATGATACCAGATAAGCCTAATATTTAGACTGCAAGAAATATGGCATTTATTATTTCCCTTTCTTTACAGTTTTAAGTTGGACAGAATTTCATATGCAAGGAATTAGAAATGAAAAATGCTCAAAAAGCTATTTGTAAATTTTGTATTACAACATTCTCTTCTCTGCAATTTACATAAATGTTTTTAACAAAACTTTATTTCTTTTTCAGATCTGAAAACAATGACTGAAAGATTAAAAAATCGTTACTACTGTAACAAACGACTCTTTATCGCCGACATGACCAGGATCTTCACAAACTGTCGAGCCTATAACAAACCAGACACTGAGTACTACAAGTGTGCTAACACATTAGAGAAATTCTTCTGTACAAAAATGAAGGAGGCTGGTCTGATAGAAAAGTGAAACTGTTATAGTGGGTGGGGATAGGGACTTTAAATGAAGGTGATGTAGATACTGATACATTCACTGGAGCAAGATTCTGACATTTTAATATTGAGATCTGAATATGCAAATGTGATTGATATACTTCATTACAGTAGTAAGTTACATGGTCAGCTGTACTATTAAGATAAAATTAGACAAAAATACCGATGTCTCTCATGTTGAGATATTTAGAACGCAAAACATTAACAGTATTCATGACTTTTCATTACTATAAAGCAATAATGGTATTACAAAATATCAGAACATGAAAATAGTTTTATGTCAGCCTAAGATTTGATATTGTTTTATTTTAACTCGGGAAGTACAATCAGTTTTTTTTTTATATATTTTAAGTTTTTGCAAGTGTAGGTGCAAGTCTGACAGTCTGTGTTGAATCTGTGTGTATGTGTGGTAGGTCCACAAAAGAAATGCATGTTTGATGTGGAGCATGTTTGTAAGATAGAATCAATATGTGAGTGAATGTTTGGATGTGGAATGAAGAATGTCAGTATTTAAAGGAGTAAATGAATTACTTGGGTGTGTTGTCGATATGTCAGCTTTCCCAGATTTCTAGACCAGTCCAAGTTGCAAATTTTAGTCAGTTTGGCCATTCTGGCTACCATTATATCAACATATATGGTCAGTGTTTACTTTGAAGTTAAGGCAGCTTTCATGATACCCAATTGATACGGACTGGGAAGCAAGGATTTAATCCATGATAAACAAATGCACCTGTACTGGATGTTGGCTATGTTATATGTCAATATGTCAAAAAAAACCCTGAAAATGCAAGGTTTCAGAATTTCCTTTCAAACATAAAATAATGAAATTATAATAAGATGTGTTCTATTTGCCCAAACTGGATACAATGATATTTCCTGATATATGAATGTACACTGACTATGTTTGTTGCAGCAAACTCTGAAACTAGTGATAGTTTTAGACAGGTACAGGATGATTATTCCTAAAGTCTAGCCTCGATTCTAGTCAGTGCCTGGTATTCAGCTGGTTCAGCCATTTCAACACCATACATGAAATTGACCTTAGTTATCTTTAAATGCTATATCCTTGTGTCAACATTGTCCTTAAACAATGATACTAGATCATATACTTCTATATCTTGGTGTCCTTAAAAAAAAAACAAAAAACACACCAAAAACCATGGACATTAAACAGTGATTTTAAGTCACCTGGTGCTATATCCTGTTGTCAGCATTGACAGTTGACAGTGATTTTAGGTCATATATAGAGAATACATTGT
Source organism: Ylistrum balloti (assembly GCF_031769215.1). Taxonomy (NCBI): domain Eukaryota; kingdom Metazoa; phylum Mollusca; class Bivalvia; order Pectinida; family Pectinidae; genus Ylistrum; species Ylistrum balloti. Next base: position 467,166 of record NW_026782315.1, on the reverse strand, counting down.
CAGTGTCTTAAATACAACCTGTATTTTGGTGAGGGTGAAGAAAGACAAAAGTGGCAAGCCATTTATTCTATTTATTCCACAACTTTGACTACAAATCCGACCATCAAAACTTCAACAGTTTTTTGTTCAATCTTTATTTACCTGATATTGATGTTTTGCTGAATTTTGACTATTATTTATGTATGCCAAAATAATTGCTCTGTGCAGAAATATAGTTCCTAACTTCAATGGATAAAATAACCTTGCTATTACATCATGTAAAATTGCGTACCACAACATTTCAACAGCTACTTTTGTTTAATGTAATTTCAAAGTAAATTCTGAAATTGATTCTGTCAAATTCACACACATGCTAAAATACATCTGTTTTCCGTCACTGCTGAATACAGCAAAAATATATGTGGCAGAAGTATTCCGACAATGGCGCTGCCAGTTGCAGGATAAAGTGCTGTATCCTGTTCATATTATGCAGTGATTCTAGGTCACCTGTTGCTTTATCCAGGTGTCAACACCGAGTGATTCTAGGTCACCTGTAGCTGTATCCAGGTGTCAACACTGACAGGGTTCTAGGTCACCTGTAGCTGTATCCATGTGTCAACACTGACAGGGTTCTAGGTCACCTGTAGCTGTATGCATGTGTCAACACTGACAGGGTTCTAGGTCACCTGTAGCTGTATCCAGGTGTCAACACTGGCAGTGATTCTAGGTCACCTGTAGCTGTATCCAGGTGTCAACATTGATACAGGGCAGTGATTCTAGGTCGCATGTTGCTTTATCTTCTCACCAACATTGACATTAGGCAGTGATTTTGATCACCTGTTGCTATATCCTAATGTCTTGGGATTTGAGAAGGCTTGTCATAGATGCAATGTGTGCTTACAATGTTTTACACAGGTGCAGCCATTATTGTGGTTCTTAAACATTATTTTTTAACACTGTAAGATCTCCTTGCCATTTTATAGCATAATCTGTTGACAGTTAATATGCAAGGGATGATTGGTGAACAGTGATTCATCATTATAGTGTGTATTGCTGTAAAAAATAGTAAGTATGGTGGAATCTTGGCTTGTGTAAATGTGTTGAATCAATTGCAATACAACCACAATGAATCAAGTATGAAGAATGCATCACTTCAAGCAGGTTCTTCAATCTGCATGTATTAGATTAACTTTGAATCTACCAACCTGAAAATATCAAGATATGTAAAAGAAATTTGGAATCAGTGGGATACCTCGATACTGAAGGACTGTTATATTGGCATGGTCTCCAGTGATGGGCCAGGACACGTCTCACCATCAAGAAATTACACATGTATTTCTGTTATTGGTATCAATGAGACTTCATCATCAAGTTATCATCCTTCATTCATTTTGAGATTTTTTTCTCTTAAATTTCATATTAGTCAATAAATGAATCTTTAAGAAATGAAAGTTTTATTTGTATTTTTAGGTCATATGACCCAAAGGGTCAGGATGACCTATAGCCATCGTGTTTCATCCATCATTGTGTGCCATCTGCTGAGCGTAAACCTTCCATTCAAATGACTTCTTTTCAATAACCAAAAGGCCCAGGGTGCCGGTATTGGTCTTGTATAATGCTGGGATGAAGGGCTACCAAATTTGTTCAAATGAATGCCCTTGACCAACTTTCAAAGGCACAGGGGTCAAATGAGTTGAAATACTAGAAAGAACTTCTTTTCAATAACCAGAAGACACAGGATGCTGATATTAGACCTGTAGAGCGCTGGGATAAAGGGCTATCAAGTTTGTTAAAATAAATTGCCTTGCCCTATTTCAAGGGCACTGGGTTCAATAGTGTTGAAATCTTTAACATCCCATTCATAATAACCAAATGGTCCAGGATCATGATATTGAGCCAGTAGCATGCATGGATGAATGACTGACCTTCATTCAAGGTCACGTGTCAAATATAGGCTAAAATCTTCACACAACATTTTCTCAATAACAAAATCCACAGATTTTATATTGGATCTGCAGCTTGCTGGAATGAAGGGCTACCTTCATTCAAGGTCAAAGGTGTTCAATACATTAAAATCATTTAAATGAATTTTCCTCAATAACAATGAGGGGACCTTAGGTGACCGTTAGGACCCATGGGCCTCTTGTTCGATATAAATCTCTTGATATTTGCATACTGATTACTTTCAGCATACTGTAAACTTAAATCATAAGAAAAAGCCTGTGATAATGCTTATCTGCACTTTTATTTCATTTTCAATTCATGTTTCTTAGTAAACTCAATATAAAGATTCGGTCGTCTTTATTTCCATAGCTTGACTACGATCAGATCTGTGTAGCTACTTTGTGCCATATCATTGTCAACACATCTCGCTAATGTCTACACATAAACAATAAAAAAATCTACCATTACTGTACCAGTGTTTGATAAAACAAACAATACGAGTACCAACTTAATGTTACATTACACTCTATTATTTAATTTACATCACTGTGGCATGCAAACTGTAATTTGCAAGATGACTATACAATAAATATGATCATTCAGCATCTTGCCCATGTAACAACTCCAATATATGTTATGTAGCTACTTATAGCTTAAAACATCGGGCTGATTTTAAATGTACAACTAGTTGAAGTTAAATACTGATTATGATGCCGCTGATGAAATTGTAAAATGACTATAGTCCTCCAAAAATGTGTCCACCGAGAACTGAGAAAAGATATCTTTCTGGAATCTACATAAAGGGAAACAGGATAGACATGACTGACCTGTAAAAAATACCTATTATCAATGATCTTCATTTACTCTATATGACCAACTTCTCAGCTAGATTACATACTGTCTTTTAATCATGCAGTCTATTTCCTGGCTATTCATAAACTAATTAGGAAGAAAATGTCAATCTTGTCTATTTCTATAAATTGAAACTTTTAGACATAATAAATAAATCCTGAGAGATCTTAATATATCAATACATTAATACAGACCTTGAAATTCTTTGTAAAGGCTAGTCAAGAGTACAAAAATCACTATAAGTGTCCTTATTATATGATCCAACTAGACAAGCTATTTGTATTGCGATACATGACCCAACATGTTTTTATTACTACTATTGGGTAAATGTTAGTGATTATTTAAATTTTATCATCAACAGTCCAACCTCATTATCTCCAACCCGTACAACATGCAGACCCCCTTCTAATGCAAAGCATTTATGCTACCTGCTTAACTTTACACAAAACATTCAAATTCACTTAAATACTCATTTATTTTCATGTTTCTAATGGTCCCGCCAAGTCAGAGATAATGAGGATTGACTGTCTTATATTTACACTTAAAAGAAAGTCACTTCTAAATAATATGCAGCTCTATTTTTGTATAACCTTCAAAAAACCATTCTGAATTTCCTGGCAAAAAGTAAATGTATTTCAGATAATAAATAATGGGTCAAATCTAGAAAATCATTCTTCGAACCAAATTCTAGTTGTGAACCACATGAATTGTTCATATATTATAAAGGCAACACTGAATGAATAAAAGATTGATACAAGCTCAATTCTTCATCACCAAACACTTATTATTGTGGCAGTATCAACATTTGAACAATCTATCACTACATGTCGTTATCAGATCAATTTTTTTCTCTCTTACATGTACATCAGAAAACAATTGCTAAATTAAATTCTTCATACTGTGATGTTTAAGTCTGAAATCTTTGGTTTGTGCAGAGATGGAACACGAAGCAATGAATTCTGGTCCAAAAAGATTATCTCTTTAGTTGAATTTGACCCAAGTCCAGTCTAACTGGAACTGGACATCTGAGTATTTTTCTTAACCAAATATTTCTATGCCATGTTTTGATCCATGAACTTTTCAATGTTTGTACCTCATAAATCAATGTATTTATGAAAGTATTCTTATAAAGACTGCATCTCTCAGCAAGTCAATGTGCTTAATACGATAATACACATCTTAAACGACATGGCCATCACCAGAACTATATATGGATAAGAACTACATGACTAGGAGACTAAAGAACAATAAGGTGAACTGTCTGCTCTGCAGATGATCCTTTAGAACATTTGTACCACTCTAGCTAATATCTGATATATGCCCCTACAAACACACAAAACCAAAATACACTTTAATTCATCATTCTGTGCATGTATTTTGTATGTCCGTAGGCTGTGTGCTGCATGTGTCCCTTAGAACTGCTTAAATGCACAACATACACCAAATCAAGAAACTAAAGAAAGGAACTTTGACACAACAATAAGATCAGTATCATCTGAGGCGGACAAAGGATGCATCACATATTTTTTTTATTGACCTGTGACTATGGTAAAATATACAATGTACTCAATATATTGTCAATATTGACACTGCTGACAAAATGGTGGAGTTTTACCTCAATTTCATTTCATGGTAGAAGTTTGTGCTAAATATTTTGTGGTCATACGTTGATGTTCAACTTTGTACATGTACAAACAAAATACAATTCTGCTGACACAACCTAAAAACATTTCCAACTTACTATGCTATTCAATGTAATAAAACTATATATCATACTAATGAGACCAGAATCCATTTGATTATCATGACATACAAAAACATACTGACACAAGTTTTTATTGAAATACAGTAAATCACATATGCTGTTTGGTTATAATTTTGCCCTTAAACTTTTATCCTTTTCTTTTTAATCAACTCTAAATATGTCATGTATTCATAAAGTTATACAGATGTTAATGCAAAATAGAACCCTACAAAGATGCAACTTGCAATTGTTAACATAAATCATTACCAAATCATAAGTGATTTTCAGTATGTAATAATGTATACATATATGTACAACAAGTGTCTAGCATTCTCAGTTATAGATGACAATCATTTGCCAGTCCCGCCCACTGACGTCAGGGTAAATACCCCTGTAATGGCCCCTTTGGTTAAACATGAGTTGGAACAACATCATGTGTACAAAACAACAGTCAAGGCAGGGGATCACAATGTCCGGAGAAATGAATAGGCAAGGGGTGGGAGTTAAATACACATCACAAAACATCACCTGACACTATCAGTTAACTTCTCTATTTAGCTGCAAAAAATAAATCCTATTGATAAAATGAAAATAAAATCTTAGTGTTGTTTTATTTTATACTCTATTCTACAAAAACACTACAAAAGGATCTTTTATTTTCTTTACAGTGAACTTGCACACCTAAATAGCAACTAAATTATTGAGAATAATGAGAAAAAAAGTCAAATAAAAAAAATGCTCCTCTCTACTTTCACATAGTGAATATTACATTATTAAATATCAACATGAATAAGTGCTGCTGACTGTAAGAAAATTGTCTTTTTTCACATTTGATTTCTGCTAGGTGTATTTAATTTGGGGCTAATGAACTTTAATAGAAATGTAGGATATCTAGTGTTGAATATAGCATGGTACATTGTAACAATTTTGTACTATGTCTACTAGATAAATGTTTTCACTGAAATTGATTTGCTCGTTACTATAAAAGTGACCTTTGAAAAATCAAAGCTGGCAGGAAATTTCTTTTTTCTGAGTTCATACAGAAACATTTCCTTTTCTTAAATTGTATCTGAATTCAGGAACTGTTTAGTCTAAAGAGTAGTTTTACAAGACAACACTCCTGGGTTTATACCAGGCCAAATCAGATTCTATGCAATGACTGCTCCCTCCGTTAGCACTGGGCACTTACACAATTTGTTACAGAAGTTTATCTCAAAATTGTACTCACATCATTTTTACGATAGACCTTTAACACTTTATGTTATACCTTTAACATATATTTGTCAGTAAATTAATTTATAGCACTCTTTGAGTAATCATGAAGATAAATAATAATTGTTATTTTTACACAAATTATGTACAGTGAAACCATATTAGTTCAAACACTCCAAATTTGTTCCCAAGGAACCAAATTTTAGACTATCTATTAACGAATCTGTCCAAACACATGTACTGCAAGTCTCTAATAACATGGTTCAACTGTTTGAAGTCTTGTACTTTCCTAAGCCAGCACTAATTATAAACACAAAATACACATCTTGGCAAGGAAGGTCAATAATCCTGTACAACTTCATAATATATATAAAAAGTCATCTGTGATGCATTTGGGAATCGGATAAGTAATAGATAACTGACAGAGAAAAAATAAAAGTGAAAAGTAGATCACAGTTTGCTCCTAATGGTAGTGTGTATGAGGTACACATTTCGCTCCTAATGGTAGTGTGTATGAGGTACACATTTCGCTCCTAATGGTAGTGTGTATGAGGTACACATTTCGCGCCTAATGGTAGTGTGTATGAGGTACACATTTCGCTCCTAATGGTAGTGTGTATGAGGTACACATTTCGCTCCTAATGGTAGTGTGTATGAGGTACACATTTCGCGCCTAATGGTAGTGTGTATGAGGTACACATTTTGCTCCTATTGGTAGTGTGTATGAGGTACACATTTCGCACCTATTGGTAGTGTGTAAGAGGTACACATTTCGCACCTATTGGTAGTGTGTATGAGGTACACATTTCGCGCCTAATGGTAGTGTGTATGAGGTACACATTTTGCTCCTATTGGTAGTGTGTATGAGGTACACATTTCGCATCTATTGGTAGTGTGTAAGAGGTACACATTTCGCACCTATTGGTAGTGTGTAAGAGGTACACATTTCGCACCTATTGGTAGTGTATATGAGGTACACATTTCGCACCTATTGGTAGTGTGTATGAGGTACACATTTCGCACCTATTGGTAGTGTGTAAGAGGTACACATTTCGCACCTATTGGTAGTGTATATGAGGTACACATTTCGCACCTATTGGTAGTGTGTATGAGGTACACATTTCGCTCCTATTGGTAGTGTGTATGAGGTACAGTGTCTTCACTTCAGTGTCATTCTTACACTATTGCCAGGGCTGTTTACATTATTGCCATCCTAACACTTGTCACTTCAAATTTATCTGTCATTTCTTCTGACATGTCACCAACAGAATATGTTTCATGGTATTGCATCTAAGTTAAGCTAAGCACATAGGGTCATCTATCATTAACATTTTTATTGGATAATAATTATCAACCATTTCTTTAACTCGTGGTCCAAATGTCATCTTCACTGATAAGCACAACAATATTGTGATAAAAGAAAATAAGAATTTAGATAGCAAGCTGAAGTATTGATATATATGGCAGTCTCAAATGAGGTCCAGGTAACTAAAACTTGTTAGGTATGGCAGTGAACAATGATTAGAACCTATGGGAAGTGAATTCCTTCACTGAGGATGAACGTAACTGCTTAATATATACAATCTGTTTCAGATATAATGTACCAGGTAGTACATACATGTATCAATGTACTACTCATGGCTATATTTAACACATTGTGCTCGAATATTAACCGGGTCATCACTATAATCATCATTATGATTTAACATATTTTTCAACTCCTTTAGAAAAAAAATTCTTGCTTAAATCTACATTTAACCCTTTGCAGGTTCTGTAATTATCGTCACATCTGTACAATTTTCATTTATTTACAAGTTCTAAAGGCAACATGACACAGTGATTAGCAATGACAGGAATGAGGGAGCGGTCAATCGCCAGGTGTTATTATAAGTTATATATATAACTAACAAATAAATACCATCTCTCTATACTATCCTCATCTATGGCAATTAATATTTATGTCAAATAAATTACTCAAAGACATCAGGTATACAATATACCTATACCTATTTGACTTCCTAAATTCATATTCGTATCAATGGTATAAAAATAACCAAGACACCCGTAGAGTTAGTAATACTCATTTATCACCTGGTAGAATAAATTATTTATCATCTGACAGAATGTATTATAATTTTAATTTAACTGCGTACTACCAGTCAGTAATCAGAAAATAATACATACTATCAAAAACATTGTACTTTACTTCTAACATTTGCTATATCTGATCCAAAATATCATGTGAAAACATAATTTTTGTTGTTTTTTTTTTTTAATAAGAAAAGTTGACAACGGCAGAAATTGCTCCATGGTAGAATGATGCTAAATGCAGCTTCCTGTGAACTAATAAAAAAAAAAAATCCTGCCATTACAATGAAAATGACTAATGAATAAAAAGCAGGATTCCTGTGTTTGCTTCATTTCATTGTCCAGAGACTTCCTAGGAAGATAAGACTCGTGTAGTCCAAGCACAATCACAAAACAAACCAGAAGTCTGATGTATGTAGTTTCCTTGTCGCGTCCAAAGTTTGACAAACTTTGGTATATCTCTGGTACATATAGAGCTGAGGAGAAGTCTCTTCACTGTAGCACAAGCAAGAATAACAGATCGGGATAGTCAAGCCAACAGGCACAAAGCTAAGATACATCACTCAACCAGGGATGTTCTAGACTTTCTAACGCTGTGGCACGCTTCTCGGGGTCAAATACAAGCATCGGCATGAGGAAGTCGGAGAACTGCTGGGCTTCTGAAGGCTCCCATTCATATTTTTCAGTCAGTACTTCATAAAGGCCCCATGGCTTCAGTTTCACAATGTGTCGCAACTCTCCTGTTGAAAAGTTTAAATAACACAATGAAATTGTGAAGAAACTATTTCACGACTCTTGAAGGAACAATCAGCAGATACTTGCTTCCTAAAACTAACTTTAATACATCCCTGAACAACATTTCAACTAATGACTTAACAAATCTACAAAAGTCAAAAGTTTTATTGTCACGTCACCATGGTTGTAACTGTGTGTGACTCAGTAATTCCTTCTACTGTAAACATAGATGAGAAGTGATTCTCAAGCCAAGGTTACCTTTCTCATGAAAATACTGAAGCCACAGTGACCCTAGATGATATTAGGCAGTCATTTGTTGAAAACATACTGAACTCACTGATGTGACTTACCTTTCCTGTTGAAGAATTCTCTGGAATATTTGCCAGACAGGGCTATATGGCGTGGAATGGGGCCAATAAGTTCTATGATGTGTGCGAGGTGGTCCTCATCTCGGGAGTAGTCCTCTCCAGAGTGAGGCTCAAACAGGTAATCACCAGTTGCCAGCTCAAAGGCCTATGAACACCAAACAAATCCATCAGCCCAATGATAAAACAAATTGGCTCATCACTATTGTCAATCAACTGATCTAATCTCATGTCTATAACACTGCATCTGAATTAGTACTTTATTCACTGAGAATAAGCAACTCCCAAGCACTTGAACAACACAAATGGTTTACAATACCTACAAACCACACAACATGAGAATGTGCATCCATCATCATCTTTTCCCATACAATACCACCTTTATAAAATCTATCAGAAACTGTTGCACCTAAGGAAGACAAACTTAATATACTTTGTCTGGACAGGAAAGCAGTAGAAAGACACTTTTGAGATAACTATACTTTGAAACATTGGAGACTGGATTCTGACCATCATACAAACTTTTGATGTCTGAGAATCCTTACCATACAAGCGGTACTCCAGAGGTCGGCAGGTGCACCATAGCCAGCCCCAATCAAGACCTCAAGACAGCGGTACTGCCTTGTCTGAATATCCTCCGTAAAATGGTGGTGCTGTAACCGGAAATGTTTGTCAATAACAACATTCATATCTTGACTGGCCACACCAGTAATAAAAAACACTTTCCAAGTACCAAATTTATCCAAAAATTGATCCTTAAAAGCACTGCTTCCTTGATAAAGTGTATCATAACTTTCACATTAACCTGAGCACATTTTCACCATTTCTGTTTAAAGAAAAAGTGAAATAAATGGATCAAGTGGCAAATATTGTGATCTTCTAGACCTTGAAAGTAGAGTTGAATATTGCCAGCACTATCACACTGCTGTAAATCTTTGCCATTATCTATTCATTCTATACTCAATGCAAACAAATTCTCACTGATACAAAATGATTTAAAAGTAGTGTTTACACACACAAAAAATGTGAATGTTTTAATGCGTTTTAAGATACACTAAGTGTCTATGCTGCACACATTGAAGTTTCAACACAACTATTGGTACTTACGATCCAGCAGGCATTTCCCAAGTCTGCAATCTTTACAGGAATATCACAAATCTCTCTTACTGGGTCTGATTTGCAGCTAAGTTTGCGTGCTGAAAAAAAGGTACAAACATTACATAAAATCACACTGCAATTGTCTCAACATCTTATTCTGTTGTTAACTAACAAAAACAGGTACACAGGCAAATTAAAACAAACTTCATCACTCCTAAGAAGTTATACTAACGTGGCTGGAACATGTCAGTATTATCTAAAAGAATAATTCATCAAAGGTAAGTCATTACAGTAGAGTTTTAAACAATTACAAATATTTACAAGGGTTTTATTTGTAAATCAATTTAAGTATTTTCAAGATTTTTTAATTATGTGAAGTATCATATGAAATACACCAAAATTAAGGACAGGCTGAGGTTTGAACCAAATAATCGTCCTAACACTGACAAACTCAAGCTAAGTGCTGCCTACCAGAGGAATTAGTGTCGCTATTAGCTTGGCTAGTACTGTCCACACTTAGATCACGACCTTTGGACTCTGGACTGGACTGGCCATTATTGCTTTCCTCCATAGCGCAAGGTGTGCTCTCTGGTTCTGTTTTATTTGATATAGCCTCACTTTCAGAAATGTTCATTGAAGTATCCTGTGACACTGTATCCTGTGACGACGGTGTCTCCTGAGACGTAATATTTTTGTTTACCGAGTCCCCGTCACCATCCTGTCCCCCCTGAGATTCATGACCGTTACACATTTGGGGTTCAGGCACCTGTTCAGGAGCCACATTTTGCACAATGATCGTTGTGGTGCCGCCACCATCTGTGATGATCGTGGGTTCAACATAGTTTTTGTTCGTTAAAGATGGGCTTTTCTCGCCTTCACTTTGCTGTGTATTTTCCTCATTTATTTTTTCTGTTTTTGTTTTCTCCTTTTCTGCACTGTTATCTGTAAAATACAATATTTAGCATGAATAAGATTATACAAGGGTGACATACAAGGTATATATCTTGACCCATTTGAAGGTCTATAGATATGATGTGTGTTCTTTGTACAAATTTTATCCATGGATGTTTACATTGTGGTCCACGAGTTCCTATCACATAATTGACAATTTACCACCATAATTATATTGAAAACTTTTAGTAATTTAAAACTTCAACTTCCAAACATTTTTAAGGCATGAAGATTGTGAATTTGAGGACTGGACAGGGCACAAGTTAAAAAAAATGTGTTAAATATACAACATACAAATACATATGAACATTATGTGTGCTTTACTAATCAGAAGCGTTCTGTTTTTGATTTTTTTTTTGTGTGTGTACAAATTTTACTGGGTTTTCTAGAAATGCTAACAATGGGCTAAATTTGAAGGTCTGATTTATACAGGTGTCCAGATTATACAAGGTTACATAGAAATGTGTACTGTAGGATCTGGTTGAAGGTCTGATTTATACAGGTGTCCAGATTATACAAGGTTACATAGAAATGTGTACTGTAGGATCTGGTTGAAGGTCTGGTTTATACAGGTGTCCAGATTATACAAGGTTACATAGAAATGTGTACTGTAGGATCTGGTTGAAGGTCTGGTTTATACAGGTGTCCAGATTATACAAGGTTACATAGAAATGTGTACTGTAGGATCTGGTTGAAGGTCTGATTGTCCAGATTATACAAGGTTACATAGAAATGTGTACTGTAGGATCTGGTTGAAGGTCTGGTTTATACAGGTGTCCAGATTATACAAGGTTACATAGAAATGTGTACTGTAGGATCTGGTTGAAGGTCTGATTTATACAGGTGTCCAGATTATACAAGGTTACATAGAAAAGTGTACTGTAGGATCTGGTTGAAGGTCTGGTTTATACAGGTGTCCAGATTGTGCATATTTACATAGAAATGTATACAGTTGGACTTGGTGAAAGGTCTAGTTTAGACAAGAGTCCAGATTATACAGGGTTACAAAAAAATGACATGTATACAGTTTGACCTAGTGGGAGGTCTAGTTTAGACAATGTCCAGATTATACAGGGTTACAAATAAATGACATGTATACAGTGGGACCTAGTAGAAGGTCAGGTTTATAAAGTTGTCTAGATTGTGCATATTTACATAGAAATGTATACAGTTGGACCTAGTGAAAGGTCTAGTTTAGACAAGAGTCCAGATTATACAGGTTTCCATAGAAGGAGAGAGCTGAAAGTCAGGTTTATATAGGTGTCCACACTAAACAGGAAAACATAGAAAGGGTATGGACATGTAAGAAGACTACATCTAGAAATGCAAACATTAAGATTAACATGTTCAATGAAAAGTACAAATTCAAAACTACTCATTACCAGCATTGTTGTTTTCAATTTCAATGATGTTCAGGTCATTTTTGTTATTCTCCGAGTTCTCCTGGTCGGTGTAGTTGGCGAGACTGTTCTCCGTGGGAGACGAGTCGCTGTTTAAGGTGTTACAGGTATCTGTGCCTTCTGACTGGTCCATACCTTCCTGCTGGGGTAAACTCTGAGTACTCTCACTTTGGGACATATACTCATTCTGTAAACAAACAAACGTTCAACACATGATTGGTATGTTTGTAATGGCTCCTTATCCAACTGGAGTCAGTACCAAATTTTAACCATTTCAAAAAATTCTTAAAAAGGAGAAGAAAAACACAAAAATGTCAACTAATTGGTCAAATCTATTTTCAGCTTCTGCATACCAGTTAAATGGGCTTACCAGCTTTGCAATAGGAATAAGCCTAAAATACCTCCACTAATTAACCTGTATAAGAAGGTGACCTACCTGTTCCCTCTCTCTTTCAAACTCCTCAATCTGCTTCATCTGTTCGTCCAACAATAGCTGTTGCTTCTTTTGTTTCTTCTTCATCTTTTTCTTTTTGTTTTTAGACATCTTTGAGGGATCCAGTGGTTTCTCTTTTGGTGCTGTACTCACTACACATAAAAAGAGGTGCTTAGTTATCTTCTATATCTGAACTTAGTTGGAGGGGAGGTCCTTGGTATGGAAACCATAGCTGGTTATCATTAATTAACATCACTTAAGTAATCACTTTGTGTCGACGACACTCATGCTAGCTGTGTATGATGTTTATTGAAATAAATAAAGAGGTATTTCCGTATTCAATGGCATATGATCTTTAGTGATTGGTCACGCTGATTATATATATATATTAAATGAAGGTTAAAAACATACAGTCCTGATAAAATCTTCATATTATCATTTCGTTGTGTGTGTGATTGGAGAGGTCACGACTGATCACATCCAGTCACAGTGTCACTCTGAAATTTGCGCTTTACAGTGTAATGTATGGTTATAGGCTACTAAAGGTTTAAAGCAGTGAACTCTCATAAACTGGTCAAGTATTTTCTTGTGTTCATGATCACCTTTCTAGCCTTGGCAAGTGTGAATGTCTCTATAGTCTAGTGATAGAGTGTCTGGCTAGAGACATAAGGGTCACTACAGCCTCACCAGAATCATCAGTATTGTGGAGGTTAAAACCAGGAGGAAGAATTCAATCTATAGGCCTAATTCAAACCTCAGCAGCTAGTAGCTGTGTTGTTCATCACTCCTTCCAATTACATTTGAAAGTATTAATTATTGCATCAAAATCCAAAACGATCTAAACAACGTTAATTTCTGAGTCAAAATATAAACCAATCATGCCTTCAAATTCCAGATACACTCAACAACAACTGCACAATATGTTTCATTTCAAGGGAAAAAAAGTTGATATATCCTTGCCCGTGATTGTTCACATGCAAAATTATCACAAGAATATATAGAGTACACTCGATTTATAGTAAGAAAAAACTTGTGTAGGCTATTTGCTGTTCAAGTGTTTCAAAATGCTTTTCATGATATGCTGTAAATAATTAGGCCTACAAGCTGATGACAAAACATGAATATGTGATCAGAACGGTTGCCTATATTTAGATAATTACTGACCTTTATTAGCACAAATTTGATGAAGTTATCTAAAGACTGCTTTGATCGCATCTATGTAGTTTGTCAACCACATTTTCTTTCTCTTAACAATATATCTCTTACACTCTTGATTATTTTCTCGTCCATGCTTAAGAGTTTAAGCTTACAACCAAAATTTATCATAAAAATCTAACTCTATACTCGTTATTGTTGTTTTGCATTAAATGTTTTGCATTAAATGTTTTTACAAACTTTTAAATTAATTTATTGTTATCATATAATTTGATAAATGTCTGAAATTCAATCTTGAAAGTCTGTTGTGGTAATACTACTGAAAATGAAACTACAATATAAACTTATAGTTTTAGAATTATGTCAGAAATCAGTTATCCTTTCAAATATATATGATCCTCTATACAACACTGATATTTTCCAATGAATGGTCGAAAATATTCAAAAATGTTTTTAGTTATTACGTGGAAAACACAAAATAGCTAGTGTATTGGAAACTATGAAAGTATCGACAAGTGGGAGATAAATCTAACAGTATAAAAGAGTAGTAATATCTGCATGAAATACTTTCAAGTTGTCATTTAAAACACCACATCTTAATTTTTGCTTTCTCTTTTGTGTCTATTTATCTTGTATACATGTCTTTATAAAAGAACAACATCAACTACTTCATGACCTAAGTTCAAAACACATTTTACATCCCTTCCGCAGAGGTTGGGTCTTTTTGTAGTGTAAAATTCTGTCCAAGCTATAAATAGTCTTAACTAGCGGCTAGCAGCTGATCTAGGTCATGGTTATATATATAGGCCGAGCATCCTAGACAAACAGTGTTTTAAAAAAATAATGACAGTTTTAGAATCTGAAGATAAGTATATGAGATTTAGACAAACATTAAATCCAGCAATCACTAGTATAGTGGTCTTACCCCCCTTTTCCCAGTAACACTTACAAGTGGGAAAACCACTACTTCTGAAAGCTTCTACTCCAGTCTGTTAGATCGTGTAGGCAAATATTTATGACTTTCCCCAAATGACAATTGAGAAGGTTAAATTGGCAAACTATACATCAGTATGTCACTGTATTGATCAATTACATTTACATTTCTGTCATATGAAAATTTTTCATTCATATAAAACAACGGTCAATGACACTAAGAGGAATCTGTTCAACATCACCACACACACAATAGTAATTATCTTTATGTATCATGTCCCTAGTTCTGACCTTTATAACATCTAATATTGCATGACCTTGCTTTTATGATAGGATTCCAATGCGTGACTTGACATGCAAAAATCTTCCCAAGACACATGATAACACTTTCCAGAAAAGCTTTACTTTCAAGAATGTAACTGGCCAAATATCATGATCAAAGAATAGGCAGGTCCTGGGCCAGGATACTTAACAAGCAGCATTCTTTTCTTCAGAAGAATTTCATATTTTAACAAATTTTCTCCAGGACCTTCAAAATCCCTCCAGTCAATAAATTTAATAGCCTCTCATCCCAATATGCTACTGGCTAAACTATATTATGCATGACCCTGGACTTTTTAGTTCATTTAACTAAAAAAACGTTCATAGCTGAAAAATGGACACCATAATAAAACACAGGCTCAGTTGCCCTTCATGCAAGTGAACAAACAAATGATATTGAGCTAGCTGACCTCTTCACAATATCAGTTAACATACTTACCAGCAGATCCAGGTAGTTTCAACCCCATTTTCTGCCACTCAAAGGCATCTGCAGCAAGTTTCCTGATGTATGTCTCATCCACACACATAAGCACGTTCTCTGGTTTGATATCCGTATGGATTATATTGCATTTTGAATGGAGGTAATGGAGGCCTTGTAGTACCTACATTAGACAAAAAGACGTACACACACTTGTTCTATACCTATGTCACAGAAAGTATTCATATCCATGTTTCATGTAATGTATATAATGTCTTTAAAAATCCTGTTCCAATCACTGTTTTTACAAAAATCTTCAATCTTCTTTACAACTGCTGGAACAAGAAATTGTGATTAATGAACTTATGGTCCAATCTAAAATTTAATTATAAAATATTCAGTTCATTGATTTGTTAAATCCAGAATTAATTCAATATGTTACTTCAATCAGTGGCTAGGTTTTTGCACAATTTTCTATATAAATTTAATCAGGATGATCTGCTTGAATCTAAATGGCCAAATATATATGTATGCCCAATTAATTATAATGCAATCTGACTAAAACTATCAGCTCAATATATTAAATATTCTGAAATGCAATTAATCCATGATTCACATTTTCAGGACTTTTAATCACTTTTCCCACAATTTTGAAACATAATTTTCAATTTACTTAAAAATATTTTCTTTTCTCAAATTTTTGCAAGCGTTTTTCTTGATTTCCTTTAAAACTAAAAATAACTATGATTCATAACCGATTTTCATATGAGATTTTTTAATGCCTTAGGCCATTCTAATAGCCTTTTGAAGCATGCAAATTAAAATGGCCCTTTGTTATTTTCAGGAATTGCAATCAATTAAAAAGGACACCATCAATAAACTACCAAATTTAAGTCTGAATATGGATTTATCCCAATATATATCAATACCTGTGAGGTATTAGTGTTGTCTGAAGTGTTGGTACACGCTATCACAACTTTCAAATAATATCAGGTAGGATATGACACTATCTTGCAGATCTCCACTCTATTACTTTCCACAGCCTAATTCAAGGTTCATTCCAGGAGTATTCAAGGAGATTTTCATAACTTTCCGCAATTAATTTTGAAAATTTCAAAACTTTAATTTTTACTATCTGTCTTTAATGTCATTAGTGCTTGCATATGAATTGAAGTCTTAAATAAGTACATACACAACAACACAAAATATAAAAATGCTGCACTATTTCAATTGCGGTGACGTTCTTTAATGTAATTTTGAAAAACAACACACAATTTTTAGTAGATGAAATTCATTATCAAACGATGTATGCATTCTATACATCATTTGATAATGAATTTCCTCTCTTCAAAGAATTTTGAAACAAACAAGTAAATCTAGAGGGATCTTGGCACCGACCATCGTTTGATCTTTATTTGCTCTTTGAAAGTTGGATCTTTTTTCCTTCTTTTCTTTTCTCTTTTTTAACTCTTCACTTTTAACTAGGGACAAAGGGGAACCTACAAAGAAATTTGAGAGATCTATCCAGTACCTCTCAAGAGATACCAACAACAAACTTTACTAGGCAAAATCCAAAATGGTTCCCTGTCAGGCTTTTCATTTTCAGACAGGCACAACCAAGTACCAATGGGAACCTACATAGGAAATTTGAGATCCATCCTGTACTTTTCTAGAAATAGCAATCACAAAAATTGTTTACGGACAGACAGTTGACAGACAAACAACGGACCACAGACGTAGGGCAATTTGAATAGCCCACTATCTAATGATAGTAAGCTAAAAAAATCCAGGATAATTTCATACAATCCAGGATTATAACAAGATATTATTAAACTTTTTTGCTTTTCAAGTAAATTCAATAGTCTAAGTGAAAATCCAAGAGTTTGCCAGGACCTGTATGAGTCCTGATAATTGCAGCACTTGATGTTCAGCGCTGATCTCCATTATAGCCAAAGTCTTTATGCTGGACAAACTTTACACATCTATCTGATACCAACTCTAATTATATAAGGTACAAAAACACTTACCTGTTTAATTATTCTCTTTACATTACTTAATGGAATTCCTTGATAATTTGATCTAATGATCAGTTTTAGTAAATTGTGTCCTAGCACCTCAAACACCATACAAACATCTGAAACATGTTAAGGGCAATTTCTCAACAGCTTTTGTTTGTAAATATATATCCTCTGTTTACTACATCACACAAAAACGCTTTGGGTAATCAATAACCAACAGGCTCAATGGGCATGTAGTCCTCTTTAACACTATGACATGGTCACAATATATTCACACATTCTCCAGGTTTCATTCCCAAAGATGATGGACAAATATCACTGAGATATGGTAAAAAGGATACGTGTGCCATTGACACCTGATATTTTGAAGTCGTCCAAAAGCTGAACAGTCCTTTCTCTGAATAAATCATTTTCGTCACTTTCTCTTACCTGAAATGACAAGGAAGCAAAAACATAATCAATGATCAGATCTTTTCTAAATCAAAACATTTATTTTACAACCATTGCAAAACAAGTTATTCCAACTGGTATTAATCACTCTTGTTGGTCCGGGTAGAAGCGCATAAGGGGTCTTACTGTAGGAAGTACACAGGGGCAAACACAAACACTATGGATGACAAAAAATGATAACAAATGACATAATGAACTGTAATATAAAGGGTTGGCATTTGTTTTTTAGGGTTCAACATTCTTTTTCCACTTTGATCTCTTAAAGATACGTATCTTGGAGAAAACACCGGAATGACAGAGTAGCCAGAGAGAAAAGAAAGAAAGGCAGCCTGAACTAACTGGCCTGTTCACAAAACACTAAAAAATAACTCCTCATTCTGTACCAAACCTCCTACCACCCTGTCTGTTACAAGGACATCAAACAGCAAAAACATATCCCAAATCTGTGGTGGATACCAAATGAATTGCTCTAATTTGCAAAATCTCGCAAATAAAATTTACTGTATTGTAGCTGGAATTGGTATAAAGATCAGACAGAAAATCTCCAGTACAAAGACAGAAAATGGAGACTCACTTTCACCTTTGTGTGATGCAGACAGAGATATCTCAAACTGACAGAAAGCTTTTAAAAATTAGCACAAAAATTTATCAGATCCTGCACTTTCCAACCATTAAGTAGTGCAAGTTGTTAAACGAACTGTATAAATTGCGACTTCGTCATTGATGTTATCCATGGTTATGTAACATAAACTGATGATAAGACATTATCAGTTAGTGGTCAATCAACATCTCCGTTGAAAGACAATATTTATCTTCTTGTAGCAAAACTGGGAGAGCACCTATGAAGTGCGAAACAAAATGATTTCATGCCAGTGCAGCCATGAGCAGTATTCTGTGTGATACCACCAGAATCAGTGAATTTTGGTCATAAGCTGGTAATAATATAAGGATATCCTATCTGGTTAGAATATATCAACAACATTTTTATTCCAATTGAGATGGTACAAAAAGTTGAGCTCTGAAATATATCAGGAAGAAAAACAGGATATACCCAAATTTCCACAAAATGATAATTTGACTTGATTTGCTGTTACATGACCCTTGAGGAGGTCATGTAGCGTTGTTCCAATCTGCCAATACCACGACCACTCAACCTAATCAAACCTTACCAGCTACTGTCTGTCAAATACTCATGTCTTGTTTTGCTTCCATTTGTTTTAATTGCTAATGCTCAAACCGTTTCTGGTATTATGGATTTAAATTACGAATGATTTAGCCACTGGGAGTACCAAGTCTCCATCTAAATGACACGATGAATAAATGCCAATCTGCAGGCAAGCTTTCCAGTGCAATCCTCATTTCGAATGAAACTGAAGGTCACAAGCAACTACATTCTGATCTTTCCCTGCCATCTAGAGGGAAATCTTATGTCAGTGGTTTCAAGGAGATTGATTTGAGATTTTTTTCAAAGATTCAGATTAGACGTGATAAAAAAGATAAAAGTTTTTACAAAATGCAGCTTCAGTCTAGCTATCTGAATGTTTAATCTAATTTTGTTTTTCTTGGTGTTTTTTTCTTTTTCTCTATCTAAAAAGTTGGAAGTTAAATATTTTCTCACAATCTATAACTGCTGATTAAGATAAACAAGTAAATAGAATAAAGTAATATAATTATTAGTTTTGCTTGAAACTAATTTCTTGTCAGCAGCTTGCATATATTAATGAGTATTAAGGATACATGAAGATTAATGATTCAATCAATTAAACAAAATCTCTGGATAGGCATAAAACTAAATTTTACTTTGTCAGTTTATGAAGGTCAATGCAATTCTACTATCTATCTACCAAGAATTCAATAGCAAATTGATTGGGCAGATAGTAATAGGTCCAAAATTAATATGTTTAATTCCTTTCAAATCTTCTTGGCTCAGAAATCTCAAAGAAAGTATTTAAGATGAATCAATTAGGCTGATACATAAAGTGAGAAGTTAGATATATAAGGGAAACTTGATATGAAAGAGTATCGCTGTGAAATATCAATATTTGTAATGAGATTTCATATTGTGTAAAGATTAGTATTTCTATCCCTTTCCATTGTCTAATTTTGTAAAGAATGGAATAAAACTGCATAAAATCCACCATTGTTTAGTCTTTATATGCTCTCTGAAAATTGGATCTTTTCCCTTCTTTTCTCTGTTTTTGTTCTTGATAAGACATTTGAACATTCCTTTGCAGAAATGAATGATAATCTTCACCTGCCAAATACAAAATGGCCACCTGGAAGCCATTTTCTTTCTTCTGATTAGTCCCAAAATCAAATGAGCAGAGATCAAAGGGAACATACCTATTGAATTTGAGAGATATCCATTCAGTATTTCTTCAGAAATAGCAATAACAATCTTTACTTGGCAAAATCCAAGATGGCTGCCTATTGGTTTTGTTTTTCTGATCATTCCAAACTCAAATAGGCAAAACTAGGGACCTACAGGAACCTATATAAATGTTTTTAGAAAGATCTATAGAGTTATTCTCAAGAAATAGTGATAACAAACTTTCAAAGTCAAAATCTAAGATGTCCATCTGTTGGCCATTTTCCTTTTCTGATCAGCTTCAAAATGCTTCTTCAATGTGTTCCTTTAGTTAATCAGATGAAATT
This sequence comes from Ylistrum balloti, assembly GCF_031769215.1. Classification (NCBI taxonomy): domain Eukaryota; kingdom Metazoa; phylum Mollusca; class Bivalvia; order Pectinida; family Pectinidae; genus Ylistrum; species Ylistrum balloti. The sequence goes on along the minus strand of NW_026782315.1, from coordinate 446,415 downwards.
GGTGTTGCTTTTTTTCTAAATTTGATACAAGTAGTTTTATTGTCAAATTTATTACTTAGTTTGATGGTCTTTCATCCAATATTTTGCAAACTACCTTATTTTGACAATTTTCAAATGAAAACAACATTTATTTTATTTTTTATCACTTCATTACAAAGTGGTGACAACATAAATACCATGAGACTTAAATCGTCTTCAGATACTTAATGCAGTCACATAATGTGCAAACCTGACAATTCACCTATGGTATGGTGACACAAAAACAGGAAACATCAAAGTTGTGTGGATGTTTGACAGGCATACCTGACAGCATGACAAGCTCAAGCTCTCTGAACTAATTTACTATGTTCAGCATCAGTGTTGACATATGTCGTGACAATATTGCCATCAAATGTTGTTTTATCACTTTTACAGTAGTCAACACTGCATGAAGCACATTTCCACAAACTAACCCACTTTCCCTGGATTTCATTACAAGGTCTCAGGCTGATCTGACAGAGTAAACTTTCTTGCCAAGCCTTGCTGTCTCTAAGATACAATGTTTTCTTTCAGGGAGTGATGAACATCCATCCCTTCATATGCACAAACATTTAATGTTGTGACTAATTTAAATTGCTCCTATTACTTTATCCCAATTTTAATTCACTTAAAAAACCATCAGTGGTTTGCAAATAGGACATGAATTAAGTGCTTCAACAAGGAGGTTGCTCAAAGATTAAAGATATCATATTACCATTACATAATTTCTTAAACTCCCCCGAGCTAAAGCTTATTGGCTACAAGCTTGTAATGTAATTATCCTGCAAGACGCAAATGCATAATTTTAACTATTTACCTTTTCTACAATATTTCTTGTAAAAATCAAACAGATGATATTTCATTATCTTTCCACACTGAACTCTGAGTCATGATATTTAAAGTACCGACATCCTTCCCACACACGATAACCGCCACATTCATGCTTACACTTGGACAATGTATCTCTGTCGATTACTAAAAAATTATTTCTGTCCATAGGCCTAATTAAACCTAATATATAAACAACCTAATTATAGCTGATCTCATTCTAGCACATGCGTCCAGGAATGTTGACGTCACTGATCACATTCTAGCACATGCGTCCAGGAATGGTGACATCACTTACATTGAACACTTACAATGCCATCACATTTTAATGTCATGACCTGTACAGTGTATCATGACACCCCATCCAGTCACATTATACTGACAAGTGCTCCAATAGTGTCATCACACAGAAATGTCATAACCTGGACACGGTAGCATGACACCCGACTCGGTCACATTATACTGACAAGGGCTCCAATAGCGTCGTCACACAGCAGTGTCATAACCTGTAGAGTGTACTATGACAACCCCACCCAGTCACATTATACTGACAACATGGGCTCCAACAGTCTTCAAACAGAGCATGACACCCAACTCTGTCACATTATGAAGAAATAGAGCTAATCAGTCCCTGCTGTCTGAACACTAACCCAAGAGTAGACATATGAAATTTAGGGACAATGAGATTTGTCTCTTTTAGAGGGGAGATCTCATGGCCTTTCTCACAAAGGCTGATACTCAACACTAGACCAAAGAAAGGAGAAATAAGATCCAAAATTTATTCAGCTTTTATGATCATGTATTGGGGACAGTATGCACAGTTTTAACACCCTACCTACAAGGCAGTACAGAGCTGAATTTTAAGATTTAAGCCACAATATAGTAAAGATGGCCATCCCAAAATCAAAGCTATCAACAACAATGGACACAAACCTATACAACATCCAATGCCCCTAGAAACATAATAACATACACCAACACAACGGGGCTGCCCTCTGAAGAAATGATACACACCAATACAACGGGGCTGCCCTCTGAAGAAATGATACACACCAATACAACCCTCTGAAGAACTCATACACACCAATACAACCCTCTGAAGAAATGATACACACCAATACAACCCTCTGAAGAACTCATACACACCAATACAACCCTCTGAAGAACTCATACACACCAATACAACCCTCTGAAGAACTCATACACACCAATACAACCCTCTGAAGAAATGATACACACCAATACAACCCTCTGAAGAAATGATACACACCAATACAACCCTCTGAAGAAATGATACACACCAATACAACCCTCTGAAGAAATGATACACACCAACACAACGGGGCTGCCCTCTGAAGAAATGATACACACCAATACAACCCTCTGAAGAACTCATACACACCAATACAACCCTCTGAAGAAATGATACACACCAATACAACCCTCTGAAGAACTCATACACACCAATACAACCCTCTGAAGAACTCATATACACCAATACAACCCTCTGAAGAACTCATACACACCAATACAACCCTCTGAAGAAATGATACGAAGAAATGATACACACCAATACAACCCTCTGAAGAACTCATACACACCAATACAACCCTCTGAAGAAATGATACACACCAATACAACCCTCTGAAGAACTCATACACACCAATACAACCCTCTGAAGAACTCATACACACCAATACAACCCTCTGAAGAACTCATACACACCAATACAACCCTCTGAAGAACTCATACACACCAATACAACCCTCTGAAGAACTCATACACACCAATACAACCCTCTGAAGAACTCATACACACCAATACAACCCTCTGAAGAACTCATACACACCAATACAACCCTCTGAAGAACTCATACACACCAATACAACCCTCTGAAGAACTCATACACACCAATACAACCCCCTGAAGAACTCATATACACCAATACAACCCTCTGAAGAACTAATACACACCAATACAACCCTCTGAAGAACTCATATACACCAATACAACATGGCTGCCTTTGGAAGTAATGACTTGCACCGACACAACCTTGCTGCCTTCAGATATATACTGACACACACCAACACAACATAGCTGCCGTAAGGAGTACATGCATGACAAACACCAACAGGACAGGCTGCTCTCAGAAATACTGATACAAACCAACACAAGGGCTGCCCTCAAAATTACTAACACCAACTCAACACAATGGCTACCCTCAAAAGTACAATGACAATCTGTCTATAGAATTCTTTAAATTGAATTGGCAAAGATAGCTTCAATTACATAATAAACCTGAATAGATATTTTACTAATGTGACAGGAAATCAATTGAACTGAAAGAAGATTTGAAATTGTGCATGCATGCCTGGATGAGGAAGAAACCAGATAAGACCAGCATCTGTTTCCTTGCATTTTTACGACAGTTTATTTATTGACAATCTGACATATACCATTGAGGTACACTGGGCTTGGGCATTGCATGGTCTATATTCATAAACTCCTATTGTATTTGGTTTTCATAGATATGCATAAAACTTTCGACTGAAGTCTTGCTTTCCTGCCAATGTAATTTATGGTTGTCGACAGACTATAAAATATCAATACTGACAACACGAAATGGGACTTTTTACAGCAAGGCATGTTTGGTCACGAAAATCAGGACATGACTTGTCATGTGAAAATGCTCTTTCCACTTTCCATACAAAACAGTCCAATAGTGTTATTGTCACTGTTTGTGACAAACTTAGCAAGAAACAGTGGCTCCTAGTACAGATAGTCTAGAGTCTCTGATTATTGAGTGTGTGGGTGACGCACTAATGCTGAAGATGTACTCTTTCAGTAAATTAAGCTTAATTACAATACAAATTTATAGTCAACAGCTCCTGTTTTTCCCCTGTTCCTTTCAATAAATCTATCCCATCTAAAGTACCTGCCAGTAAAAACTATACAGTTGAACTGCGAGGAAATTGCAGAATATTCTCTAGTGAACTAGAACTTTTTTGTTTTGTTTTTAACAAAACCACATGTTAACCTCTACAGCAATCTATAATTGTTAAATGCTTATCAATTTAGTTTTGAATTTTAAGATGAATAGCATGAAAAGATGAATAATTCAGTTTGATATTAGTTTTATGTTACCATTAATATGAAAGCTGTAACTATTTAATGAAACCCTATATACGGTAATTGACCTCCGAACTTCATAGAAAGTAAAGTAAGGAGATATAATTATATATATATTTGTACTGCCATATATGGAAATGACCAATGTGCCTGTCAGGAGATAATAAGCTTCACATGGGTACATGCAAGTATCCTCAGACATCTCACACAAACTAAGAATAAGTCTTCTTTACAGACAATTTGATACATCATGATGACTTGGATCACGACACAGTGATATATTATTGATTCACTTGTACTAGGTCAGGAAAGCTTTCATCAATATGAGAATTCCCAAACTTTATTATGTGTTCCTCAAATACTCCCCAAGATCAAGCTCTTTTACTTAACACTAAATCTTAACCAGATTTAAAACACATTACCGGTATATTAAAATGGACATCCATCAGTAACATCAAAAATGCATGTATAAGCACACATTTATCAAGGCAAAGGACATACAGGATATTATGGACAAGTGATCCTCATACAGACACTGTACACAGTAAACAAAGGATATCTCTAGGATACTGTAGACTAGTGATCCTCATACAGACACTGTACACAGTAAACAAAGGATATCTCTAGGATACTGTGGACAAGTGATCCTCATACAGACACTGTTCACAGTAAACAAAGGATATCTCTAGGATACTGTGGACAAGTGATCCTCATACAGACACTGTTCACAGTAAACAAAGGATATCTCTAGGATACTGTAGACAAGTGATCCTCATACAGACACTGTACATAGTAAACAAAGGATATCTCTAGGATACTGTGGACAAGTGATCCTCATACAGACACTGTTCACAGTAAACAAAGGATATCTCTAGGATACTGTGGACAAGTGATCCTCATACAGACACTGTACACAGTAAACAAAGGATATCTCTAGGATACTGTGGACAAGTGATCCTCATACAGACACTGTTCACAGTAAACAAAGGATATCTCTAGGATACTGTAGACAAGTGATCCTCATACAGACACTGTTCACAGTAAACAAAGGATATCTCTAGGATACTGTGGACAAGTGATCCTCATACAGACACTGTTCACAGTAAACAAAGGATATCTCTAGGATACTGTGGACAAGTGATCCTCATACAGACACTGTACACAGTAAACAAAGGATATCTCTAGGATACTGTGGACAAGTGATCCTCATACAGACACTGTACACAGTAAACAAAGGATATCTCTAGGATACTGTGGACAAGTGATCCTCATACAGACACTGTTCACAGTAAACAAAGGATATTTCTAGGATACTGTGGACAAGTGATACTTATACAGACACTTTATATAAGACAAAGGATACTGCCATACATATACTGTACACGAGGCAAATTATACTGACTTAGATATTTAAGACTTAAACATACCTAGACAATTGATACTCATAGAGACACTTTATATAAGACAAAGGAAACTGCCATACAGATACTGTATAGCAGACAACAATACTTCTCGAGAAACCTCAGACAATTCATATTCGTACAGACAATGTACATGTGACAATGGATACTCCTGATATAATTCAGGAAACAGATACTCATATTAGATGCTAATTTACAGCCTACCATCCCAGCATAGTTATAAATACCTTGACATGTCAATATACTGAAACCAAAGTCTACTGGGCTTGCCTTGCTTACTGTCCTCTATACAAATTTGACTTTAGTGCACCAAGGCTCCATCCATACATATATACCTAACACATCATTAATCACTGTGCTTGGCAATGTCAAACAAGGCTAAAACCCCCATCACCTCCAACTTTATCAGCAATGCCATCATACATCTGGGACATGGTCTTCTTTCATGTTTACAACCAAAAACACCAGGGTATAGATTCAATTTACAGTTGATCATATTGTAACAAACTAATCATTGTAAAGTCCTTCACTTGGTCATTTGTAACAAGATGACTTCAGATACTATCATATGATAAAAACCAACTAGGATTCTGTCATGCACATTAAGTCCCCACACAGAAACCCCACAAATTGCAGTTCCTGAATTAAATCAATTATAATAATCAAATGACAAAATTCAAAAAGGTGATTGTTAGCCACCTCCAAGATTAAACAAGAGGGCCACAGACCTTAATGGTCATCTGACTATAAAGACCTATATATGAAGGAGCACAAACAGGTCTAAAATAGATTGCTCATCTACACTACAGCTTACATAGAAGATATTGGTTGGTTCATAAAAACTTTTTCTGCAAACATGAAAACATATTCTTTATACATGCTCTGCACAAGTGCCATTACTGTGGACAGATTATGTGTTGAAAAAGCATGCAACAAGTTGTTTAAAGATTTAACATATTTTACCCCTGTGACCTTGAAAGTGGATAAAGGTCATTTACATTTACAAACCTGATAGCCTTTCATCCTAGCATTCTACAGGCCTAATATCAGCAGCCTAGGCCTTCTGGTTACCAAGAAGAATTTGTTTTAAAGATTTTTTTTCATTTTTGGCACCTGTGACATTGAAAGTAGGTCAAGATTATTTATAAGATAAACTTGGTAGCCTTTTATTCCATCATGCTACAGTACCAATATCAGCAACCTGGGCTTTTTTGTTATTGAGAACAAGTCTTTTAAACATTTAAGCATAGTTGACCCCTGTAACTTTGAAAGCATGTCAAGGGCAATCTTGTTAACAAACTTCGTATCTCTTCATCCTTGCATGCTACTGGCATAATATCAGCACTCTGGGCCTTTCGGTTATTAAGAAGAATTAGTTAAAAGATTTAAACATATTTGACCTATGTGACCTTGAAAGCAGGTCAAGGTCATTCATATTTCCTATCTTGGTAGCCCTTCATCCCATCAGGCTTCAGGCCCATTATCAGTACCATGAGCCTTTTGGTTATTAAGATAAAATTATTTGAATGAAAATTTTACACATGGCGATAGATGAAACACAATGCTGTCTTGAATACCCTCAAAATGTGGTAGCGATAGGCACATCTAGAACCTATACTCCAGTTGCTCGAGTGTTATGAAAATCTGTGATGCAAGATCACAAGAATTACATTTGAGGACCCAGAGTTTAACGGATGGGAGACCACAGACAAAAAGTGATCTGAAAGACCCATAGTGAGATAAACTATAATTTTCTATAAAGAGTAATGATCTCAATGATCTTGAACCCTTGAAACATTAACTCATTCAAGTGTTGTCATACTTGACCTTTGTATCATAAGAAGTCAAACACATCAGACTTCAATAGTGACTTGAACTGTAAAATCTCATTATCAACTGCATCTATAATGCCAACTATTTCATTTGTTACAGTACACCTGTTGCTGTTCAGCTTTTCACAGTGTAATTAATACCTTCATGATTTTGTTTAAGAATCACTATATATACATATACCAACATCATTACCATTTTTAGATGAGTTAATCCAACTTAATCCAGATGGGAAGATTACAACTGATCTCAATTCCAAGGCTATGATAGACGCACACAATGTTTTCAATTTTCATTTTAATCATAGTGAACATACCCAAGTTAATATCCCTTTTTAATCCTGCCTTGAGAATTATCTTGATTGTTAGTGGGAGGCAAGTACAAGCAGTAAGAGGCTAGTAAAAGCTATCAGACTATGTCAGCTTAAACATTTCCTCAAAGCTCAGTGTTATCCAATGTAGATGATAAAATGTGAATAGTTATCAAAAAGGGTGCTTTTACACTCTAGCTTTGAAAACAAAACAAAAAAACAAAAACAAGTGAGAAAATCCTTTCTTATAAACTTTTATCTTGCATAATTTTATCATAAACAGACTACTTTTTAAGCCACATAACTTTATTAAATATGTGGTTACTTACAACTATGAAGAACCAAGAGAGTATTGTGATTGTAACAGAAATATTACAAACACACAATTTTATACTCAGTAATCAACAACCTTGATAATTGAAACGTATGTTCTTAATTTGGTATTTGTGTGAATTGTCAGGTGTCCAAATGTATGACATTCAGCTCTGGTATATGTCCTATGGTAACTGATTACAGTGTATCTGTTTCTAAAAATAGGTTAAAATTCAAAATGAATTTAACATGAAATATAAATAAAATAAATCTATATTACAATTTGTTCTAAATGTAATGAATCTTATTTCAGCCAAACAAGTAATGTTTAAGATAACAACCTTAAACTGGTCCATTATCAGAGCAGTTTGTTGATAAACAAATTCACGATTGTGTCAGTGATAAATTCACTGAATTGCCTATAAATGTCAGTTATATTCTTCTAATAAAATTCTGTTAGAACAGAATGATCAGTTGATAAAAATTCTTAAACCAAGAGTCAACCATCCACAGTAAGACTGAGCCATTTTTTTCCCTAGTATGATATGACGTCACATCAATTATGACATCATTTTGTCTTTTCAAGAATAAACCTGAAGACCTCTTTGCAGAGTAAAAGCCGCTAGTCTGAATCAAGTGTTGCCTTGGTGTTTATTTCTATATAGAATGTTATAACAAATAAAACATCCTGCAAATATAAAATTTCCATTTTAACTTATGAATACCCATTCTCCTCTAACACAATACAAATATCTGTGGGTCTGACTTTCCTGAAATATTATTTCTGCAGAGCAAGACAAATTTGATGAAATATTGATCACATCAACAACATTCGTTAGAAGATTGATATGGGCTTTCGCATTGAAGATCACATTTCAGTGCATGAGATATATGTACAATTCCCCTGAACTCCTGGTTCTAGTATCATACACTCAAAACATCATGTCACATTACTTCTGGTACCATGTTATCCAATACAGGCTTCTAAAAGCTCTTCAATGTTGTAAGCCCAATAAACTTCTTCTCTCGATCAAATTTATATATGAATATAGCATAACAGAAGATAAAAGTCCTGATGACAAATGAAATGATTTTTCAAAAAAAAAAAAAAACTGAAATATTTTATAAAGTAGTATAAGGAGACTTGTTGACAGATGAAAGAGCATGACATAACTATCAGTGTATTATGGACGGTCTCTGGTGACAAGGGGATGGAAGAATGAGTGGGTGGTACATATCTAACCCTGTGTTGCAATTAAAGTATGAAGTGAATGGTGACAGTGACATTACTCAAACATTTTAAAACGATTTGAGAATAATGTGTATGATATCGGTTTATAAAGATTGGGTTTACTCACACATCTCAACAGCTTGATCTCATCCACCGCTGTCTCTGTGTAGTGCTGGGCACTCTTCACTACCTTCAGGGCCACAAACCTCTTTTCTCTAAAACAACAGTGAAATTGCACAATTAAAGCTAATGAAATAGCATTAATCTGGTGCAAATACACTTCCTCCAGGCATTCAAGCATTTAAATTTACATGTATGGTAAACATTAACTCAAACAGTGAATAGAGTTCTTCAAAAGTATGATGTCAGATAGGACAGAAATGGAACCAAAAAGTTTCCATCGTGATAAAAAATCGAAATTCTTTCCACTATCTAGAAGTTTCCAAACTTCTGAAAGTACATTAAATGAAGATTAAATATTTGGTGTTCATATATATATTTAACTTCTGCTGTTCATCAAACAAGTTTACAAAAAAAGATTTCTGTGGCATTCCTACCATTTTGGGAGTCAAGCTTATATATGTCAATATATGTTTCTTCCAGAAATAATATGAAATATGACAATAATTAAATTTTTTACAGCAATTTAAGAAAATAGATAAAGCAGGAAAGAAGTCTGGACAATAACATCAAAACCCATTTACTAATTGTTAAATTAGTATCAATCCTACAGCTGTATACTATTTTTTCATTTTTTTTTTTTGCAAGATTGTGACTTATCTATCTCTGTCTAACACATCCCCAGGCTTACAGACATATAGAGGTACACCAGCTGGCAGAAAACAAAGACCAGTCACCATAGCTATCAGAAATCCCACTAGAGATTATGAAGTGGGAGAAATTTTATCACACACCTATTGAAATACATACTGACAGTCAAAATTTCATATACTGATTTGTGTTCCTTAGGGTCTTATTTTCACTTACTTTTAGCATTGTCAAAAATATTTGCAAGCTAACAAATCTTTTTATACTTAAATAGGTTTTATCAGTGCTTTTCCATTTTTAATTAAAACCTTTTCGACTCATGGTTTAATCCCAAGTTATATTCTACATTTTTTTGTCCTTTTTTTCAAAGAGTGAAGCAAAAACCTACCAAATGTACAGACGTGTCCTCAGAGTTGTTAATATCCGCAATACATAATGGTTTCAGAGAGAAATTAAAACTAAACAAGACAGTTAAACACCCACAACAATTACCAGGGAAACACTCCACTAATCAACAAAATCTAATGAAAACTAATGTTTATACCAATCAACAGAGGCGAAGCACCCACCACATAACGAGCAGAGGAATTTATTACATGGATTCATTATCACATAAACATCATTAAACTACCACATACACTGTCCTTAGCCACGAAAGACAAATTTCAGGGCACAAACTTTCTAAATCGATTTGAAAACCTATCTGTAAAACATCAGTGAGAAGGTTTTTAGTTTGCACCATTACATAACAACAATGCAATTGTATCTTCCAGATAGAGAGCACTAGCTGATCCTGAAGCTTTTATGAATCATTTCCATCATTAAAATTTGTTTAAGAAATAAATCAAATGTAATATACTAGAACAAAACGCTAATTGGTAGGTTTCAAATACATTTTAAACAGAAGTCTCGCATTTTTCCACGAAAAGAGCGAACAAAAATTTATCCCTGACATTTTTCCATGCCTCAATTAAGAATACAATGATCATTACTAGTCATTAATTAACACAGTATAGATGTCCAACTTTGTTAAAAATTTTTGCAATTTGAAATCCATACATTTCAAATTTTTCCTTCTAAATCACCAAATATCACATTGTTTACACAGGTAAAACTACATATTTTTACACATGGATAATCAACTGCATTGCTCTTCACATCATCTAATTAATTTTTACAAGATTTAGGAACATATTCCATGTTGCTAACACTTGAATTTAATCCTGACTATGCATTTCTATGCCTGTGTGTCCCCATCATGCTTCCATACTTACGACATATCCCAGCAAAGCCAAACTGTTGAGAAGTGTCCCCATCCTAGCTTGCGGACAACATGGTACTTCCCATTGAAAAGGTCACCAATCTTCACAGGATGGTATCCCCCTGTAAAGAAAAAATAAATAATTTGTAACCTTTAACAATTTTTTTTCTTCTATTCTTCTTACAAGTATTGCATTCAAACAATTTAATGCATAGAAAATTTTTTTGTGCATGTGCAAATGCATGTTTTGTTTCGCTAAAACAGCTTCAAAATCCAACAGAGAAATGAAACAGTCCAATGACTTAACTAAGATTAGTCAGAATAAGTCATAAATGGAAGTAACCAGTGAAAATTCTGCTCTAAAATCATCCAAGCAATTACATCTATATTTTAATATGATTTCATAATTAAGTCATGAACACTCTGAATTAATATTGGACAAATCTGTTTTGTTCTGTTAATTTGTGTTGCATCTGTATATCACAATGTATCTATTAATGCTAATGATATTGGAAACGACTTTCATAAAAATTAATCGTTATATGCTGGGATTATGTAATCTTATTTTCAGAATATGATTCTCTCGACCTTGGGAAAGGTTCCAGCAGCTGACATGACTGCTTAAACTTCTATTGAGTTAAGTGAGTATCTTTCCCCAAAGGCTAAAATGCATTAACTCTAACCAGTGATACAAAACATGCTTTGTTCTTTGATAGGTGAATCGGATATCCCAACAGTTTGATCAAATACCTAAGCCGTAAGTTCATGTTTGATAATAAACTAAATCTAAATTAAGTTCTGAAATAAGCCCATACCCGACTTGAGTCTGAATTTCAGAATAAACAGGGCAGATTTGCTCATAAGCCCATTCCTACTCACTTGGACATCATGACCATTTTATATGGGAATGGTAATATTTATTATGATTTAAATTCAAAATCTAATTTCATGAAATCTGACCCAACAACTGTCAATACAGACTTTTGTCAGTCCATAAGAATGTAAGAGTTTCTGCCTAAGATCTAACATGTGGTGAATTGTGAAATGGGTCCTATTATAACCATTTGGTTAATCAGATGTGGGAATAATCGAGTGTCCCATTTGTGCCATATAGCTGCATTAACATCTAAATGTCAGAGTTAGTATGGAGTAGGAGTAATACCTAATCACTTTCTCAACAGGTCCTAACAGTTAATGAATGAACCACACTCCAATAATTCTTCTTTGAATCAATTGACTTTCCAGTAAAATTCAAAACTGTCTTTACTTCTCGTTGTTGTGCTGGTACTTGTATAATGAAACAATACAGATATACTGATCTCATTGTCATTACAAAATTACGATTAGATCACATAAAAAAAACTGTGAGATTCATATTATTATTGTTTATATCATTATTGTTTTGATAAAATTCAAATTCAAATATTTTTGTGTTTAGATTTAAATTCACTGATAGATGGAATCATGCAAAATTTCCATCAGATTCAGTGATATAATTCCAGTCTTGTCAAATAGAGAAAATCTGTATCTAAAGATATGTAATAGGTAGTCACAGACAAGGAATAATCATGTATAGCTATAAAACAATGCTTCAATGTGTAAGCACTGTCTAGGATATTTCTGAAGACAACAGTAAAATCAATGGCAGACAGAATTCTTCAGGAAAAGTGAAGACATCAGTAAAATAATGTTGATTCAGCAGAACTGTCCTGATAGTTAAAGGATTTTAGAGCACTTGAGGTGAACAGCAGGGGAAACAATGTTTTATAACAAACTTCGTCTTTGCATGAAGATGTTTAAACAAGCAGCCTACTCATTGCTTTTGTGTAGCCCAGTTGAAATATTCTGCAGTACACACAAATGAACCTGATATGAAAATGGTTATGAAAGCAGAGCTCAAAATGTGGTCTCATAGGTCAAATATTAATTTATACTTTTCTTCATATTTCTTAATCTCCTGTGGTTAACAAAAAAATATTTTCTGAAATATGTGTTTGTGTCAATTTCACAAGAAACAAGATAATTCACGAAATGTGACGTTATATTTAAAACAAATCTTTCGATTTGACAGAGGTAAATGTGGCTTACTTATGATACATGACACATTGCCTCACCAAGGTGAATCATAAAATTCCAGTGACAAGTAGTGTAGGAGATAGAGCCTGGACAAAATAGTGAAAAGATGGATAGAAGGATAGAAGGATCAACAGACACAATGCACAACTATAGTATTACTCTGGTAGAGTTCTAAATGTGGAGATGTACAGCTAGGACAGACAATCTCCAACATGTTCCACACATTGGTCCTGTTTTTCTGTACCTGTCATTATTGTTCAATTGAATAACACCTTAACTTGTTTTGCCTATGCAGTTGGACAACTTGAAATTTTTAATCTATTGTCCATCAAATTAAAATGAAGGCAACATTTATGTTTTTGGGAAGACATTGAGTTTCAGCATCTACACAGCAGGCATCAGTATTCAGTACAACACAAAATAATACTCCCATCACTGGCCATCAGTTTTTTTTCAATGATCCTACTTTATTGATCAAAATTTTTGAGTTATCATTTTCAAACGGAATCCATATCATATGTTATAACTGCACCACTGATTTGATAACAGAAGCTAAGTTGTGCTATAAAATTTCAAACAGAAAAATCATTATCCCCAAATTTTTTACATGAGCATTCCCTGGAGATTCCCTTCTTGCAACAAATATAAACAAAACACTGGAGCTAGTATTGGAGTACACATAAACAATGAAGCACTGCCCATTACCAGAATTGATGGTTACTGTCACGTTAAACTGACCATTGCTCTGTCATGGCAGAGAAAATTCATTAATGTTGAGTGAACGTAGAGTCCAGGATTATGGATGACCACACCAATTCTTCTGACCTCAATTCTGGCCAGAAATCAGCTTGACCAACAACTTATCTTATTATTGGATAGGCAAACAACAAATGAGCAGGGTCAGGCTGCCAACCTCTGGCTACACTTGTCTGTACAGAAGAATCAATCTGACTAATACCCAATTGGGCTGCTAGCTACCAGCAAATAATTCGGTCAAACACCAGTAATAGATTCTGTAAGTATGTAATCAGACTTAACTATTTCCAATGTTTGGAGTTATTTCAAGTCCAACTTCCCAAACTACTCATTCAGAACAACCAAATTTCTTTTGAGACTGTCCAATAGCTGATTGGGCATCACTGGCTTTAGTGATGATGAAGTTATTCTTGATCAAAGCTGTCACAATGCTGTTCAATCATCTGTTTGTTAGCAAAATCAGGGATCAAAAACATAACAGAACTATGAAATTTTGTATTTCATGTTTCATTTGCTTGTGAAACATAACTTATTGTTATCTTGCAGGATTTTTCAAGAAGGATTGGGCTTTCTTCAATTCAAATAGAGTTCCAGTTATTTTGTACATTTTCAGGGAAAGACTCTTACTGATAAGTCCTTTCTTTGTTAAGTCCATCTCACTTTTCATCTTTATATTACCATTCAAATGCCCAAACATAGGATTTATAAAAACATACTTTTTTGTCATTTCTGCCATTATGTTTAATGTAAGAAAAACATCAATGCAAGATATGTATCATATAATACAGAGCTCTATTTCAGAAACAGAACATTGGCCTGCTATATTTCTAAAAACAGTAACATTAAGTCAGTATACTGAAAATTTACTTTCCACATGATCATGTCATTTAGACAAGCAGAGTTCAGGAAAAGTAAATCTTTATCAACATTTTCAATTAAAGGTCCAACTTCTTGCCAACAAATCCTTCCAGACAGTGATGACAATTTGGAATAGTGCCCGAGAATCATGTTCCAAGGATGAAGTAACAGAAAGGGTCAACAATGTCATGAGTCTTACCTTGTCCTTGGACACCAGACAACTGACCCTTTTTACTGTTGATGTGATGGACATCACACAAGAATTTGTTCATCACATAGTTTTTCTGAATAGGCAGTTCATGCAATCGTTCACTCAAATTCAGCCTCTGGGAAGATTCTACTCTACACAAAGTCAGACGGTGATCTGAAATATGCCCTTTCTGCACAATATTCTCCTGATTAAATGAGTTCTGTAATTTTTCTTTTTGAACGTCGGAGTAGGTCCAGTAATCTTGATCAGCAGAATGCATGCTCCATAGGTTCTCAAGCTTTATGTCCTTTGACCTAACACGAGAAGATGCTTTCTGAAAGTATCGAGAAACATGGTTCTTGTACCTCACGGTCTCCTGTAGCTGACCACTGGGGATCCTTGCAGCCTGCCAAGGGTTACTCAATCCTTGGGACGTCAACAACCTAGACTGACCAGCTATATCCTCCCTGGCGTTTTTAAAACAAATTTGGCCATCTTTCACATCAATATTGTATTCAGTTTGTGTGGATACTTTGTTTTGGTTACTTTGACTACATTGCAGTTGTCCAGTTTTTACTTTACAATGCTTAAAGATCTCAGCAATGGTATCCCTGTCAACCATGGGATGGGACGAACGTCCACCATCAGTGCTATGAAAAATTCCATGATTCCTATCTTGAACATTCCTCTTACAACCATTTTTCTGACTGTTTTTACATTCTTTTGTTCGGTGTTTTCTGGTCTTGCTGATAAAGTTACTGATGACATCGAAAGGTTTAAATGACCTCTGGGGTTTCAGCTTTCCATTCCTTTGGGAAACCATTCCGTCTTTCCATCTTTCAACATGCTCTGTTACTTGGGCTGATGCTACATCATGGACTTTGGTAGATGTTTTGTTATGGTTTTCCTTGCACTGTAGCTCTGCAGTCTTATGGGGATATTGTGTTTCACCTTTATATAAAGCTCTTGGTCTGTGACAGTGATGATGTATGGTATCAGCTTTATGTTGCTCCCTCTGTCCTGGTCTAATGATAGTTATAGTCTCCATATTGTATAGTCTGGGTTGTAAGTATGCTTTGCAGGCTGAAGAATTCTCCAGTGTGCACTGTCTATTGCCAGATGAATTTTTTGGCTCCATTTTGGGGCCAGGATTCTTGACCATCACTGGAGCATAAGATCCGCTGACTGGGTACAATGGGGTTACACCATACACATGCATGCGGTAGTCAGTGTACGAATCATGGTTAACAGATTTCCTGTAATTCTCCATGGTTAAAACTTTTGTTTAGTGGGAAAGCATGTCAAAATTATGAGGAAACCTTTCATGTAAACTGTCCATTCAAGAATTCCATACTTCTGGACTGTCACTGAATTTACTTATACAAGAAGTAAATGTGAAAGCACTCCTACTTTTTATTGATATGTCTCAAAATAAGAACAAAACAAATTGCTATTACAAAGAATTATACCATTTCATTAAAAAGTTGATATTATCAGATACACACCAGATCTGTAACTCTGTCATTCAATACTCCGATGATTTACATTTTCAACAAAACTAGAAGTCATCTAAGGCACCATTTAAGTTTCAAGCCTGTGGTTTGGAGATAATTTCCCCTTGAATGTTGGGGCTAACTCCACACAATCTGTTCTTCTGTAAATCAAATGAATTGTTCATTCCTGTGATATGAAAGCACTACAATATATCCAGATCACAGATGCCTTAATCTATAGATTAAGATTTCTTTTTCCACAATTCAACAGCAATTTACTGCAGATATAACACTGTTCCACACCAGCCACAAATCAAGAGCCAATTCATAAGAGGTCCAAATTTCCTGTATATAACTGAACCTTGCAACCTTCAGCATGATTTTGTCATTACAGTGTTTGGAGATATATATATATATACATAGATATGTATTCCACTTATCACATCACAATGCACCATAACACACTTTCACCTGTACAGGTATAAACAACTGGATCTTGTCCTGTCCAGTTTGACAGATTTATGGACTGAATGGTAAGGACAAACAAGGGTCATTTCTTGTCAGTGTCCATTCACAAGTGATAAAACCTATCTGTGACCTTGCTTATTATTAGCCAGGCTAATTATACCTTCATTAAAAGACCATATCATTATAGTGGTCAGTATATTAGGTCTTCTTTTATCTGAAGGCAATACCTCCATTCTAATGACCTATCGGAGGTTTGGACTTTCCAATAATGGACTCAGTGATCAATCTACAATGTATTTTCTTGTGGATTTTTTCACATTTCTTGCTAAAAACAATCGGTTCGATGGATGTAAAATTAAAGTATAGAAATTCTATGAATCCCAGGAAATTCTATGAGTACAGAACTCGGGACTTGCCTGTAGATTTATCACTGATGGGACTGTTTTATTCCATTGAAAGCTGGTAGCTGACAAAAAAACAGCCTATTATCAACTTTGTACTGCCTTTACATCATATAAAGGAACACCAACTATAAAACTGTTAATTCCCAGTCTTAGGAATAGAAATAATGAAAACATTTCCTTATATTCCTGAAGCTTAGTTTTCTATATGTTAGTAGGTCTCTAAAATGATACACTTTATATAGACTGACTTTCAATATAACCTTAGCTTACTGTGCTAATTGCCACTCAAAACCCTTATGGGAAAAAGTATAATAGTCCTTGTTTATCCTTTAGTATGTATTCTCATTGTTTTTTTCTCCCATATGTTTCACAGATACTCTAAATCAATGAATTCATATGTCCACAAAATATTAAAATTACTATAAGCAGATTTCAGGTGTCTACTAAATAATTCTTTTTTTTTTTAAATCCACAAAAATTGAGCCTTATGAAAATATCAGTTTGAAGCAACTCCATTTTGGTAGCAACACACTTGTTGGTCATAGCAGCATATTTGTTATACCAATTTATATGATTTCTCTTCATGAACCTTTGGTTTAAGGCCCAAGAGACCTCATAGTACCAGATGTCAAGGTCTGAGGTAGAAACAACAGTGTATGCTTGCATTCCGGTTTTTGATGAAATGTGTTTTCTTGATTACCTTTTATAACCAAGTCTGAAATCCCTGCTGGATAAAGTAGGTATTTAAATTAAAACACTATTCTAATCAATACCATGACACATGATCTGCCCATGATGTCCCTGCAAGTCCTAACACTATACCTTTACTGAGAGGTGCTGCAGAAAACTGCATGTTGATAAACTGCCTGAGAAAACGAAATGGGGGAGGAAGGTATCAGATTATCACCCTTTGGAATAGACATTTGTTGGGTTAACACAAACCAAAACAGAGGTGTGTTTTTCTACTTTTTATCATATATTTATGCATCATCACTTGCTTGGTCAAGCTCACATAAAATTTCTACCAGACAAAAAAAAATATATTTGAAATGGACTAAATGGTTGCATCAATCCTTATTTCAAAATTTCCTGAAAATTGTTGTTACATCTAAGAATTCAATTAATTCTGGCTTATCTTTAGAGAGATCTTAAATTGAGAAATTTCACTCAAAACAGCCCTTGCTTTAATGTCCACTGGAATGCCCATACATTACCCTGTAAGTTACTGCTACCTTAACTTAACATTACATAAGCACACATTTTAAAACTACTTTTGATTTTGAATAGATATGATTTTTATTTCAGAACTTCATGCAATCGATTAAAATCTCACCAGTAGGGAGCTTTCAATTTCAAAGTTGTACAGATATTCATTACATAAACTGTTCACACAAACATTTTGTGAAGATTATCAAGTCGGAAACTAAAGTCCCAGCAGACCAATATTTCCTTTACTTCATCACAGGCAAGTCGAATGTAATTCATTCAAGGTTCAACAAAGTCAAACTCATCATCCGGCTTACCCCAACAAGTACACACCATAAATCATTCTTCTGGTTTTGCCAATTCCATTTTGAACTATTCTGCAAATTATGGGGTTCCTAAACCGATCAGAGTAAATTCATGATTAAATCTCTTGATATTGCCCATCATACATCACTTAAATTCTAATTTGTTCAGGGGGCTGCGATTTCCAGGTAAAAGATCTCCTAAAAGATTTAATGAGACAAGAAAATCTATGAATGTGTCTTATTTCTACTTAAAATTCTTACCATTTGCCACAAGATTATTGATTTATTCCGACACTCAGTGGAAAAGTTTAAATCAACTTTAAGTCTTGACGCAGCTTTCATTTCAAATGGGTGTAGCTGATAATTTTGATGATTTGTCTTTATTGGAACTCCCCTTTTCTCCAAGAATTTACTTCTACAGTTAATCAAATTTGTTGTATGTAAAATGTCACTGTTTATCTTTCCTTTATCCAACCGTGAAAATGCTACCATTTTTTCAACATCTTCATTTTTTCCCGTGGTGGCTTGATAACCCTGTTTTGCCATGTAAACATCTTCGCATTCTCAAACCCAAACGCTATGCTGTAGGTCAAGTCATTCAATTGCCAAGCATATTCTAAACTTCAGACAAATCCATAACACTCTTCTTATCAATATAAACCAACAAGCACTAAAATATTGATATAATTTTCCATTCTCCATATAGAACTCATCTCTACATCTATTTAATGAGAACTACACCGCCCAGATACATCCTGATATAGAAATGAGTATTGCTGCCTGATAAATATTGATATAGAGTGTAAGAAGAATGTATTCAATACCTGATGCATGCACCCATTTACAGACACTTCATGATATAGTTATTTAATATCTATGAGAGAGAAAGAGAGAAAAATAAAATAAAATTACTGAAGTATTCTCACATACGTACTAGTATCAAAGAAAACTTTAATTAAACCCATATAAATTAAATAAATCTAAGGAATTCTTTGTACATCATTCCTTGGCATACGTTACTATTTTTCTTTATTATAACATCAAGTAAGGTGAAGGTCTCGAATCTCACCTTGAACTACAAGCTAGACCTTACAAAGTCCACGGGGCAATACAACTTATGATATGTATTCAATAATACAAGTATTGAAATGAGGCATGGTACATTGTTTAAGGCAAGAATGAACTGCTGGATCATATATTGTTGTGATAGAGGGATAGAAGAGGGTGGGAGAGAGGAGGTGCTGGTCAAACCTATAATGACATCAAAGCAAATGGAATGAACACCTAATAATCCAACCTCAGGCAAACACAATTAAAGAATGCCTGTAATGGCTAAGCTCTGGATGAAATAGAGATTCTCTGGTTGTTTTCATTGGAAATAATAAGGTGGAAATCCGTTCAGTATCAAACAACACAATAGGATGTCCTTTAATAGCTATAGGGCTGGCCAGAATTAGTCCCCAATAATGTTATCTACCGGAAATATGATGGCCACTAAAAATACTAACAATACATATTGTCATGTAACGGACCACTTCAGCCAGTCTTACAAAGTCCCCTGTTTTACTGACAGGAAATTACCTGGCATACCAAATGTTGGTTAATTGCCATGGAAATAATCACAATGTATCAAATTGATATTAGCCAATACTATACCAATACATGTTCTAGTATCAGACAAGTTCATGATCAGGTGTCTATATAGAAAATCTAGCGATGTATTGTTTCATCATGTATATCAATGAAATTGGCAGACTTTACATGTCCTTTCATGTCAAACAGATGATACAAAGGAATCTTTTGCAGAATCATTCAATTTTTGTACATTTAAAACTTTTTAATAAAGAAATCAGCATATAACAGTAAATACAGATTTTAATGTTGCTTTGTACATCCCATTAACAGCAAGGGTCATTGAAGGACAAGCCAGGTTTTGGTGGTAGAAGAAAGCCAAGATCAGAGAATAACCATCAACCTGTAGTACCTAGTAACTACCCCAAGTAGGTCTTGACTCCAAGCCCAGAAGTGAAGGGCTATAGTGATTAAGACAGTGAGTTTTACTTCCTTTCATTCATGACTACTAAAGTAACAAGCAAATTTAGGACACATTTTCATGACATTTTTACACTACAGCAATGCAATGCAGAAAGAGTATAATTCCTTTCATCACATAAAGGAAGCACTGGAAATGATTACAAAAATGGACTAAAAATATGTAGATAGATAAAACATTTTAAAATGTTAACAATAAAAAATTCATGACAAATATAGCAAAGATTATTGATTTTGTCATTATTATTGAGTTAACCTTATTCAATTCAGGGGCCTGGGAGATGTTTTTAGCTTGGACTTTTGTGTTAGTACATGATGTAAACGTATTGTACTCTAACCCTTAGGTACATCAACACTCTTCACCAAATGATATACTCTATATTGTAACTCTTTCAACATTTAATATATAACTATACCATATATAAATAGTACAGAATACTTCATCCTGTGTACATTCATGGTGTTTCTGTGGGTGTAACTATCCTGTATTGTGAGGGTGATTCTGTGGGTGTAACTATCCTGTATTGTAATGGTGTTTCTGTGGGTGTAACTATCCTGTATTG
Organism: Ylistrum balloti; assembly: GCF_031769215.1. Lineage (NCBI taxonomy): Eukaryota > Metazoa > Mollusca > Bivalvia > Pectinida > Pectinidae > Ylistrum > Ylistrum balloti. The sequence continues at coordinate 424,936 of NW_026782315.1, read as the reverse complement.
TGAGGGTGATTCTGTGGGTGTAACTATCCTGTATTGTGAGGGTGTTTCTGTGGGTGTAACTATCCTGTATTGTGAGGGTGATTCTGTGGGTGTAACTATCCTGTATTGTAATGGTGTTTCTGTGGGTGTAACTATCCTGTATTGTGAGGGTGATTCTGTGGGTGTAACTATCCTGTATTGTAATGGTGTTTCTGTGGGTGTAACTATCCTGTATTGTGAGGGTGATTCTGTGGGTGTAACTATCCTGTATTGTGAGGGTGATTCTGTGGGTGTAACTATCCTGTATTGTGATGGTATTTCTGTGGGTGTAACTATCCTGTATTGTAATGGTGTTTCTGTGGGTGTAACTATCCTGTATTGTGATGGTGTTTCTGTGGGTGTAACTATCCTGTATTGTGATGGTGTTTCTGTGGGTGTAACTATCCTGTATTGTGACAATGTTTCTGTGGGTGTAACTATCCTGTATTGTGGCGGTGTTTCTGTGGGTGTAACTATTCTGTATTGTGATGTAGCTGATACACTACTGATCCTATGTACGTTGATGGTGTTTCTGTGGGTGTAACTATTCTGTATTGTGATGTAGCTGATACACTACTGATCCTATGTACGTTGATGGTGTTTCTGTGGGTGTAACTATTCTGTATTGTGATGTAGCTGATACACTACTGATTCTATGTACGTTGATGGTGTTTCTGTGGGTGTAACTATTCTGTATTGTGATGTAGCTGATACACTACTGATCCTATGTACGTTGATGGTGTTTCTGTGGGTGTAAATACCTTACACTTATTTATATGGTACAATTGTACTTGATCGTGTATTAATACTAGAACTTGGCGGCATTATTGTACTTTATACTCCTAATACAAAGTAAATTTCTATACACAAGTTCAAGTATCAGTGTTCTCTGTTAATTCACTACAAAAACAACCACAGATTGCTCACTTATTGCTCTCAGCTAACAAGGCATAATTACAGGCTTCCTTCAGAAGTTATACATCTAAACATTTATGGTACATGTGATAGCTGCAAATTCTAACCAATCAATACTTTTTTTACATCTGGTGTCACAAGAGATTTTCAAGTGTAAATTTAGAGGCAGACTATGACTTTTTAATAACAGAATTCTATGAATCATTAATAATGAATCCATAATAGATATATTGACTTTTTCAAGAGAAGGTGAATCTAAAAGCTAGAGAAAGGTTTCAATTTTTTTCCCCCCCATCAACAAAATTAAAATTGTTTTCATGATCATTTGATTGATATTTGTATAGTTTTATAAAAAGAAATCGCCAAATTCTGTCAATGTTTTAGGCAAGACCACACCTACATAGCAAAACAATTCATAAAGGGCCAACTGATATTAGATGTTTCATCAAGAAATGCATGTACACTACGAGGTATGTACACTACAAGGCAAATTCATTTGTCTTTGAAGATATCATTGATATACCAAACACAGAATCTATATAGTTACAAAGATAGTGTCTGGAGCTGTCTGTGAGACAGAAGTATACATGTGGAATTCCTGAAGCAGAATTACTACCTGCTACATCTACATTCTACCTATAATGAACTCACCCTTTGTGTAATCAGCTGGGTCCTCCTGTTCATCATCATCGGACCCCAAAATCTCTTCTTCCTCTTCCTCGTACTCCGGGTCTGGCCGACTCTGGGGATCGGATCTGGGGACAGACACAAGAACATCATCAATGTCATTCATGAGGCGCCCCCTCCGCAGACAAAGCACATTGCGCTCAAACAAGCTCCTGAGCACTTTCATGGTACAGTACTTAGCCAGCTCCTGATTGTTTTAGTATTCCCAACTAAAGTGACAATTTTACAGTAAGAGTTACTGCCTAAACAGTTCCCTGCCCTGTGAACAGGATCTATGCCGATTCTATTCCTGTTATACATACAGGAATCAATTAATCAATGAAAATTTTTTCCCCTCTGTAAGATGCAGTCTTCCACCTATTGGAAGCATTATCATCTGAGCCAGAGAAATGTCAGTTTATATGTGATGTTCCCGGTGGAGATCACTTCTCTGCCCTATCACCTCCGGTCAACATCCAAACTACCAACAATACCCAATACAACTCTCCTATGTTGCCTTCACTCTGAAGATATTTTTTGTCTATCAGGAGAGATGTATACTAAAGAAATATATCACACATATGTTTCAGTCTTACAGTGAGGGAACCCTATACACGTGTTTTCTCTGGGACTAAGATGGATGGTGATGCTGTGTATGCAGCCTTCAGTGATATTTTTAGTTCCAATCATATCTTTTTGCTAGCCAGTTGTACACATCTTCCAGTCATGCCTGGCTGACATCATATATATACAAGGGGTTGAAATGTATGGCTGGCACTGCCAAGTACACAACACAATATCAGAAGATAACATCCAATGTGTTACTGCCCCTATGTCAGTTACCTCTGGCCTTCACTAATGGGTTACCACAGGATCATAGACACAGGATGTCTTTATATCTCCCGACAGGACAGTCATCAATATTGAACACCGACATCTACTGCATCAAATGCAAGACTGATGAACATGCACGCACATGACACAGTGAGTTTTTAAATTTCTACGTTCAGTGATTGGTGTCTAAAGAAACTGATTAGGTTTAACAAACTTTCCCATCGGTTTCGACACCATTCTCAATTTCTATTTCCCTTTAATGATGAATTTAGTGATAGTAATGATGAATTTAGTGATAGTAATGATGAATTTAGTGATAGTAATGATGAATTTAGTGATAGTAATGATGAATTTAGTGATAGTAATGATGAATTTAGTGATAGTAATGATGAATTTAGTGATAGTAATGATGAATTTAGTGATAGTAATGATGAATTTAGTGATAGTAATGATGAATTTAGTGATAGTAATGATGAATTTAGTGATAGTAATGATGAATTTAGTGATAGTAATGATGAATTTAGTATGATGAATTTAGTGATAGTAATGATGAATTTAGTGATAGTAATGATGAATTTAGTGATAGTAATGATGAATTTAGTGATAGTAATGATGATAGTAATGATGAATTCTCGCCAAGAAATCTATAATTGTGAATTTTATGACAGCAATTAGAACTACTCAAAATAACAGTAGAATTAAATTAACAAATTACAATGTGTCAGTGGGACATATGCTATCTCTATGTCCATCAGTACTTAAATACATGTGTATCTCATAAACATTTCACATTACAAAGACTGTGGACAACACTTCACACAATTTTATCTTATTGTTTAAAAGTTCATTTCAATACCTTCTTACTGAAACATGCATACTCAATGTCTCAGTCTAAAACCCATCTCTTTAACAATGTTCTTTATGCAAGATTCACCTCTTTCTTCCACTTAATGTGACAATATTTTCCTCATGTGAATAATCTTAAAATTCTAAAGCTTCAACACAATTCATTGAAAGCTGACAATGAAAATGTTACAAGTTCTGTGCCTGTACTAATATGAAATTAATATAATGACTTCCACTACTCATATGGGTTTGCCATATGCCCTTTCAACATCAATGAACTTGGTACACAGATCAATTTTGTCAACTGAATATTATCATGACCTTGACCTTAGGACAATTTTTGACTTATGCTCATTTTCTCCCTTTGATGATCTTTTTCAGGCTATCAAGTCATCTATTTTAAGCCGTTTTCAGCAGTAAAAGATATGAAAAACAGAAAGTAGAAAGAAAGACATTATTATACTACACAACCACCATCAACATCCTTAGGAGTCACTGGAATTTTTCAACACAATCTTAGTTGGTTTATAGCCATGACTAAAAGATACGTCAATAACACATATTTCTCTTTCTGGAAATAACCCCATGACTGGTTATTAAGCCCATCCAAATCTTACTTTTCATTAGCAATTGCCAACAAAGGTTACTTCCTTGTCTAACAGAAGGCACATGCTCTTATTGAAGACGCTAACTTTTTTGCTGCTGAATGTTTTTCTGAATTTTTTTTTTCTTTCTATTTTTCTTTTTCTTAAGATTAGCCAAAATTTTCCGTAATAGAAAGTAAATTTTGTCCCAAAGTTTTTCTTTTTTTTGGCTACAACCTAAAAATGGATGTTTCCCTGTGTTAAATCAAATTACCCTTGGGAAGTTATTGTATATTAACTTTTATCTGCGTAAATACTAAAATATTAATCTCAAGTGGCATGAATATGATTCTGATGTTCTGTTTTTCATTAGAGCATATTTTCTTATTTTGCAATTTCTGAAATGGATATAAAGCCCTCAAATTGATATCATAATTATGGTAATTACAAAAACATTGAATTTTTTCTGAAGTGTATCATATGCCAAGTTAAAATGCCAAAAGTTTGACTTTTGTACATTGATGTGCTTCATTTGAAGATTAATACTCTTTGGCTTATTTTAGGAGAAATTAAGTTTAATGTAGCTGGTTCACTAGATAATGTCATTATTAGTTTTTCAAGGTTAGAAAAACAGATCTGAGATGTCTGAACTAATCTCCCTAAACACCAGCACATTATGCCATAAACACCTCCACCCACCATACCGTAATCAACACACAAGGGCAACATCATTTGTTGCTTAATGAAACAGTTACTCTCCTAATCAAGTTTAACTGGTAGGTTTGCCCTCATGAAAAAAAAAACCCAACTAAACCATACAAATAACAATGTGTTGGGTGACAATTCTGGGAGACGTTGATCATGACATAGTGGATTTTGCAGACAAGATCAAGTGAATCGACCAACAATTCATCACCGACAGATACACATAACATCCAGGTACACGATATGGTCAGAGTTGTAACAGTAGTACTAACAGCATGTACACTCATGGTGTACTTCTCCTCACTGTCCCTTACCCATACAGATACAAATCAGCTAAGTCAGCAGAAATTCATGAAATACTTTCCTATAGCCTTAGCCATAGAATATATCTGATAAAAGACATGAATATATTTGCCAATGTAAACCTCCTGAATCTTACTGCAGACATCTGAAATGCAACATAAACAATTCACCAATCTACAGACTTTCTTTATACCAATATGTAACTTCAATGTATCATCAACTGTACATTGCTATCCACTTGAATCTAAAATCCATTTGATGATTGTGTGAAATCTGTATTATCTATCTAGTTACATGTCTGTCTAAATAATGCACCATGACCACTGATGTATGTAAAAATCCTTGAATAGTAAAGTCTGTTTGACATAATGCCAAAATATCATCTGACCAAAAGCATGATGAGGTGACAAACCATGTATACACAAGTTACACATGCAGCATTTTTGTATGTAAATTGTTGACGTAAATGTCCAGGATGATCAATAACTAGTCCATGTTTAAAATAAACCTCACCACAATGGCATCTTTATAAGGACTGTATGCACACACAGATATAAGAAAGCTTGTTTATAACTCTCTGAAGTGTGACCGTCATTAATGCTGTATTATTACAAGAAATGGTTTCCTTATTGGCCACAACGATAACCTTGACTGAAGAATGTTACCCAAGATGTAATAACTATAGCAAAATTTCCTTTCAATAAAAATCCCAACTAGTTTTAATATGCTTCATTGCAAAATAAGAAAAATTATTATATTTCTCTTTTATCAAAGAAATAACTTTCAAATTTATTCATTATCAGAAATATGAAGCAGAGGTTTTCTTGTACACATTAAGGTCAACAAAACATGAATCACAAGACTTATTCATGACGATGTATACATGTACACATTTCAGAGGTAACCTACAGCACACAGCTGCTGTAGTCAAGACATCAGTGCACTTCACACTTGTGACTCAGAAAGAATATATTTCATTACATAAGTTACTCAAAATGATAACATATTGTGTCATATAGCATTTCAGCTGCCTGTGTGAGTATGTTACTGCACCTTTTCCAAATTCATCCTCGTAACCAACATTTTCCCATCTACATGACGAAATGAAATTTGGTCTACATGTCATTGCATGAAAAACAAAAACTTTGATCACAGAAAAAATTAAAGGAAGTGCCCAAGTGTTAATTTTAATTTGATTTTCACAATTTTACTTAATACTTAAAACAAAATCAATGTTGATGTAATACATGCAGCCCCTTTGTATTTGAATCCCTTTAATCCCTCTAATCAACCTCAATTACTCTTGCCAATTGAGGGTACATTGTTCTCAACTCTTCACAATTTATCAACTTACTTGCAAGTATCTATAATACATTTATAATAATGCAAGCTATAAGCTGCTATCGATAATGCCAACTTTTTCAAGTTACAAAGTGCCCAGGATTTCTTCGGGGTGTTATCAAATCAAACAGTAAATTTGTCTTCCTGGTTTTATCAATTTTAATTTGCAGTTATGGTCAGTGTAATGAAGCTGTCAAACTTAAAATAAAATTCATCTAGAAATACACACTATTGGCAAATAAATTTAATTTTTGTTTTCCCAACTACCAAAGCAAATATAAACACATAAAGTGAATGAACAACAGCAGCACTATGTAAGAAACTTACGTACAGAGGTATTTCTAGCTCCTCCTTAACACAAGAGGAGCCAAGGCAACACATCACGTAAGTCTGCCAAAATTAACAGCCCCCAAAGAGTTTCACACAGATCCTCCACTCCTCCAACAAATTCATTTCCTAATCCAGGTTTTCAATATCGGTGAACAAAGTTCCTGGCCTGAACCTTCGACCACTAAAGTTGCCATTAGGGGGCCTATTATATATATCCTATGTTCCGGTTACTGGTGATCTAAGGCTGATTTCCTGTAGAGTAATGCACACACTGTACTGAAGATATTGACTAGAGTGTCAGAAGCTTAGACCATTTTTCTCAGTCACACCTCTCCACCTCAGACAGAAATATCTCCTGGAAAACGAATATTCCTGTAGAGCAACATAGCAGTAGTCTATTCCACAGATGCTAGTTAGTTGACTAAGACTTCAGCCCTCAATGATAGCTTGGCCAGAGGCCACACTTTTGTGCTTCAGTAGAAGTTTCTATACTACAGCACAATCACCATTTAACTTGATTTTTTATCCTTTGAATATGGTGAACTTATTAAGCCAAACAAAGAATCAGCTTTCCTCTTGCTACAGAAATTACATCACTTTAGATATATATATATGTAATACAAATTTGTGACGACAAAGAATCAGCTTTCCTCTTTGCTACAGAAATAACATCACTGTAGATATATATATGTAATACAAATTTGTGAAGATCAACTAGATCAAACCTTTGGATATCTGTTTCAGAAAAAAACTCTGCAGAGTTATGTATAACCTGGTCTTTCATTCTCTCAAACGTCCCAACTACCTTAGATTATCTGGAAAACCAGCTGCAACAGCTATCTCTTCCTGAAGTGTTCCCCTCACATACACAAAATAGCAGCATCTGACCCCCTAGATACCCATAAATTACATTTAATATCATTTATTCTGACAAAATCTTATGCAGACTGATACCAGACATCAGCCAAGCAGTTTAACAAGTCAGCAACCAGTCCCATAACATAATCCCTTACATTTTACAGAAACAGTTTGTGATACAAGATGCCTATCAATGGAACTAGACATTTGTCTTCAATATTATCTTGATGGTACAATTTGGGAAGCACATAGACAAGCACTAATCTGAACCAGTTTGGCAATGTTTATGTACAGCCTTTCATAGAAAATCAATGTCCTAGGGAAAGAGTAAGAGACCTGTAACTTGAGATAATGCTGTTGGGGTGTAGGAAAAGGCAATTACATTCATATTAAGTGAGATAAGATGAAGTTAAACCAACAAGATATTCTGGGCAGCCAGAGATCTTGGCTGTTCCTAGAAACATGTTTGTACAGATCAATGATGCTAAAAACAGCTATAAACTTGTGAGACATGATCAGACACCCATCTTCTGGCAGGGCTTCAAAACAGTGTTTTATATTTAATAATCCATTTCTTGATCATGTACTCCAAAACCAAAATATTGGTTGGTTTAATATCAACAAAGCATTTTCTAACATGTCTTGAATCAAGCAACAATGACAGCTTTGATCATCTTACATCTTACAGCTATTTTGTCCTCTTAGGACTAAACATCAGTAATGTTAATAAATGATGGATTTAATTACTCTAATCAAATTTCAAATATCTATGTTCCAAATATCCTATGATTATGAGGGGCTTAATCGCAAAACTGTTGGTTTTATAGCACTGACATATGTACCGTAAAGCTGATAATTTTCATGGATTCATATTTTCGAGATTATCTCAAAAAATGATGAAATCATAAGTAAAAGAATATGAAAACTTTGCTATCTGGTTGTAAAAGAACATCTTCTATGCCTCATTATTTCACCAACTATCTGGTTGTAAAAGAACATCTTCTATGCCTCATTATTTCACCAACTATCTGGTTGTAAAAGAACATCTTCTATGCCTCATTATTTCACCAACTATCTGGTTGTAAAAGAACATCTTCTATGCCTCATTATTTCACCAACTGTCTGGTTGTAAAAGAACATCTTCTATGCCTCATTATTTCACCAACTGTCTGGTTGTAAAAGAACATCTTCTATGCCTCATTATTTCACCAACTGTCTGGTTGTAAAAGAACATCTTCTATGCCTCATTATTTCACCAACTGTCTGGTTGTAAAAGAACATCTTCTATGCCTCATTATTTCACCAACTAAACTTTTATGATCACTTCAACTCTCCCCATACTCAATTCAAATTTAGCAATCGCTACCAGAAGTGATTTTTGGGTAAGAGAATGTGGCTATAGTTATTGCTGCAGTAAAAGGAATATTTACAACCATGTAGTGCTTATGATATCGGTATGTTGACATTTATTTGCTGCAATCTATCGTATGAAATGAATTGAAATGTTTTTATTGAACATTAGCTTGGAAATACAATCCAATTGTTCAGTAAAATGACAGAAAGTATGACAATTCATGTATTCACTGTGTCACTCTTGTGTAATTTATCATTCGTTGGTAGCACAAATGTTTCATGACTTCTCAAGACATCAACCAAGGAATGAAGGCATGTTTACTGTGACGTCTAAAGATGTCACAAAGGATACAGGAATATTTTTTGTGACATTTCAAGATGTTGCGAGTACATAAAGTTGATGTACTGCAAAAAAGTGAAAATATCATTCTCACAAATACAATTGGCTATATGGTATCATATTGATATCTATGACACATTTATTTATTAACTATTTTCAGAAAATTTTTCGACAGATATACAAAATGTGACGGATATGAATGTACTTGGCAGCTCATTTTTTTATACTCAAAGCAAATTAAATCTTTGATTAGTCTGTGATTTGTTGAAAAAATGCCTCCAAACATTCTGAACCTTCTAGAATGTGTGAATTTTATGAAATACAGAACACAACATTAACTCTAGCAACATGCATCCTGGACTTAATTAAAAATAATCAATTTTTAAGCACAGATGTTGCATTTCTATCTAAATTTGAATCAACTTAATCAATGGAGTGTACAAGACAAGCTATAAATGGCAAATAATCTTACATGCTATTGCATGGAGGCTTACTGTACCATCACGGAAAACAAGACAGATGCAACACATGCCAGAATCTTGTCAATGTCAGTCTTTACATTCAATTTGTACATAGCCAATTTGAATTTGAGACAGTATTGCTACAGGAACACCTGGTGCAATGCATGGCACAAGATAAAACCATTGTGTAAAATGGGGAAAGCCAGGTTGTGCATGTTGGGTATGGAAAAGATATTGCTGTTCACAAGTAGTGGTGTGCAGGATACATTAGCTTTTTGTGTGTGTAGTGTTGAGGGCCAAATTTATTTGTGCGAGATGTGGGAACACCTGCTTCAATATGTGTAGAGTGAAGAAAAAAAACATATGTATGTGTGGGGACAGGAAAAACCAGCTTTTGTATATGTGTTGTCGGGGAATAGCTGCTTGTGTATGTGAGAAACACTGAGAAGTGTATGTGCGATAATGGAAACACAAGGCTGTGTATATGTGGGGGAACACCACTGGCCAGGTATTGTATGTACTATGTAGGAAACACTAACATGTGTATGATTGGTGAGGGAGAACCCACCCTTTTTGGTTTGAGTAGTGAGGGAAACACTGGCTAAGTAGTTTTTGTGTGGGAAACACCACATATACACATGTGTGATATGGGTAAAATCAGGCTGTGTATGTGTGGAAAAGGGAACATCAGATTGTATGTGTCATTAGTGTGGGGAACACTAGCTACAGCCATTAGAATCTCTGGGCTATCTGCCAGCATTTCCCTCACCCCTTAACATATTTTAAGCTCAATTTATCTATGCTAGAGTTGCCTATCAGGCTGGAACTATCTTCTAACCTAAATATTACAGACATTACCCTACATATTAGTCATATAGCCAGGCTAAATTTCTGATACAGACTGTACACTATGAAAAGTTCACTACGTAAAAATATACTCTATATTCACTGCTCTATAAAAAGGATCGAGATTTTTTTTGCTCAAATGAGTAATGAGAATATGCACATACAAACATTTATTTGTTACATACATGTACATATGTAATCTGTATTCATTCCAATATGAAGTAAAAATGGTGTTTTTTAACCAGTTAACTAATACTGTATACTGTTCTCTGCATGAAATGACTAAATGTCATATTCAATATCACAATTTCTGTTAACATACCAATTGCTGTTAAGAATCTTCTACATGTATGTCAAGTAAACAATTAGGATTACCTCCCTTCTCCCACATCAGATGTACACAAGTTTACTAAATGGGTTGGAACTGCTCTCCCACTGATCCAAAATATCCCAATGACTGACGCACATTGCCCTAAAAATAGTCACCCCAGCATTGTTCTAATATCAGATCTTCCACCTTTTACCAATACTGCTTGTGACTTCAAAGGTGTCTGGGGAAATCATCTAACTTCCTCCAACAACCGGCAATTCAATTTTACATCAACATTAAATCTCAGTCGAGACTTGTTCATGGGGTCAGACACTTTGACACTTGTCAGCAAGACCAAGCCCACACAAACAAAACTGTCCTTTAGGAATTCAAATTTGAAACAAATGAAGCTAAAAATAATTCTTCATTCAAGTAAAATCAAATTAATCCATTGGTGATATCAGATTCAATTTATTTTAATCATTCTATGAGTTTTGTGGGGGTAGTATCAAATTTTGTTTCTCCTCTGATCTTTTCTACAGTTTCTGAGATCTTTCTCTACAGTCAGTTTAATTTTACCATACATCTCTGATGGCAAAAATAACTCATACTTCAATAAATAACAAAAAATAATGTACTTAATTTGTACTTAATTATAACATGTTTCATTTTATTGCTAATAACCAATTCAATTTAAATTCAATTTTTCAAACATTGGAATAATGATTTTCATATCCATTTTTCAAAAAACATGTTACATTTTGTCTAAATCCTTAAGCTGATCAGCAAATTTTTTTTATTTCACATGACCTGCTACCAAATTTCTTACTTCACATTACCTGTTATCAAATTTCTTATTTCACATTACCTGTTCTTAAAGCTGTTCAGATGCTATATAACAACTGAAACAGACATGCCATATTATGTTACATTGTGTATTTAATCACAAGTCTGATTTGAAAACATTCTAGCAATGACAGATTAATGTTGTTAGTCACATGGTATTGGTATCACCTTGCCTGTTTGCATCATATTCTATTATTTTAGTGTAAAACAAAATCAGATTAAATTTGTAATTCTTGATTGTTTGGTTTGAGCACCTTTTTTTTTATTTCCAACGCACATCTTAACCCGAGCAGGAAGCTAAAATGACTCAACACTTTTTCGATATACAGAATGTGTAGGACGTTGATCATCTTTCCACAGTTTCTTCTGGTCACTTGTGTGTGTAAACATTAGTTTCTGTGTAAAGTAACTATAGATCTACCAATCCTAGGACATTTTTATCATCAATATGTCATATGGATGTCTGCTTAAGGCTGTTCTAGCTTTACACATGATTTCTGTTATATCTATCTGAATGAAATCATGCCTCCAGTTTATGGGCATCTCTTTCAGTATATACTGAAGGTGACTTTGAGGCATTGTGTTCAGTAGTGCAGATAACCAGTAATTGCTAACTTATATATATAGATATCTTTTCTCTGCCATTTATCTTTAACAGATTTAATTTGATACAAAATCCATAAGCTTAATTTTTTATAGCAGTTAAAAGCAAAATCAATAGCATGAAAACTCTGAAATGTGACTATTTCTCAGACAGTAAGCAGGCAGATTTGAGGAAGCATAGGGAACTCGCTTATATAGAACAACACATTGCAGTAAATTATTCAAACACTTGAGCATTTGCTCAGCCTATCTGGCATGTGCATGTGCAGATATTTAAACTGTGCAATGTAGCTCAATTACAATTTAAAATTACTTGCGGGAGTACCCTGTGCTATGCCCCAATTCAGGAAAATGAAAACCATTGTATGCAAATGATCTTGTGCATCATTGTTGTTCCATCAATAGCATCAATACAGCTATTCAAGAGCACACAGGTAACATGAAATGTCTTACAGCAAAATAGATCTTTCTGCTCACCATAGAATTACACATGATAATTTTTTTTCTTTTTTTCCCAATATTTATTTCATGCGGCAAACAAAATCCGACTATATTGTAAAATGATCGGATTAAATGGTCTGCATGCATGAACATATATGCAGACATATTGATTGTTAAGGTATAAGTCACTTGTGTGTTATCATCATAAGCTGAGCTCCAGCACTACAGAAGAAGAAATTTAGTATATGTCCACAGTGCGAGACATCAATACTGATACTCCCCAGCATCATCCCCTGTCTCCCTAAGCAGTAGAAAATCAATGTCTTGGGTATACAACTGGCCATATTGTACTTCCTATATATTGTTCTCTTACTCAAACATGCCTGTGGAAATTATTCATGGAGAGAAACCTTCTAATTTGAATCGGTTATTTATACATCAAATTGACATTACTGCCCCAAGAAATTCAAACAAAGTGACATTATTCAAAGAGGGCAAACAGCCAAGCACCAAGCACTGCGAGTGAGGGTAAATTGTAAGTTAGGTTCAAAGGTAAAAGACATTTTTTATTTAATTTATATAAAACCAACCTTAGCCTACACTTACTGGTAATAAAAAAGAAAAGAAGAAAAATCCTGTTATCATTGACACAAATCCAGTTACAAATGATAAAGGTATGTGTGTGCAGTAACTGCCAACACAATCAAACCATATATACATACTGATCTGAAAAATGTTCTATACAAAGGAAAAACTACGGTAGCTAATGATATGTTCCTTCTGAATGAGATCAACTACATGCCCAGATTTATACACAACACAAAATGTTTATTACATAACAACAGCACCATGCAGGTAAACATAGAGATGCAGTCATATTCTTTATCATATATACATGTCAGTTACTACAGTTCCAAACCAAAGCTCAATTATTTATCATTCAAAAGCATCCAGATTGCCAAGTTGCCAGGGCATGTCATGGATATATGTATATATACATCAGCTGTAAGCATCTGACGCATCTTATAAAAATACATATTAGCCTGTCAGAGATTGGATCAAGGAAGTAGAACCAGTTTGTGTTTACTATGATGGCTGAACATGGTGAAAGAGATACTCAGACAGTTTCAGCATCTAGCACATGGAAGCTTACCATCTGTGGACTGAATTGTCATATCAGACAAAAGATGAAGGTTTTAAATCATACAGAAATAGCTTACCTCATGACCTAACCCAGACTAGGCAACTCTTAAATCCAGTCTCCACACACTTCTAACTACAAGTAATCCATTCTCTCGTTTTTAACACTTGTGTTTCAACACAACATCGTGGATATGCCTGGCAGGGTAAAAACACATCTTTGGCATGGAATCCTGGAGAGATGCCGGTGCAAAGTGCTAGACACAAACAAGTGGCCGTGTGAAGTTTTTGAAGCTAGCTGATTATATATACATGTATATGTGATGCCTCAGACTTCAGTTTGACACTGCAGTTAAATGACTTCCTGTACAATACTACCAGGTTTTGGTCTTAGGCCCACTCACCATCCTACCTTCTCACCACTAAAGGAATTATAATCAGATTTGGAATCCGTGTTCTTATTGATTGTATCTTCGCATGCCTCCTCTGATATTTCTACTTTTTTGTGTTAGAAAATTCCAGAGTTCACTTACTGTGAGGGATAAATCTTCTGTTATAAATTCATTCTAAACTTTTTATACAAAAACCTCTACCTCATCCCTAACAAGCATGTGTGCTGATGGTTTGGGTATTGGAATTCTCCACATAAACGAAGGGAGTAATTACTTTGCTTATAAATAACGATACACTGATGATTGGCTAGAGAGAGTCAGTCTACTCCTATGGGTATTATTTATAGGAAACAGGCACAAGCCATACTGCCCAACCAATAGCTAAGTTTTAAATTACCCTTCAGAAAGAAACCATACAACACTGATTTATTGTCTTTGGTAAGTAAACTTCACACAAAATCCATCTAAAACCAATTTGTCCTAATATAACAACACTCTACGACTGTGACTGTACTTAACAGTCACCCATTTTTTGTCTTTGCGATTTTTCCATCTATTGGGCACCAATGGGTATCAATGTACATATACACTACGTACAGGACCTGATAATGAGAGTAAAGACTCAGAGTGTCATAACCTGATATCTGTTCATTGTCCTCATGACCTACTCTATAAATCACCCAATGACCCGATTCAGCTAGAGTCAGCACTGATTCACCATCAGATCAGGTCCAATAAATACCATCTATCTCGACATTAACATTATTCATATTTAACCATCAATGTTGGACATGCAAGACCAATGCCACAACTGACCCAACCAATCATCTGCCACACTACCACTGCTGTATTGAATCAGGAAAACACCAGCTTCATTACTATGGAAAGACATACTAAAGCAACACTTCAGAATACATTGTCATGATACAACACTGTCACATTACCAGGGAAATACTGACCAAAGCAACACAACACTGTCACATTACCAGGGAAATACTGACCAAAGCAACACAACACTGTCACATTACCAGGGAAATACTGACCAAAACAACACAACACTGTCACATTACCAGGGAAATACTGACCAAAGCAACACAACACTGTCACATTACCAGGGAAATACTGACCAAAACAACACAACACTGTCACATTACCAGGGAAATACTGACCAAAACAACACTGTCAGTGTCACATTACCAGGGAAATACTGACCAAAACAACACTGTCAGTGTCACATTACCTGGGAAACACTGACCAAAGCAACACAACACTGTCACATTACCAGGGAAATACTGACCAAAACAACACTGTCAGTGTCACATTACCAGGGAAATACTGACCAAAGCAACACAACACTGTCACATTACCAGGGAAATACTGACCAAAGCAACACAACACTGTCACATTACCAGGGAAATACTGACCAAAGCAACACAACACTGTCACATTACCAGGGAAATACTGACCAAAGCAACACAACACTGTCACATTACCAGGGAAATACTGACCAAAGCAACACAACACTGTCACATTACCAGGGAAATACTGACCAAAGCAACACAACACTGTCACATTACCAGGGAAATACTGACCAAAGCAACACAACACTGTCACATTACCAGGGAAATACTGACCAAAGCAACACTGTCAGTGTCACATTACCAGGGAAACACTGACCAAAACAACACAACACTGTCACATTACCAGGGAAATACTGACCAAAGCAACACAACACTGTCACATTACCAGGGAAATACTGACCAAAACAACACAACACTGTCACATTACCAGGGAAATACTGACCAAAGCAACACAACACTGTCACATTACCAGGGAAATACTGACCAAAGCAACACAACACTGTCACATTACCAGGGAAATACTGACCAAAGCAACACAACATTGTCACACTACCAGGGAAATACTGACCAAAGCAACACTGTCAGTGTCACATTACCAGGGAAATACGGACAAAAGCAACACTGTCAGTGTCACATTACCAGGGAAATACTGACCAAAGCAACACAACACTGTCACATTACCTGGGAAATACACATTACCAGGGAAATACTGACCAAAACACAACAGTGTCACATCACCAGGGAAATACTGACCAAAGCAACACAACACTGTCACATTACCAGGGAAATACTGACCAAAGCAACACTGTCAATGTCACATTACCAGGGAAATACTGACCAAAACACAACACTGTCACATTACCTGGGAAATACTGACCAAAGCAACACAACACTGTCACATTACCAGGGAAATACTGACCAAAGCAACACTGTCAGTGTCACATTACCAGGGAAATACTGACCAAAGCAACACAACACTGTCACATTACCAGGGAAATACTGACCAAAGCAACACAACACTGTCACATTACCTGGGAAATACTGACCAAAGCAACACAACATTGTCACACTACCAGGGAAATACTGACCAAAGCAACACTGTCAGTGTCACATTACCAGGGAAATACTGACCAAAGCAACATTGTCAGTGTCACATTACCAGGGAAATACGGACCAAAGCAACACAACACTGTCACATTACCAGGGAAATACTGACCAAAGCAACACTGTCAGTGTCACATTACCAGGGAAATACTGACCAAAACAACACTGTCAGTGTCACATTACCAGGGAAATACTGACCAAAACAACACAACACTGTCACATTACCAGGGAAATACTGACCAAAGCAACACAACATTGTCACATTACCAGCGAAATACTGACCAAAGCAACACTGTCAGTGTCACATTACCAGGGAAATACTGACCAAAGCAACACAACACTGTCACATTACCAGGGAAATACTGACCAAAGCAACACAACACTGTCACATTACCTGGGAAAAACTGACCAAAGCAACACTGTCAGTGTCACATTACCAGGGAAACACTGACCAAAACAACACAACACTGTCACATTACCAGGGAAACACTGAACAAAACAACACAACACTGTCACATTACCAGGGAAATACTGACCAAAACAACACAATACTGTCACATAACCAGGCAAATACTGACCAAAACAACACAGCACTGTCACATTACCAGGGAAATACTGACCAAAACAACACAGCACTGTCACATTACCAGGGAAACACTGACCAAAGCAACAATGTAATATCATTTATTAATAGATCTGATCAAGTCTCTTGGCTCTGTAGCATGATATAATACTGATTTATAATACATAGACTGCATAAATGAAATGAAAACACTTATTAAAAAGCGCTACAAAAGTTAATTACAAATGTCCAGCAGCTGCCAAGTATTAAAATAAAGATGCTCTGTCACTTCTGTCCTTTCTTTTACATGGTTCGCATGTTTTACGACAATCTGATAGGCAGTCTCAAGTCCATAATGTCTTGGTTTAAATGCATGTTCTAATCCATCTTTATTAGATGAGATTTTGTTAGATGTTTTTCGTTCTGTGTTGTCGTTGTTATTCACATAAACATCCTCATCACTATCATATCCATCTGCATAGCTCTGGCCTTTGAATTCTTTCAAGAAAGATAACTCCCAGATCGTTATCAAAGTTTATAAATTCTTCCATAGATTCTGCCTCGTTAATTAACAGCTTTACTGTCGTTTGCCTGATAAATGCAACGAGTTCAGACAACCAGTTTTTTCAGCTTCTTGAATCAATTTAACTTTTGATGTCATGACGGCTAATATCACACTGACCAAATAACTCACAGGGCATTGATATGCCATGTGTTGTGAGATGAATAAATAGTAATCACAGTTAAAGTTTATTTATTAAAGTCAAAAGGTGTTAATTATACCTGGACAGCTTGTCGCTTGAACATGCGTCACATGATAATATTAGTGATGTTCTCTACAGAAGGTGAGAGAGGCGATTGCCATTGGCAATAAAAATTGATCATATAATGACTGTCCGCTAATTCAAGATCTTTCATAAAGAAATTATGTATGTTGGGGCCCACACGGCTGCATGTTTTCAGGATACGATAGGTGTTCGCTTACTAGAAATGGACACTTCTAGTGTTATACACATATTTTCCAGGTTCTATGCTGCTAGGCCAGTTTTCAACGATTTTTTCAAGTTGATCCACATATAAGCAGCACAGAAACTGAAGCTGCACCCTTCCTAGTTACATTGACTAAAGGTTTGTTAACAAAGCAGAAGAGGGCAATTTATCAAGATCATCAGTGAAACATTAAATAAACATTACAAATGAATTATAAACATATCGTATTCAACCCCAATAAGCCCCCCCCCCTCTCAAGTCCACCAGCAACAGAGGAATGTCGATAAGTGTCCTCTGTAACTACCCACAATTTTCCCACCCTGTCTGATAAAAATATTAACTGTTTTTGATAGTTCACTTGGAATGTAACCCACTGTTTTCCCTTCTTTCACAACTCTGATTGAAAACTTGTCAAACGGATTATTATGCTCAATAACTGTATCAAGGCACTGTCCTATGAATGGTTTCCAACATTCTCTATAAACATGATATCCCCTGACCACAGTCGAATATTCATACATAAAAGACATTTTTTGCACACATTCCTAAACCACGTGGTAGATGACCTTTACCTTGTGTACCTTGGTGTCGCGCGCTCAGCCACAGTAACGATGACTGAATAGGCTTAGTCCATTATTACTTAACAGGTAAGATAGCCATTGATACAGCAGATTAAGAAATGATATTTTGATGTGTGATAGAGTATCTGACAGAAACAAATGAAGCAGTTAGATATCAAATGACAAATAAAAGAGTTGTGCTAAAACAGGCAAGTATGAATGGAATTTTATATCTTAATCATCATGTTAAGATGATCTGAAACAATTTATCGAGGACCACATAATGACAGAGTGCACCTTGTTACATAGAGGTTGACACTGAAATTATGGCGACCACAGACACATCACAACCTCACAAAAAGGGCCGAATCAAGTCGTATGAAATTTCTTTCAAGTTAAAAGTTATGGAGTTTGTCAAGGAATGGAGAAACAGTAAAGCATCAAAGCCGTACGGTATAGATAGGAAGCGAATTCGCGATTGGAGACAAAAATAGAGTGAATTGAAAACCTCTTTACAAAACACCTCAAAAAGGAGACAGAAAGTTTCTTTTAAATCTAAGACGGTCTCTAATAAGCCCCCTCTTAATTGCAATTTTTTAAGCGCCCTGGGCACTTATTGGATCGAATACCGTATAACCTTTATTTTATTGATGTATTTCAAAAAATGTAAAAATAGCAAATATCGAACTCATTTGGCTTTGGTGCCTTCACAGATTGCCTATGGTTTACTAAACAATCTCTCCATGGGTGTCTGTATCGTTAAATATTAACGAAGGCCCTTGCATGATGACCAAATTCTTTATAGTTCCATATTATTTATTCTTGTAAGTTACACGAAGCCATTCATAAAATAAACAAGAATGGCGGTTGTTCTAAAATTGGACCTATCGATCCCAGGATGCAAAAGGCTATTGAATTATTGCGATCCATATTAAAAGGTATGATTAATCAAATCCACAAGAACGTTACTTTTATCACAGTCTTCACATCATCCTGTGTATGATTGCAATCTATGTGTTTCAGTCACAAACATGTGACAGGCAGGTACTTATACAAAACCCTCAGTACTGTCTTGTACTGGTGTACGATACGCTTCCTGGATTTTTTCTTCATCCTTCCGATTTTTATTTCATCCACAACTAAACTGCAATGTTATATATAAGTCACACTCCTGACTCGCGAAGAAAAAAAGTGCAACTTATATGGAAAATATGGTAGTAATGTAAATTGGGACCTAGACAATGTGTCCATTATAGGAGGATGTCTGCTAAATAAAGGTGTCCCTTATGACAGGTTTTACTCTCTGTTTCTAATAATTTCTAAGAAACAGTGAAGACAATTTCCAAGATGGCCACCAGTCTGCCATTTTCCTTTTTTGACCAGTCAAAAATCAGTGAACTACTAAAGACCAAGGGTAACCTACAAATGAAATCTGAGAAAGATCCATCAAGTACTTACAAAATCTTTTATAATCAAAATCAAAGATGGCCATCATTCTGCCATTTTGTTTCTCTGATCAGTACCAAAATCAAAAGGCCACAATCAAAGACCAAAGGAAATCTATAGATGACTGACCATGCATGATTTGAACAGCCAACCATCTGATGATTATGATGATGATAACGATGACAACATCAACGACGACGATGAAGATGGTGGGCTCAAAGTTTCTGAAGCTAATGACACATGAAAGAACAAACACTGAATCAAAAGGAAATGCTGAATCAGTGTTAAACAGAATGATTTCAAATTGGGAGAAGAGATGATCTTGAGAGAAAGAATGGGCAACAATTCCTCTAAATACAAAATACTAAGGTCGAGAAGTTGTGATGATAAAAAGTTCCAGAGAGATCCACTGATTATATGAAAAATAATAATAATGATCTCCAGACAGATTTTCAGAAAAAGAAATGTCAATAAATTATCTCTTTTCAAAAATTGTTGAATCAATCTGTTGTTTTTGAAAAAGAAAAGACTTCATGTCAAGGTCATATTAACCTAACAAGATTCATAATATTATATCTGGTGTTATGATGCTAGTACATAATACATGCTTTTTGTAACAGACATCAAGGACCACTGGTGAGAGGAGGTTTAACAGCAACTAAGCGATAACAGTGACATGATCAAGACAAACCAGCACATACAGACCCTGGGCTAGTAAACCTCTATATTGATTCCTGGCGAAGCTTTCTCCTACACAAAATGTGAGCAAGGACACTGGGGTAAATGGAATGGTCATAGGGGATAGAACAAGTTTCGTTAAGGAGACATGTCCATATGAGTCTGAGGAAGAACAAGATGGTCTCTAGTGATTTATTAGTGAAAGGTGGGGGAGAGGAGGGGGCGTCTGAAAGTGGAATAGAGATCAGTCTGCATGAAGAGCCCATGTATCTTTTGATCTGTTACAGTTACATTTTGGTTAAGTTCAATGTTATGTTTCAATTTCAAAACAAAATTTAAACATATCAAATTTCAGACATTTTTCGTAATTTTAGGGATGGTACTGCATTTTCTAGACCATAAGTTTCCTCCATTCCCATAAAACGTCAAGTGAGACATATTTTATCACTGTCTTGCTACAGTTCTAAGATAATTTTCTTAATAAAGGAAATAAGGACATACCTTTCAAAAATAATTTTAAAGGAGGATTTATCAGGCGTGAAATTAGCTTAAACTGGCCTGAAATATCTTTATCATATGTTAAGAGAATTGATTGCCTGCATTTTTATGATTCA
The DNA here is from genome assembly GCF_031769215.1 of Ylistrum balloti. Lineage (NCBI taxonomy): Eukaryota > Metazoa > Mollusca > Bivalvia > Pectinida > Pectinidae > Ylistrum > Ylistrum balloti. Next base: position 403,489 of record NW_026782315.1, on the reverse strand, counting down.
CCAGCAGTAGTCAGATGGAGTTGATATTTATAGAAACCTTACAGACAAGGATGTTTTCTAGTCCTAGAACAAGTTCCAGCTATCCTTGATCTGTAGAATCAATCTCCCTCCATCCACACTACTATATATATGACCAAATATATATACACAAGTCAGTATATTGATTATATGTAGATGGGATAAGTACCTACACATAGGAGACAATCCAATCTGCATTACCAGTAACTACCACTTGTTTCAAATTCTTCCTAAAAAGTAGCATCTCAGGCCCAGTTAAGGGTAAAGAATTCAAATTATAACCCATGCCAAGAAATCCACCAACTTCAGTGACCATGGGAAAAATATCATAAATGACAGCTGAAAAAGACATGGAAGAGACCTTTCTAGATTTGTGAACATGCAGACAAAATGCACACAAAAATGAAAACTTTTCAGACTAGATTCATAAAATTTCAAATGAAATGTATTTAATATTCTATATATAAAAACAAATTAAAAATGAAGATAATCAATATTCATGCCATTCTTAGAATTCCAAGCTTCATTTTACATTAAATGTGGTATCTTGTTATATCACTATGAACAACCATTTGCCAAGCTAGTGCTTGTAGTCAATTTGTAGAAATCAATGATCATATACATGAAAATGCTTGAAATGTCAAAGATTTCTTTTTATGAAATCTCTACCCTGGGTATATCATGACAAACTTGAACCATTTGAAATCAATTCCAACACCAACATACACGATAAAAGGGAAGTTTTATTGATTGCTCTTTAACTTCTGTATGTAAAATGACAGCAGAACGATTTAAGAAAATGTCAATTCACACCCGAAAACTTGACAAGTACTGACTATTGATTGAAAAGTTTTTACATTTGGCATGCTGCCATCAGCTTTATGGCAAGATGTCATGACCTGATGCTGCATTAAAAACAGAGAGAGGTCTTAGCATCAATAACAGTCAGGAAATACAGACCAGAACGGTAGCATTTCAAAAAAGATACCATGCACTAATCTACACACAACCATATCATAACTAACAGTTAAGAAATGTATATGACAACATTTTCTGTGGCAGATTTAAAATTTTTGGCCATTTTTTTTCTATTTGATCCACATATAAGCCACACCATTTTTAACGATATGGTGACAACTACTGTTGATGTTTGATGTAATGTTAACAGATAATGGTAGGTAGTTCATCAGGATAATCTGTGCGACATTTAATAAATTTTACTGATGGATTTTGCACAAATAATCATTTATTTTATGGTTGTATTTTTAAATCATGCTGGTCATTGAAAATATGCCGCACCCTTTCTTACCATGTGGTAACCGTTTTGTTGACCGAAGTTTGTTGATATAACAGACAACAGAAGCCAATTTATCAAGATCGTCAGTGAAACATGTAGTAAAGATTGCAAATGAATTATAAACAAATAATCTTACATTTTACTGACATATTTCAAAGAACATAAAATAGCAAACATCAAACTCAGTTGCCTTCACAGATTGTCTACACACAGATATAGGGCCTGACGTTATGTATGGTTTACTAAACAATCTCTCCATCAATGTCTGTACTGTTAACTATTAACGAAGGTCCTTGCATGCTAACCAAATTCTTATAGTCCCGTATTATTTCTTCTTGTTACTTACACAATGTCATTCATATCAAAAACATGCATGTGGGTCATTCTAAAATTTGACCTTTAACCCGATGACCTATTGATGCCAGAATGCAAAAGGCTATTGTAACCTTCTGATATGGTATTATTGTGATTCATATTAAAAGGTACGATTGTTTAAATCTAAGAGAATCTTATTTTTATTTCAATCTTCAAATCATCCTGATACAATTGCAATTGATGGTTCTAGACTATCTGTTTCTGTCAAACATGTGATGGGCAGGTACTTGTATAAAAACTCCGTACCATCTCCCACCTTTTCACTGCTATGCTTCCTGGTTTTTTTAATTCTATTTTCATCCTACGATTTTATTTTTCCTCTACATAAAGCTGCACCAATATATGAGCCACACGTCCTACTCACAAGGGAAAAAAGTTGCCACTTATATTCAGGAAAATATGGTATATATCAAAAAGGAAAATTATCTCTACCACTAACCAAAGAGAAAAACTTGTAAGATTCATGACCAACAATCTTTCCTGAAGTAAAATCTTCAAACACCCGTGTAAAAATCACCACCATATCAACAGTTTCCTTAAGTAAAATTTATCATTGGTTTCCTGAAGTAAAATCTACAAACACCCGTGTAAAAATCACCATCATATCAAAAGTTTCCTTAAGTAAAATCTATCATTAGTTTCCGTAAGTAAAATCTATCATTAGTTTCCTTAAGTAAAATCTATCATTAGTTTCCGTAAGTAAAATCTATCATTAGTTTCCTGAAGTAAAATCTATCATTAGTTTCCGTAAGTAAAATCTATCATTAGTTTCCTTAAGTAAAATCTATCATTAGTTTCCTGAAGTAAAATCTATCATTAGTTTCCTTAAGTAAAATCTATCATTAGTTTCCTTAAGTAAAATCTATCATTAGTTTCCTGAAGTAAAATCTACAAACACCTGTATAAGAATCAACATCATATGAACAGTTTCCTCAAGTGAAATCTATCAGTAGTTTTCTGAAGTAAAATCTATCATTAGTTTCCTGAAGTACAATCTACAAACACCTGTATAAGAATCAACATCATATGAACAGTTTCCTCAAGTGAAATCTATCAGTAGTTTTCTGAAGTAAAATCTATCATTAGTTTCCTGAAGTAAAATCTACAAACACCCGTGCAAAAATCACCATCATAACAATAGTTTACTTTAGTCATAATGATAACTCTACATGTCTGATAATGAAATCCAGATATGGAGTAAATACTTTAGATAATACATGTATTATTGATATTTCTGCATTACATATCTGTACATCCATATCTTTGAGTTTGTACTTCTTTGTTTTAGATAGAAAAGATAGTCCATTGACCTTTGATAGCAATACAGAGAGCCAATCATAAATGTTATCTCACCTCTGATATTATCAATAATTCTTAAGATGCTACAGAAAAAGCATGGATAGATTCTTATACACAAAACGCAACAGAAATATGTTCTAGTATACAATTAACATTTAATGCTGAAGGAGTAATCAGGTTCATGTTTTTTTACATCTTTTTTTAACTGTTTTTCATTATTCTCTCCTATATCACTTAACTTTTCAAAGAAGTCAAGTGATTTACTACCAGAGAACATTCCTTGTTAAAATGGCTGTGTAAAATAAAAATACATTGATTGTTCCCCTATATATCCTCCCGTGAAACACAAGGAACATATCAGACAAAGTACAGCTGTTATTTGCTACAAGTATTTCCTGCCAGAACAATAAGCTACATCTTACTAAACCTTTATCCCTTTCATGATCCCTGATCTATCAGTCCTAAATATACTGTTGCCTTGTACTCAATGTAGATCACTTATATCAAGACACATACATATCCACTCACCCTTACAACACACATATATATATATACTTTTGTACATTATGATGTATTTATCATCTTCAATAATCTGATGTATGTGGTGTAAAGGGAGTGGAGGTGTGGTAGACCAGGAGATGCCCTGAAAGGTATATGGCTGACCAGCTGGCCTAGCTTTACAGCAGAGAAGTAAAACAGGGTACAAAACGGAGATATATCTCACCTGCCGATGGTTCTCCATCTTATTAGTCCCGATGAAAATACTGCATTATAGGGAACAAGGTGTGTCACAAATGTTGTAGTATGAGGCAATCTACCACTGTACTTATACATCTCTTTATAAGAATACACCATACAATATCGAGTCCTGATTACCAGTTACATTTTCACACACATAAAAAGAAGATTATTTCCTCTATACTAGCACCAAATAAACATCCACAGGTTAGAACAGACAAGTGTACTATAGCTATCAAGCCTCAGATCAGGAAAATAGGTATGTAATTATATAGGTGAACTACTTCCTGATTTTATTACGGTTTCTTAAGCTACAAAAAAATGCGACGACTTTGACATAAAAGCATGCCTATATGATGTAAACCACACCATTGACAGAAGAATTGTTTCACAGCTGAGCACCTCAAGCTATTTTTTTTTCTTTTTTTAAGTTTGTCATCCAGTCTTAACAATCAAAAAGCATCTTTTCATCCTGTCTGCTGGTATTCCAAGTGACTAATATAATACATGTACAATGTCTATTTAATGTACCAGGTCTATACTAAAAGAAGACAATTATCATGAAGTCAAAATACTTTGAGAAGAGAGACACATTGAAGTGGAACTTTTTTATATGATTATGTACCACCACATCAAACTTTGTTATATCTACCCTGAAGGACTGATCATTATCCTTTTCCTAAAAATTTTGATATTACATGAAATATTTTGCTTATCTACATGTTACAACCACACGAAGAACAATGAAAACCTGCAAAGTTGCAATAAATACTTCACTTGCAACAAAATCAATACATGACTATTTCAAACTTTTTCAAATACTCAATCGATGTAACGCTTTATACAACACAACTGAGTTTGATGATTTTGTACCCTCCGAGATGGTGACTTCAGTAATTAGGAGAACATTACAAATCAGGATCCCATCACATATATATCTATTACACACATTCACTGACTGCAGTAAATTAAAATACTTCTACAAAACCATCAACCAATATTTCAACACTGAGATGAGAGACTTCAACTATTCAAACTGTTCCTGAGAAATCTATTTATTTGCTTTTTAATGCTGGTGTGAGATCATGGAATATCTGAACATCTTGATATAACTCTGAACAAACTAAAGGCTATTTAGTGACACCTGATGATTTTTATCAATAATTATAGATAAATGTGTGCTTGTTTACATTTCAACAAACCTCAAATGCTACAAACAATTCTGTCAACTGGGCAAAGTGAAATATGAACGAAGGGAAGTAACTCTCAATACACAAAGGCAAAAAATGTAAAATCTCCCAGGCTTGAATAACAAAATTTTTCCTCGACACTTTAGTGAAAAATTTGGCAACGAGGCAAAAGGAGTGTTGTTGGTAATTAACGGGCAGAAGTTTTATGACAGAAACATGTGATGAACTGAAGGTGGATAGCTATTTTCAATGAACACTCCAGTCTCTTCTACAACAACTTAAAGCACAAGGTGATTCACACTTCTGGTCCTGTCAATCAAGACATACACAGTGATCCTTTCCCCACTGGCTACATAGACATAAAACCTCAACTCATTCATACCCAGAAATCCCAGGACATAGAACAGGTTGCCAGGAAGTCAAAACAGCGGCATTACACATTATTCAAACGTAATGTAACAATGTTTTGAATAATATATATAATTACTGTACAGTAAATACAACCTTTGAAGTGATAATTAATATCAAACTAAATTCCAGTTTCCTTAAACATCACCTGAAAAGTATATATGGATTGGATATAAGTTTTTTTTAATTTCATGGTGCTATGAACGCAGTTACATTCATATTTGACATGAAGCCCACTTTATATTCATATATTTTTATCTATACGACTTACTTATCTTATTTTTGGTTTTACTTTAAAATATTAAAATATTTTTGCACAAAAATCAATTTTCACCAAGGGGGAAAGCAGCACAGAAAGGACAGCTTTCGCCGGGAATAAGCTCGAAGTCACATGGTGATTGTAAAAAACACACAACAATAAGAAATATAGTCTGTGTGAGAAAATTTAACTATACACCATTTTACATTGGTTCTATTGAATATTTTGTTCATTTTCATTTAGAACAATTAAAGATAAACACATACACAATGAAAACATCAGAAATTAACCCTGATCATCAATATCATTCTTACTGCTCAATGTCACGTTTGACAACTGTAGTGATGCAGCTCCCCTAGCCAATTGGAACCAGCTCAAATATGTGCGTCACATCCATGAAACACATTATTTGTCAGAAGTCTAGCTTAATGTAAATTGCCTAACAGTATATCATCATCTAAACTTATTTCATCCTCACCAAATCCATCCTCTACCATTATACACAGGTAAGGGATCCTGAAAGTGCTATATCTGTTCACTAGCAAAGGTTTTTTTTGCTCGGAGTCATGAGAGATGTTCAAGTGGAAGATAGAAGTGATGATATTTTGTTGTTCTTATGCAATAAACACACAAAAACTGATTCTTTAACTTTGTGTACTTTTAATTTGATGCAATTTTTAAACATTTGAAAAAAGAATTTTTGTCATGCATTACTTATTTTTATCATATTTCTGGGCAATGCTAAAGACTAGTGATAGTTAGAGGATTTCCCCAAAAAGGTAGTCCGAATCACTACGCACATAAAAAAATTGTACCAAATGATTCGTAAATTTTTGGCATTCATAGCCTTATGAAAGTAATTTTTTCTGGTATGCTTCGTATAGTATGAGGCAGCGCAAAGGTAAATTTACATTACACATGTACACAAAGTTAATAAATATCTTTTGGTAGCGAAATCCAACACAGACTGAAGTTATGAGAGAGGTGGTATTCAGGTCACTGTCTACCACAGTAAACAGATACGATTGTGATTGGACTATTATTAACAGATGTTTGAAATTGGGTGTTAATGAGATGATGGATTCCAGGTTCTTCCATGACAGATCCAAATAAAACAGTAACAGGTATCCAGTCCATAAGACTCCAACCAATATAATGTGTATCAACATCACCACATGTACAACCAAGTCATTTTTCTACAAAACATCAATGAGTATCGTCAATAGAATTACTGTAGATATCCACACTGGTGTTATAGTAGACTGTTTTATCTCATATCATTGAGTATCGACATTCAGTGTTACTGTATACAGTGATATCTCCCACCATTGTGTACTGATACCAGTGTTACTGTAAACAGTGATGTGACATCAGTGTTACTGTAAACAGGGATATCTCCCACCTATGTGTACTGATATCAGTGTTACTGTAAACAGGGATATCTCCCATCATTGTGTACTGATATCAGTGTTACTGTAAACAGTGATGTGACATCAGTGTTACTGTATACAGTGATATCTCCCATCATTGTGTACTGATACCAGTGTTACTGTAAACAGTGATGTGACATCAGTGTTACTGTAAACAGGGATATCTCCCACCTATGTGTACTGATATCAGTGTTACTGTAAACAGGGATATCTCCCATCATTGTGTACTGATATCAGTGTTACTGTAAACAGTGATGTGACATCAGTGTTACTGAAAACAGTGATGTGACATCAGTGTTACTGTATACAGTGATATCTCCCATCATTGTGTACTGATATCAGTGTTACTGTAAACAGTGATGTGACATCAGTGTTACTGTAAACAGGGATATCTCCCACCATTGTGTACTGATATCAGTGTTACTGTAAACAGGGATATCTCCCACCATTGTGTACTGATATCAGTGTTGCTGTAAACAGTGATGTGACATCAGTGTTACTGAAAACAGTGATGTGACATCAGTGTTACTGTATACAGTGATATCTCCCATCATTGTGTACTGACATCAGTGTTACTGTAAACAGGGATATCTCCCACCATTGTGTACTGATATCAGTGTTGCTGTAAACAGGGATATTTCCCACCATTGTGTACTGATATCAGTGTTACTGTAAACAGGGATATCTCCCACCATTGTGTACTGATATCAGTGTTACTGTAAACAGGGATATCTCCCATCATTGTGTACTGACATCAGTGTTACTGTAAACAGGGATATCTCCCACCATTGTGTACTGATATCAGTGTTGCTGTAAACAGGGATATTTCCCACCATTGTGTACTGATATCAGTGTTACTGTAAACAGGGATATCTCCCATCATTGTGTATAGATACAAATTAATTTCATTCTAAACCTATATCCCAAATATGCTATAGTTCTTCTGAGGTTAAACTGAGGTAAGTAGAAGCTCAATGTTATCATTCATGGCCAAGTTGAGATTGTTTGTTATTAGGAATCAATAGAGTCACTATCCTTGGGTGAACTATACCAACCAGCATGTGGTCAAAACCAATACATGTGTACATTTTGCCTAGTTAGCACTGACCTTAAAACTTCCCTGACCAGCATGTTATATTACTGTAGGAAATGTGGTGATGATTCACCTACATTAGCCAGAAATTTAACATCACACTTATGTATTTCTGGTTTAGAAGTCAAGCTCAGTTTGACATTTTTTCATAGTAACTCTCCAAATCAACCATATACTTCCCTTTTTATTCAGTTAATTTTTGAATTAAATTGATCGGTGTTCACCGAAAAACATCCACTTCAAACACCAGGAGTATACTAGTGTACCTCATTTTAAAGATAAATCTCCTTTCTAGACGAGATTCCAACCAAAGAAACATGAAAAATATCTATTATGAATGGCAATAACTGATAGAAAGATATTGCTTATACATTGTGTAATACTTTCTTTGTTACCATATGAAATAAGACTGAAACAGGTATATATATATATATATATATATATATATATTTATATATGTTATCTTGTTTTCAGTTCAGATAGATGCATTTGAAAGTTACATAATCCAGGTGACAAATGAAATATCCTATAGCTGACTTTAATGTAAGATATTTCTTCACAAAGACATAAATAACTGACATTTATATATCTTCACACGAGCAATGTACTTAATGTTTTCATAGACTTTTTCATAAATTGTCAGGAGCATTTATTGTAAGAGGTTAGGAAAATGTATTTTCACATCAAAATGAATATGATGAAATACTGAAATGAAACAATAATTGTCCAGTGAGAATCCCACTGTGAAAGCACAACTTCATGTGATAAATTGAAATTAAGCTCATCTAAAATATTTTTTGCTGAGATTTACTTCAGCCAAGTAATAAAATTTAAAAGTAGTTAAGTTTAAACCTGAGGGAATTAAAGAATCTAATGGGACAAGACTACAAAGCTGAAAAGAACAAAGGGCAATAACTCTTCAAAATCAAATGTCAAATCAAAAAGTAATGGAAAGCTATGTCTAAGAGCAGAAACAAGATTAAATGCATGAAAATTGCTTAATTAAAATGCTATGTAGTAAAATAATGCTAATTTTGCCAAGGTAAGAAACCTTTCATTTCATTCAAGAAATACAAACTGCACAGGAAAACATTACTTTATGACATGGAAATAAAGCAAACTTTTTAAGAACATGAGTTGAATTCTGAGAAACAATAATTAACTTATGAAGGAAAGGAAACATTTCTCCAAGGAATGAATTAAATCAATCTATTTCAAAATTTCAAAGTTAGTCAAAAAGTATAGGAGTTTATCTCTGGACAAAATATAAAATATGAAAGAAACAAAGACTCATCCTAAAATAATCAAATCCAAATGATGATTTAATCTACTGATTTACAAAGAGTTTAGAGGAAACTTCTATAAAAGGTTACATTGTGACAACAACATACCAGAAGTCAAAAACTTTTGATGACATACAAAGAAAATCAGGGTAGGAAGTATTTCATGTATAGAATTATATCATTACAGAAAACACTTTCCTGAACCTCTGTCATGGAACATTAAATATTACTAACAAATTTACTTCAAATCAACCCAAATCGAACCCCCTCTTCCCCCCCCCCCCAAGAAAAAAAAAAGAAAAAAAAAACAACATATAAATAAGATAGAGGGGAAAACTGGACAATGGACCAAGCAAAAACAGACTACATTGGTTTAATACCCTTCTCAGATAAATGACTAACAAAAAAGTACAATGTAACCAACTATAAAAAAAGTTCAAAGGCACTCCATATAATTAATCCTTTGGTAGAGATGTAAAGATACTAGAGCAAAGATATTTACTGGAGCCAGATGAACATGACTTGATGATATCTGAATTTTTGAAGATGGGCCAGCGGAGCAACATTTATTCCATGAGACAGTAACTTCAGAAATCTAGCTGAAAAAACATCAAAGTTAATTTCTAATATTACTTCTCTGAAAAGCTCTTACATGCAATATATGCATGGACATTGAATGTTTTATCTACCCCATCACTTCCATAGGCACATTTACCAAACTAAACAATGGTCAGTTTTAATAGGTCATCTACATGTAACAGGTCGTTTTTATTTCAATGCCTCTGCTAGGATTCAAACTCAGAACCTCTGGTTTACTAGTCTGACACTCAACTATTTGAGCTAGAGATGTTCTCTATCAAAGCGGATAGTATTTATAAGGGTTACATACTCTCAATCCAGGAAAGAACTCATCTTCTTATTTACAGGGATGCTTATAATGCATGGTGAAGTAAAATTCCCATGTCCTTACATGGGTGCCTATAAAATAGAGGTCATTATTTCATTTCAGTGCCTTCACTTGGATTAGACAGGGGTCTGAAAAAGCACTCGTCCGGTCATCATGGACAACCAGATTTATCTTTGTCGGTCGTCGGTTGTCCGTCGGACGAGTACTTTTTTCCAATGATATTAATGTTACAACTTAAATTTCAATAAAAATGTAAAGACAAATTAGAACAAAGAAATGTGTTTAGGGTACTCCGAAAACAAAATATTCCAGCCTGCACTCTAACTTTTGATTGGAACTTCCATGACGTCAGATATAGCATTTGCAGGGCTTTCACACCCCATTTTGCGACTGGGGCCCTTAGAATTGGAAAAAATAATGGTGTTTTCCTTAGAATTAGGAAAAACTTTGGGTCTAAATTGGGAAAAAAGATACTATTTTGCATTAGGAATGGGGCCGATAAATCTGGCTGATCGAGAGCCCTGATTTGGAATACCTTAGTCATTTTCCTGCAGTCAAACTGATGTCAGGTGCTCTGGGGCAGTACCAACATGTACCGGTCTGTATTTAGTAGCACCTAGTCAGTCAGATGTAAACAAACACTACAGCTAGGCCTAAGTCACACACAATGTCTGACGCAAAGCCACCACTGCATGGTTTTTTCACTAAAACTTAAAATAAAAATAGAAAAAAGTCACATGTCACATCCTTTCTGATTAAGTCGTCATTTCATTGCTGAATTTGGATGAGTAAATTTCCAATCCGGAGGAGTAAATTTTTCAGCCCACTAGTCATGTGATTAGTGATTTGAAATATTTTTCCAGAGCCCTGATTAGAACTTGTGACTTCTGGTCTAGCTAAAGAAGAAATTCTCTCTAACCAAGTCATGGTATCTGAGGAGGAATTTGGTATCATAAAATATATCTCCAAATCTTGTTTGCTAAATGAAAGATAATTACAGTAAAACTCACCTGTATGAAACATGCTTGAATCAAATACATCAGATAATTAGAATGTTTTGTTTGATCCTGATTCTTTCTCAGTTTTCTCAATGACAGTTGAAGATCAAACAGCGATGAAATATTGTGCAGTAATATGACCAATTTTAGCCGAGCTTTGCTATACTGTTTGATGCGTTTTAGCATCCATTGTTATGTCCTGATTAACTACTCTCAAATGTGACCGATATGTTTGATTCTTAGCTATATATAACACGACAAAACCCAAAAGATCCTTTTCCATTTAACAGGTAGTAGATAAAAATCATGACATGTATTATATCGCTAGTTGTTCCTAGGACACACAGGACATAAAACACAATATAGTGTCTTAATTACGTCTTTCCATTCTGCAATAGATTTACTATTTTGATAATGAAATGTGCACAGACAATACTCTGTGAAAAACAACTTTGCATGACATTACATTTAACATTAAAATTTTCTGGTGTATGACAGGTGTATCCATTTTTTCTTTCTGCTTCGCTTCCTCGTATAATGCCTTCTCTATTTGTACCCCTAAAAACTTGTTTACAAACTGGTGTCCTCTGAACTGGATGTCATGCTGGACACCATAATTGCAACTGGTGAATAAATTGTTAAGAGATAAAATGCTTTAAACATTTTAAAATTTATTCAATCACAATGTAGAAAAAAAAATACATCTATTTGCACCCCTAAAAACTTGTTTACGAACTGGTGTCCTATTTACGTCCATTTTTTTTTTTGGTAAACAAAACGTAATTGATGATCTAAAAATAAAGATGCAAATAGTCATGGCAATACCTGAATTTAAATAGAGAGTAATTTTTCATGAATTTGACAATAAAAGGTACTTGAGAAGAAATATATTCCCAAATGAACAGTCTTTGGTGTCCGTTTAATCCAGGAACTCTAAATAAACAGCTGTATCCTGTTTTCATTCAAAGTAGAACTATCTTCTCTTTTGTTTGTCAGGACGCAACATTTGATGATGTAAAATCTACTACATCATTGTGTTTCACTTTGAATTTTAAACTTTTAAAAAATATTTGTCGAGGATGTAACAAATATTTTATGATGCCTCATGTTGCACCTAGTATTTACCACAGTTACATATGAAATATTCATCTGATAATAAATTATGATATTGTAGGCTGCAGAATTTCCAATACTTCAAAAGTGCAAGGGAAGATTGATTTAATTGTCAACTACATATAGATATTTAAGAAATGGATTTATTGAGGGTGTAAAATTTTGGTTAGACTTGTTATGTTACCATGGTACTTAACACAAATACAATACCAAATGGTAGACTACAAATTCTCTTCCATTGCAGTCCTTCGTATGTAATGGACTAGTCATACAGATGTTTTCTAGACAAAGGTTATATGCCTGGTCCGTCACCATTATTGGTTGGGTATTTTTAATTCTTGAAAGAGTGTTACACATCTTTTGAGTTGACAAGTACATATTTCATGAAGTCCTCAGACACCATTTTTTTTCATCCATCACATCAAAGAAGCCTTGGATGAATGGGATTATCCCATATACCTACATATTATAGTTGACTATTCATTAAACACGATGCTGATCACACAAATGAAATACTCAATATAGACGAATTTCTAAACCAAATTACATGTAAGCAAAGGTCATATCAAGAAACAAACAAAAGACAGAGACTAAAGGTGCGCTTCAAAAGACCACTGCCATTTCTTCAAAACAAGCTTGTGCATTCAGTATTTATTATCATATCGTTCATTCACAATACAAAGTCTACTGTTAACACAAAGATGGTCATGAGTTACCAAGCAATGCTGTTGTTTTAACAGGCTTTTTATTTTAAATTCATAATGAACATTGTCATCTCATTGAGAAGTTACATTAGTAAAGGTCACTGAGTGCAAGGTGCAAACATGGACTCTACATGTATAAACTCATTAATTATAGTCCTAATGACATCTTTATTCCTCAGACATGGCATACGACATGAAGACAATATCCATAGAAACGAAACATCAGGTCATGTAATTAACTTTTTAACATTAAAACTAACATTAATAGGCAGCTTCCTGCCCCTTCTCTTTCAACAATACATTGCACTTAGTAGTAAATATACAATATTGTATAGCTGATCTTCCTGGTACTTGTGTGTGTTGTATACATGTAAACACAGGACTTCACCTGTGATCAGTTCTGCACCAATGAATACAATACATTATATTCTGATGGGTATGGAAGAAATGCTCTCATTGTTAATCTTTAAAGGTGTTCTGTAATATTTTCATCAACTCAATAAGCATTGATTACCTTCTTTTCTTGCTTCAGGTGAAAGAAATCCGGTGTACAAAGTTCAGTGAAAAAATATACAAGAATAATCAATAACATCTGAAATATTCTGTTTCAGGTGTCAGGAATTGTTTCCATTCCCCAGCTCCAAATCAGGTATTGCAAGGATATGGACTGAATAATCAATATGCCATTATATTATTTAAACAGTATAGTATGTTACCCCTCCCCATTCCAAATTAGGAACGTGGGAAAGCATGGAGGTTGATGTAACCATTCATAAAATAAAATACACCTTACTGGTATGTATTATTATTTATTCATTTTTTTTTTCAAATCGATATACATATATTCTGTATATATATATCAGAGATGTATTATTTTGATGAAAATACACCCAACACTCTGGTTTCTTCCAATAAAAAAATAGCAGAATTAAAAGAAACATTGTGTCTGCATGATGACTACATCATCTAACCAAGTTCTCTTCCTGTTGTAAATTATCTTATTGCTTTCAATTAATATTTTCAAATCACTTTCATTTTCTTTATTTTTAAACATTATTGGTTTGTATTAAACTTTGAAAGAAATCAATTATCTTGGTCAAAATGTTTGCTTTATTGGCAACACAATTTTATTTCTTTTTAAAACCATCATGACTAGCATCTCGAGAAGTACTAAAAGTCAATGCTCTTCATTTATACAGAGTTGGTATTCCTTATAATTATCCTAAACATGAGTCCATATACATTACTGCAACCAACAGGTATTGACTATCATAGATAAAATTGATTTTTTCAGTTCTACAGATATTGTCTTTCACTGGTAAAATTGAATTTTGCTTCCTGAGCTTATTCATTAATAGCTTTCAATTAAACTATTTGTATATGTTACCATTCCTTTTTCAGTTATCTCCCTTGTGTTACACATGAAATATCAAATCAATGTTGTAATAGGCACTCTGGAGTTTGGGATGATATATATGCTAGCATCAAAGAGTTTTTTCATGAAATATCAAGTCTCCTTTATCATTTCATATCTAAATTCATATTAACAAACATATGTGTTTATATAGAAAATATTGAGCAGTTTGACCTTAATAGGTTTTCAATAGTCACCATGGTGATTATGATACAAAAGAAAAATTGAATCCAAAAGAAAGGTTCTCTAATGAACTCTTTCCTAATGTTGCCTTCATATCTAAATATTTTGCATGTGCATTTTTAAAATCTATAATTCACCATGAAATAATCTGAACAATACATTACTTTCATAGAATTATAAATTTTTTATTCAATTCTATGTGTACTACTATAATACCTCTCATGTGAATATATAAATCAATGAGTGGTATATTGACAGTGTACAGCATTGCAAGAGTATTGTGTAAACACTGCCATAAATAATCACTGGGGTGGTCACACAACATTCCCAAGTGTGCATTCAGTAAGACCAGATTCCTGATGAATCTACATTGGAGTATCGATACATATGGTATACAGTGTTCTCACCAGTAGTAAAATATATCAAAGGAATTCACAAAACAGAGTTGAATTTGGTTTTTTAAAGGATGCAATTTATTCTAGAGATGTCAAGAACAACTATTGGCATGATCATAAATATTAAAGTTTCATACTTCAAAATACCTGCCATAATGATGCAATCATGACTTGGAGTAGTATTAGAATTTTCAGGGGAAGATTGCTTCTTAAAAATTTCAAACCTGAGAAAATATACTTAAGCCATCATATTTATCCTAATTATCTCCATACAATTTTTCTGATGAACTAATCATAGTTTTTAATTCAAAATATGAAATTTAGAGATAATTTAGGTCTAAAAATCACTATGTTGGTATTACTACGTAAGCTTACAATGTATATATGTCAACAGTAAACAGAATTTGTGGAACAGAGGAGCTAGAAGATAGCCTTGAAGTGTCAGAGAGGACCTTTTAATAGAGCAAATATTAAATATGTTGTGTATCAATTAAATATATTAAATGATGAAGTCAACACAGCAAATGGTGCAAATTAATATGGCCTAGTGTTACACTGATAGCCACATAAATATTTAACTACTGTCATTTCTAAATTATTGAACTTCCTTGATAAAAGATCTTCAATGCAATTATCCTAGATACACTACATCCAAACTGAATATGATTATCAAACAATGTAGAGCAAATAATTCAAAATTACCACACAACTTTCAATATGACAATGTATTCCACAAGAAATAAGCTAATAATTGACTCATAGTCCGTGGATTAAAAGTTGACTGGTTATGTTTACAACAGTTGTGTATCTTTCTTTTTGTTATGTCTCAAGTCGCCACATGTTCTGTATCAGCTGTCGAAGTGGAATGTAATAACACGTGTTTCAATGAGGAACTGACGGCACCATTCAGTGCTCGAAGATAGAAATGGATGAGTTATTGGTTCCAAACGTAATTCTTTCTTGAGTACTCTCAAAAACAACTGGGAAACATGATCAATCAACACAGTAGCTTCACTTGTTACTCTCGCCACCGTTTGAATCGATAATACACACATGTATTTAATATTTGGGTAGACACCGCGAACGACATGAGTCACAAGTGTATATTGACATATACGGGTGACAGGTGGTATTGTCAGTGCCTTATATCTTTTCTAAACATTACAAATATGATCTAACATACAACACAGTATTTTCAAAACATATCTCTTGTTATGTATTGGCGAAAATACTTACGATGTGCTCTTTTTATCATCATTCTTGAACCGCGGTTTAGCCTTAGAGCGTTTTTTGCGGCTCTGGATGGCCAGCGCTGAAAGAAAAAATGGCAATGCGTAAATCACAATTATTTCAGTTTTACCATCAAATAAGATCCTTCAATAATAACGTTATATTAGTACCTTTACGAGGAATTTTAGAGCTCATCCTCGTATTTTCATTCACTCTACCATCAGTCGCAGAGTACGCATGCGTCTTGTTGCTTAGTTGCATGCTGGGAAAACTACACTTCCGCAAAATTACCGTATCTATCGTAATACTGAAAGCATTTTCAAAAAATTCTAAGTACCGTATTTATCGTAACACATAATGCTTTTTTTTTTTTTTAAAGTCTCAGACATATTCTATTATAACTCACATTTCATTACATTCTAACTTCATATCTTCAGAACTGTTAAGTCCCACCATAATAATGTTTTACAGAAGCCGATTATGGTCACAACAGTGAAAATCGGTTGATGGATTCTGTCACGCTAGTCGGACACTAGATATAATATTCGTAACTGAGTCTGTAGTAAATATGGCCTATGGAACATTCAATCATCAGTAACTTGACGGTTTTCTTTTTTCACTCATATATGGACCAAGCACTTTTTAGTTTCAGTCAAGTGAAGAGAAGTGATGTTCAGATAATCATATAGAGTTCCATAGGGCATGTATTCCTTGATTTTAGCAAGTCTTATGTAGGAGTCGTGCTCCTAAAACGCCGGTTACAACAAATCGACATTTCATGCTGGAACGTTTCGCGAGAGGACTTATATAGGCTTATGCCTGCTGTCCGATCCTATTAATGCAATTTGTTTTTGTATTAATAAAATATTTTGAAAGAAAAAAAAAACGTTTCGCGAAATTGCACACGCTAATTGTCATATTACAATAAAAACATTGTAAATGCTGCACGTGCAGCCTGTGACAAGAATTATTACGACACCGAAAACTCTTTTGACCACGTGCTTGTGCAACTATTCCATATATTTGGCGCCATTAAATACCACGCAACGTTCCGTATATCATGACGTCACTCATTGATAAGACGGACGCCATTTTTGTTAACTTTCACTGACCCTCGTTCATACGATGATTTTGATTGAATGGGATTGATAAGTATCTAAGATCCCTCTAATGAACTGAAGACAAGTCAGTGTTTTCGTGAATGGACCCATATTTAAACTAGCCTAAATATTATGCAAAACGATTGTTGCCTTTATCATGACTTGTCGCTGAGTTCTGTCCATATTGAAACAGTATCCTTTACCTACCAAAAAATAAAACAATCCCTGTAAAATGTAGCACTTTACATTGAATGATCCAGCTGAACAATGAAAGCGCTGTTTTCGTAACAGTAACCACTGTTTCATTCGCCGCGATCCAACACCTTTTGGCGGTTTCCGTCATTGAAAACTTCTGGTCTGAGCACGTGACTTCCCCGCGATGCACATTTTCCCGCCGATCCAATACATAGCTCTCAAATTGGCATTGTATCCAGCACTCATTGGTCATGTATCATTTCCTGAGCAGCGCATTACATTTTAAAATTCAATAATATCTGCAATATCATCTTCTTTGAGAATAATTCGTCTTTAAACACGACGTGTAATCCCATTATGTATATAGTTCAAGTTGAAGCTTGGCTTTTGTTTGAAACTAGGATTAGTTCCCAATTTCCAAGCTATTCCAAGAGTCCAAAGAGCTATTAAGGTATCATCGATGGACCCTTTAGTTAACATTTACAGCGTACTATCACATCATGTAGTTCTATACCTTTAAGTTTGGTGGTCATCGTTTTAGTTAAAGATATATTATGAACTCCCAATCGATAGTCCATATTAATATCCTAGTACCACAACATAAAGTCTTACATCACATAAAATTTTGGTGATCAGTACAGTGTTCAGGGGCCCATTTTCTCAGTACACTGTTCAAGGGCCCAAGTTCCTAGTAAAGTTTTTTAACGCCTTTGTTCAAGATATGTAGTCCATATTCAAACCAGAGTTAGACAACATAAAGCTGTTTTTATAAAGGTTATGTATTAATCAATTAATGTATATTTATGAGAGCCAGGCTTACGTTGATTTCGTTAAAGACAGTAAAGTATTTAAAAGTCTACATTGTACGTATACATAATGCTAATGCTGTAGATTTGCCTTTCTTTTCTCTCTTTGTCTTTATCCTCGCTTCCTTGTATCCACTCTGTTCACGCCTCGATCAATTTTATAAGTTACAGGTGAGTACCGGAAGAAACTTCGATTCTACATACTACCATACGACTATAGTATTCCTTCTGTCTCAAAATGTAAACCCTTAATTATAAGTACAGAGTTTGTGAATAATCATATATTAACCAGCTCATATAAAACATTTACTGGACAAGATACAAGAAATTTTGTTTTTTGTCGTACAAAATAAAATGTAACGTCAGCTCAGAAGACCTACAACAAGCATTAAAAAGATATAAGACAAAGAATAGTATCACAGAAGGAATTGTGAAATAAAATTCAACTAAACATGCATAATATAATAGTCATAGTATCATCATAGCATTTATCACAGTGAGTTAATGGTATATAGCACAACTTGAAAATACTGTAGCTTAATGAGATTACAAAAGTAGATTATAATCACAAAACTAATTAATTTAGAAATTGTTTTTTGGTAAAAATCAGGAAATAATCAAGACCTTATTTTGATAGTTAAAATAATGTTGAGTAAGAAAAATAAAAGAAACTAATGTTAAAACACATAAAACAGGAAAGGTACAATAGCAAAACACATCCTAGTAAAACAACAATATCACTGAAGGTCAAAGAACAGGTGGTTGTGCCAGTCCCAACCGACCAAATTCCTTGACCAGACTAAACAGCATTAAAAAGCAATTGTAACGTTTAACAGCCAAAAGAGACCACTCAATTCTTCTTCGCACAGATCGAGGAAGAACAAATGGGACCATCCCAGGTGTGGATCAGCCTCCGGAATTCTGGAAAGTATTCACATCTCTGCAATTTGTTTGGGAGGCTGTTCAACATCCGGGCAGCCTCATAAGAGAATGATTTATGGCCATACCTTTAAGATTTTACACCAAGATTGCTGTGTAATCTCTCCTGAAATCATAGGCAGATTTTCAAATTTTTTCAAAATTTTGAAAACCCCACAGCCCATATATTTCAGTCTCTGGTCATGTAATAGATCATGATCATCATATCGGCTCTTGGGGAATACCTACTATAAGAAAGAAGAACAAAAATAATGATATACTGAAACATTAAAAAGTTTATTGGAACTCCAAATCGAACAAGGAAGACGATACAAATCTGCTTGTGATTCCACCACAGTCTCATAAGGAATGAATCACGATAGCGCTGGTGAGTAATTCTGAAAACAAAGTAACGATGACCTCGAGAATATAATCCTGAAACTCTGAAGTCGTCCGGAATGAGGTTTGATTAACCGCCAGAACACTGATAAGGACTTTTTGAAATATTAACGATTTACAACTCTGAAAATCGATTTAAAGGTCCTTTAGAAGATCGTGAACTTTTACCAAACTGCATCAAGAAATGAAGCCGTTGGAGCACTGATAAGGAATTTCTAAAATAGTAACGGTGACTTTGACCTTTGCCGTGCAACCCTCAAACTCTTATTCGTTCTAGTGCTGATAAGGATACAGGTAATAACATGAACGGTGACCTTGACCCTATCGGTATGTATGTGAAACCACTATTCCCCAAGAGATGTACGCCACATAAACGCTGACAAGGATTACTCTGAAAATAGCACTCTGAAATACTAACGCGCGAGGTATTCCAATGCTTGACTGATATATGAAATTTGACCAAAGTATATCTACGTACGTGAGCACTACGACCCCTTCCTCGATTTTTGTCACGAGGTACAGATGATAAGTACACCCACCATGTAATTCTTGGTCAATCCATGTAAGAAGGATAAACGCCATACTTTAAAGAAATCACTACGCCTACTAGAGAATCGAACACGTCTAGTTTTATACTCAAACGGAAACAGAATGTTCATTGAAAACTGTTGGAGAATCCTTCAAATTGTTTTCAATGTTTCAAAAAACGTTGGCCTGATATGAAGGAAAAGATGATTTACAATGCTAAACCATGGTAGGCTGAATGTCTTTCCAAAAACGGAAACTGTATCGAGTACACAGAGGCAAATACAAGGTTTCTGAAAAGGGTGGCGGATATGGTTGAGGTGCAAATATTTAGCTTGGATCTGGTGTTAATTTTACAGGTAAATTAAACATCTTAAACCGTTGTGTCTATACTTGTTGCATTTACAACAATATAATGCAAGTATTTTTAAAGTATAGATTTGGACCAAATGTGCATAAATGGATGCTGGTTTGAAACTGTTGTTGGTTGTAGCTGAAATAAAACTATAGAACTTCCAGAAATGTCAATTTAACAAAACAGTTTATCTCGGAACGTGATATATTTATATACCAAGGATTGGAACAGAAACCTGTTTGCTTTATACAGTATTAAAACCATCACACCACACGACAAGCACAACTTTCCCGACCTAGAATCGCAAAAAATGACAAGTAACGTCACTGGAAATTATGACACTACACAAAAAGGAACATTTATCACGTATGCGATGCAACAGTAAAATTTCATCTGAATAGTAAGTGTTTCGCCGAGTTATAGATCCAAATGCTATTTTCAGTAGTAATTGATTGGAGCAATTTCATATACTTCCCTCATAAAAGCTTGCTTACTGTCTACATATAAAAAATAAATAAATAAATAAAATAACGACGTGTTAAAAAGGGGGTAGGGGAAAATGGTTCTGTGCGAAATGCAATTTAGTCTTGTCACATTTATAAAAGAAAAATGGAAAAGGGGCTGGGGTAAGCATTAATGTTTGAACGGATAAATAAGATTGAGAAATAGTAATACATGAAAACGTGTTTAATTTACAGGCATTCTTTCATGATGGATTGTTCCATTTTAGGCACTGTCGCAACGACAAGATGTCCACATGCATGATGTTTTTGTTGTATGTATATATTTGGTACTTATTGCTTGCGATATGTTGAGATTCTTTTTCTTATGCAGTTTGTTTCAACATCTACTTTTATTTTATTTTATTTTTTTTTCTTTAATAGGAGTAGTGTGCATGTTTAAATTCTGCAGTGCTGCTTTCAATTATAATTATTCATTTTTGTGGTCTTATTTTCTTTATTTAATTTGCGAAATTGCTTGTAAGTTAAATATCGCAATGTTTATGTAAGTCATGTTACTTAGTCTATGTTTTATTGTGATAAAAGTTTTGTCTTGTTTTATGCTGATATTATTTGTCGAAATATAAGCTGCTAAGAGCTTTTGCTTTTTGTTAACTAAATTCGGTAAAAAAAAAATACAAAAAAAAATCTGGTTAACTTGGCAGCATAAAAACACACACACACACACACACACACACACACACACACACACACACACACACACGTGATATCTATCCATAATTGTACTTAAAGAAACGCTAATGATTATGACAAGCCACAGTAGAAAAAAGTAAGTCTCTGTTTAAGCCTATTTCTTTTTACATCAAAATTCGATAATTCAGTAAAAATAGTGTCGTCTTCGGAAATACCAGGAAGGTTACTACTTTCTGTGTTTCTGCTGGTAAATATAGTTATCCATTATACAGAAATTAAATGAACGTTTTTTAAGTCACGTTTGTGTTAAAATTGTGTCCTATAATTTAATCATTTAAGTAAGGTACGAAGAACGACAACTCGTACATGTTTTGTGACAGAAATAGACTCGTCAAACCGGTTCTTTTGTGTTTGTTTACACCTGAGCCAGGTAAGTAACTCACCTGTCTAGTGAGGTAGGAAAGTCAACCAGTACCTAGAACTAGACCTCACCCAAACATCTCACCAGAGGAAAGAGGGGGAGGAGACCAGAATCCGATCGGGTTATTTGGGAAGGACAAAACGACAAAATGAGTCGGGAAATTGCTTACTCGACGGAGGTGACCAAACTGCGACACAACAAATACCTATGGGCCTCCCGTGTTATCACTGTCATGTGGGCCATTCTCACCGTCTGTTTCGCTATCCTCAATGCCGTTGCTTTTGTACAGGCTCAGTGGCTCGGGGATACAACGGAATCCCCGGGGGTAGGATTCTTTGGGCTGTATGAATACTGCGAAACGTTACAGGTACGTACGATACGGCCAGTGGTTTGTTAATTACCGTAATTATCTGTAACACGGACTTTGATAAAAGATAGACTAGCACTGACAAGTCTATATAATTTATTGGGAAGTTATCAAATAGTTTACTTGAAATAAACAACTTAAAAAACGATAATGAAATGTAATCCACCAGCCCCAGTATAGAATCCAAAATAACAATACCTGTCCATTAAAGAAAGTATTTCATTTCTCACCCAAAAATAGGTGATAGCACCTAATCGTTTTAGGGATGTCACGAAAAAGGAAAAGTAAAACGGAACGCCAGACAGCTGTATAAACAGTTAGATTAAAAAATAATAATAAGAGCTGATTATCATTAGCTGTACACTACAGAGAGGTGGCTGGTAATAGCCTCCTTCAACTAGTTGATGATTCTGCTATGAGGGGTACAATATTACTTTCGGTTCCTCTGAAATGATATTGCTACACAGTTAGGTGATATTAAGATTCATTATAGTGATACCACCTATTATTCATTACATTTATATAATCTATTCGTCATGGTGATACCACTTATTCAAACTTTATTGGTAATATCACCATAATGAATTTGTGATATCACTATAATGAATAGGTGATGTCACTATGTCACTTGGAGATATCACCCATTCATAATGGTAATATTACCTATTCAATTTGGTTTTGTGTTATCATTAAGACATTCACCAAACCCCTACATATATATTTTATACTGTGATATCACTGTAAGATATAAATGATATCATTATAATGAGTAGGTGATATCACTGTAATGAATAGGTGATATAACTAATGAATAGGTGATATCACAATAATGAATAGGTGATATCACTGTAATGAATAGGTAATATCACTATAATGAATAGGTGATATAACTAATGAATAGGTGATATCACTATAATGAATAGGTGATATAACTGTAATGAATAGGTAATATCACTATAATGAATAGGTGATATAACTAATGAATAGGTGATATCACTATAATGAATAGGAGATATCATTGTAATGAATAGGCGATATCACTGTACTGAATAGGTGACATCACTATAATGAATAGGTGATATCACTGTAATGAATAGGTGATATCACTGTACTGAATAGGAGATATCACTATAATGAATGGTGATATCACTGTAACGAGTGGATGTCACCATATCGTTTTACTGAAATCACTAAAGTAGATTAAAAAGTAAAAAGGATTGATTTGCATGTTACTCTATAGCTAGTTAATTGTTTCTAAAATTCAATTAATGTATGTTTACCACAGGTGGATGGAGATTATTCTTGTAAAGGAGATTTTATGAGTTTTGACACCATCCTTAATGATTCCTTCCGTGCTGCCAGTATGCTTGTAGGCATTTCGGCACTTCTGTTCATCGTCAGTGTTGTCTGCCTACTCCTCTTCTTCTTCCTCAAAGCAGACAAAGTCCTCAAGATCTGTGGCTGGCTCCAATTAATTGCTTGTAAGTATAATTTATTTACAACATTTAAATTACATACCCAAAGAACAAATTTTGCATGACCAAAACTCCGGAACATGTATATCCTGCATGGTAAAAAAAATAATGTTTTGAATTTCTATAGCTAGCTAAGATATCAAAAAATGTGTTTTATACAGAGATTTGTTACAGATAGACAACAGAAAATATTTGGCAGTCTTTATGTTCATGGATTTGAATATGAATACATTAGCCCATGCATGGCCTACATATATAAACATAATTAAGATTTCTACAGTATTGTCTGTTCTCAAGAGGAAAACACTTGAATATATTATAATACTGTTATTGTTCAAGCTTTTGCTATTATCAGACTATTTGATAATATTATATGTATAAGGAAGATATATACTACCATGTTGTCAGTGTAATACTGTCCACCACATACATTTCTGTTATTACATGTGTAATATGAACCACAGGAGCCGTGATGGGCTGAAGATTCCCATTGTTTTCATGGTGATGTCATAACTTAAGGGTGTCATGCTCACTATAAAATGCTACTTTCAAGTATATATGCAAAATGATTTAAGTTATGGAACTCTTTACAATTTTGTATTTTGCCAAAGTAGAGGCTCAGTAAAACAAAAAATTTGATCTTGTTTTCTAAATCTTACATGAATGGAAACTCAAATAAGTTCCTCTACATTTAGAAAAACAACTGAGAAACTTTTAACAACTTAGCAGTACAGGAACAAATGATTTTAGGGATGTTCTAAGTAAAACTACCTTGGAGTGGAGAAGAAAAGATTGTTGTTCAGTCACCTGAAACATTATCTTGGAAAATAATGTTTTGGAAAATTTAAAGTTGTTTTTTTTTAATTTTGTTTTAAATCTGCTCATTTATGCGATACACCAAAATCACTGCATATGACTTTTTCACAGACCAATTTTTAAAAAATTGACTCCCGTTTAGAAGATGATTTTAGTTTAGAAATTTTTGTATAATGCATGTTTACTCTTAATCTGTTTTATTACTTCAGCCCTTTGTATCATGACTGGGTGTATTGTTTATCCAAGTGGTTGGGATGACCCAATGGTCCGAAAAGTCTGTGGAAAGGAAGCTGCCAAATACAACTGGGGGAGATGTAACATGAGATGGGCTTTCATTCTATCTATTGTGCTGATC
The DNA here is from genome assembly GCF_031769215.1 of Ylistrum balloti. Lineage (NCBI taxonomy): Eukaryota > Metazoa > Mollusca > Bivalvia > Pectinida > Pectinidae > Ylistrum > Ylistrum balloti. Next base: position 378,269 of record NW_026782315.1, on the reverse strand, counting down.
TTCGATGGTTTCGTTTTGTCATTCCTTGCCTTCATGTTAGCTAAACGTCAAGCTAACCTCTTGCCCAAGTATAAAGAGGAAAAATGTAAGTGATTCAGAAATACATGATTGTTATGTAAGAAATATTCCTCTGTTAGTACTTTCAATGATTTCTCTATTTCATTTGCTATAAAGTTGTGTAGATGAGAGGGAAACAATATCATATCGTACAAGTATCTGTCTATTTCTGCCAATCTCACCAATGCACTGACATATAAAATCTTCGGATTTTTTAATTCATTTCCAAGAAACAAAAGTTATCAAAGTGCTTCTTACATATGTAGAGTGATATCATGTACATCTGTTTTCCTAGAGTCTAAATTATCTAGACTCTTTTTAGATTTTAAATGGCATTGTAAAACTCTCTTTTATCACACCTGTATCTCAGTGACTTCATGAAAAGATGTGGTGTCTGTTGCCTTTACAGTAATATAATAATATTCCCACACTTTTTGATATTTTTCATTTAATAACATTTAAAAATGAAAGTATAAAGGAAGTCATGAAATATTCTGATACCTTAGGCTCATCTCAGAGTTTTTCTCAATATATGGTTAACTAACAAACGTTTGCCCATCAACTTAAATTGAATCAGTGTGCTTACAAGACTTTCTTATTACTAAGTAAGTGTGCATTTCGATACTAATGTAATCCTGTATTTTCCCAGAATCTAATGAAAGATCTTAGTAAGATGAAGCAACCATTTTTATCTATTTCTAAGCTGAACATTAATGCTTACTAAAATGGAAGTACATGGGAATATGATAGGATGAAAGGATATTGGAGTTTTACTACTGGAAAGCCTGGGGTTAACAATACAATAATCATGCTTCTTCAAATCCAAGTTTGTACTCTTGATATTTTCAGTAAACATGTCTTTTCTGCACTCTGTTATTTTTCTAATGACAGAGTCCAATATTTCTGGGTTAGAGCTATTTGACTGGTTCAAAATAGACAATCTGATCCATCAGCCGTCTGATAGAAGACGGGAACAGTGCTTGGAGGATATTCAAATGTTTAAGTACCTTAAAATCAAAGCTAGTTAGTCGTTTACCATTTCATGTTGTTACACAAGTCAGTTTTATCAATCATCAAAGGATAATTTACCCTGAGAGTTTACAGGATTCCATCACTGTTCTCAAGCTTCTAAACACCTGTTGTCCACCTGTTGGCATTTAGGCCTGGCTGGAGTTTCATTCTTTCAGAGGAAAATTTTAGTATGCAAGATAGATAGACATGTGGTATTGAGAGCAAACCCTTTGGATCATAAAGATGGCATTGAAAATAGAAAGATTCTGCAGCAATACTTGATGGTTGTGCAGGTTGTTTTCCAGGTGAACCATTCCATATAACCTGAAATGGGATGTTTCAGTGGAATTAAAATATTGATCTGTTTTATTTCAGCATATCATTGAGGTGCAGTACAGGTTAAACATTATATTGTGCCATACATGTCCACAGTTGTGTTTCTAATTATTGTAAGGATTCTTAGTCCAACTTAAACATTAAATATTTAAGTTTGGAAACTCCATGGAATTTAAGAAGTGAAAATTTTATATCAGAAAGAAACCCTTCAAAATAATACTTTAGAATTTCATAAAGGCTCAGGTTTAGTGATAGTTAATTAGGTAAAAAGTATTTCATCTCTCTAAGCACTGTTATTTCACGATAAGTATTTCTGTGGTTGGATTCTGGTTCTGATAGGTTTCAGACGTTTTAGGATGCTTTAAGATTGAAAATACTGGTAAAACTGAAAATAAATCAAGTTGTGAACTCTTCCTTTTCTTTATTTTGGACTAAGAATCCTTAACTTTGAGATAATAGATAGATTACCAACTAATTATACGTCAACTAACATCTAACATCTGCCATAGTGTTAAATATGTAAACTGTCTGACAATTCACTATGTATTAGTTGATACACCTGCAGTACAAGAAGTCAAATAATGAGCTGATTTGATCGGGAACAAAAACATTTCAACAAAGTATGTAATTAAGAAGTGATTGACAGATTCAGGTTACTTATTTTATTTTTCCCCCATCAGTTAATATTAGTATTAGTGTTTTACCCATGTCCTGCCCAGCCCTGCCCAGTCTGTCCTGCCCAGTCTGTCCTCAGGGATTTTGATAAAATTTTATGCAGAATTTACCAGTGACAGTATCTTAGATTCAGGGTTTCAAGATCAAAGTCACCAATTCGTTTATATAGAAATTTGTTCAAAAATTGATACATGTACTTACATGCATGAGAACAAGGTCTTATCTTGCCTTATAGACATTTTCTAGTTGGATAATGCAGGGGTCAAGCAGTACAAAATGGTGTCAAGAGAAAAATACATGAATATCAATTGTTTAGCAATTTTAGTTGCATTACAATTGGTCCCTGTGTTTGAGAGTTGATGTAAAAAATCAATAGTGTATAAAAGATTATTTTATAGAATCCCTGCACATTTGTTGTTCTGCACGTTTTGCTTTGTATAATATTGTTACAACTGAAGAAGTAAATAAAAGATTTTGCTTCAATACATGTTAGATATACCCTAATAGAGGAAATTAGTCTCCCTTTTTTATTTGATCTGATCCAAATGTGAGAAGCATGCAGTACATTTAGTATGTGTAGAGATATCAACATCCTTCTTATAGAAATAAACCCTGATTCATGTTGTAATGAACCCCAAAATACTGATGGACTTCCTGTTCAGGGTTAAACTTATACACAAGTCTATAACATCTGTTGGTTAAAATAATGAAATTATGTGTACATTGATATATATATGTCTAGATCATAAACCTTTTATGTCTACCATATACTAAAGTGGAAAATATATCTAATTTGTGTATGTTTTGTGTCTCAGTCTAATATTTTAAAATCTTAGTCGAGATTAGATGATATCATCTTTTACGATATTGATTACCTGTAGGTTAAAATTTATTACATCTTTTGATATTTGGCCCCAGATGATCAGGGCTTGGTTGGAGTTATTAAATGGTTAATGAAAAGTTTCAATTGTTACCATAAAAAACCCAATCACTTTCAAAGTTCAAATGACATACAAAACATATCAGATTAAATGATAAAGAATATGCTAATTATGTTTGATTCATATTTTGAAATTTTCATTAACCACTGGTTAATCAAGCTGTGAATAATTGGGACCTGTGCATTAAGGTTTTGTACTTCTGTTTATCACTTGTTTTGTTGAAAGGTTTTTATTACAATTTATAAAGTATAGTCATATGTGTCTTGAAATAGGCAGGTCACCCAGAAATTTAACAATTAAATGCATTGTTAAATGGCTATGATATGCTACATCAACTTTTCCCAATAGATTGACTATGAAGATACCTATGTAAACCTAATTAACATGTTGGATGGACAGCAAAATGTACAGTGTACAACTAAGTGTGTAGTACCTTATTCCTCCTGCTAAAAACCCACTTCCAAAACTACATTTTCTGGTCCAGAGTAATAACCAGCAATTTTTGTAGGATTTTTTTTGTGAGCCCAGAGCTCCTGCCATTTCTAAAATTTTGACATGTCCCATTACAAAGCGATGTATGGGGTTCTCATAATGTGAATGAGCCTCACAGGAAAAGTATGAGTCCAGGTCTCAAATATTGAATTCTCAAAAATTATTGATAGCAAATCTATTTATCTCTACTTTTGAGACTATGCAGTGTACTGTACATACATATACACCAAAGAATGACTCCCCCAGTCGATTTAAATGGTAGGGGTTACAGTACTGTTCAGTACAGGTATAATATATGCATGTTAACACTTTATTGTGATAGATGAACAGAAATGTTTAAAGGGACTTCAAACTTTCGAAGGAATATTTATTTTGTATCAGACCCGTCAAGATAATTTCCATGGTCACCATATACATGCCCACATCTATCAGACACACAGATATATATGCATAGAAAGTATTGTTTTTATCTGACAATCCCATGTGAAAGTCATAATGTTGGTTGATGGGCATTATATCAGCAATCAGGATATTAAATTTATCTGTAAATAATGAGATGATAAAGGAGATTATGTGTTGTTGATGATCACTTGTTCACAGAGATGAAGGTACAATGAAGGGTACCTTTGTGAGAAAGTCAATAGTGATCATTCTACACAGACTTCCTTTAAGTTAAATTTACACTAAAATTGTCCATCACCAATTATGTCAGTCTTCCATCTAGAAAAACAAAGAGCAAACACTTTGAGAAATAATGAATTATATGTTATCTTCACATTCCATTCTAAAGAGGAAAGCTGCTTTTATTACTTAGGTATGTGGTATGTTACATTAACTTGAATTTTTTATTCTGTCCTTGAGAAATATTAGAAAAATAGCAATCAACTGTATTTCATTGGATTATCAAATATCATCCAGGTAAAACTGGCCTGATTCTGAATGGCAAGATTTCTGTAAAAATGGAAGGTGGTTATTATTTGTGATTATGTATCATAAAGATGACTAGGCTCTGAAGTACATAGTCCAGGTGCTTTATGTATAGGGAACATTTTTATCACAGTGATAATACACTTTAAGCACACAGGGATTATCTTACTGTTATCAAGGAAGGTTAACTTGTGAAGTTGTGTAAATATGCTGGCTTATATAACAAAACGTTACTGTTAGGTACACCTAAATATTGAAATACTTTATTATCCGTTTGTGTTTCAACCTGTACGATTGTTTAACGATTGTCATTTTCTAATAATGAAGTATGTTTGTGTAAAATATTAGACCTGCAAGGGCTCACTTTCCCGATTTTTCGTTGTCACTTTTGATGAAACCAAAACAATGTATATTCGAAAAAAAAATGATGCTGTGTGATATATATTTATAAGTGATAGCATGTCTGTCTAAAAGCTAAATCCATGGGGTGGTAGCTCATGCATGTTCTTTGCAGGTTTTTATTTTTAGAAAAAAGCTTTCATCACATGTATTTACTACCGATGAAGGGAAGGTGTGAACGTTTCAAGTACTGTAGTACTGAACAAAGTATTGATAGTATTGTATTGAAGTACTTCACCAATCGAATTCCTTAAATTTATGCAACAAGCTCTCTGGTTGGCAGAGCCAAGTCTAGATCGATTGTGGGTGGAGCCAGGTGAAAAAATACTGTGCAGACATCGGCATTTTACAAACACTCGACTGTCGCGAGAGGTTAATTGGAAGAGTCCAAGTCACAGGTGGCTTCAGATCAGACCTAATTGGGTTGTCCCATTTGTTTCGTTCTACACCCAATGATACTTTGCTTTTCCATCGATGGTACAACGAGAAAACGAAAGTTACTCAGTACTAAACTAATTTACGTACAAAATATATATCAACAGGTTAGATCACTGGGACCGGAGAATTCATAACATCTTAACAGTGAATGTAGTCACATAGTCATTCTGTACTAGTTTTATTTATTTATTTATTTTTTTGAAGGGGGGGGGGGAGGGTTGGCTCAAAATATTTCGGTTTAAGCCCAAGCTCTATTATATGTAACAAAGAATTACGAATTACCTGGGACCTCCTGATATATGCCGATAATTCATACTGCATTAAAAAATAAAGGAATTCTGTGGTCCCATATATTTTTTATTTTATTTTTTATCTTTCCATCGAAAATTATACATATCCGCAACATGTGAAAAAACTTTGAAGTTGGTTGGGCGGAATATCTAGAGCATTTACTACTGCAAGTTCCAGAAATTCTGACACAAGTCGGGTATATTTGCCCGAAGCCTCTGTCTCATGACATTGAATACATATTCAGTTACGTTGTATTCCGGGGAATAAGGCGGCTGAAAAACCAGGGACACGCCATATTCTTTCAGCATATTTCTTAAAATGCGCTCTCCCTGTCTATGGTGATGGAATCCACAATTATCCATCACAACCACATCGCCTTGTACAAAAACAGGATTCCCCATATCGTTCGTATCGGACATAATTTCGTCGAAGAAAATTTTGCGTACTGTTGCCGTCGTCGGACATTTTTCCAGCGATTACTTAGTACTTGTTATGTAACTGATAGTGTACATTAACTCCGCCTACCGGAACAAATTGGGTGTCAGATCAACTATTCAGGTTGTCTAAACTCCGCCCCCGACCAATCACAGAGGTCGTTGTATACTTGACTCGATTATTTGAATACTTCAATACAATAGTATCAATACTTTGTTCAATACTATAGTAAGTGTGTCGTTCACACCTTCCCTTCATCGGTAGTAAATACGGCTTAATGCAAGTGCAACTATAACAAGTGCCTGTAAAAGTGCATGGCTAAGTGTCGTAGGAGGAAGGATTCTTCATGTCTTATCTTTATGTCTTAAAGAAATTGAAAGTCAGAATTTGTTTCAAGATTTATATCATGTTCGATGGAAATACTTAACAAGGAAAAAAAATTAGAAAAAGATGAAATAAAAAATTTGGTTATTCTGTTTCTATTTAATAGCGACATATCTTGTCAGAATTGGTCAAGGTCAAGACAGATTTGTCAAGGTTATGGATAGGTCAAAGTCATACAACAGTTATATGAATTTCATGGAATCAAATTATTTGCTTTTCCCTATATGAGACAGAGGTTTACATACATGGTTTGTTCAGCTGATGGAAAACCTTATTTCCTAATATTTATTGTTATATTCATATGCTAAAATATTTTAGTTTCTGCTTTTGTCTTTAGTGTCAATTTGTATGGTTTTAATTAGAATGAGTTTTCTAATATTAAGAAATCATACATACATGTATATTTAAAAAAAAAATTCCATTGAGCATTGGTTCTAGCTGATCGATCAACTTTTTCTATTGATAAAATACTAAATAATGGAATATTTATTGAACATTTTAATATAGTTGTTAATATCTGAATAATTTTCTGATGTCTGTTTCAGCTGTTGCCATAGCCAACGGTGGATACAATGCCAGTATAAACGGTTCGTTTGTCAATCCTGTCATGTATCCAGAAGAAGAGAAACAGCCACAACCATTCAGTACATTCCACACTCCTTACAGTCAAGATGAAGTGGACAATAAGGATGAAGTTTTCGAAGCTTATGACCGGGATCAGGATATTCGCCTGTAAATTTCTGATGTGATGAATTTTTCAGGTTGATATTCAGAAGTCTTTCCATTAGCTATAATGCTGCTAACAAACTGATTTGAAATTTATTGTCCATGGTTATGATTTTCTTGCTAAAGAAATTATTAGATACATTTATGACATTAGAAACAACATGTACCAGATTTGTTTTTGCATTTCCATTAACAAAAAATGCAAGTTAAACATATTTTACTTTGCTTAGCAATAATGTTATTTCACAAGCAGTCTTCAGAATAAGAACTGCCTTGTATAAACATATGTGGTTTCTTAAGAGTTAACGGTTTTAAATGTATTAGTAAAATCTATAAAGAGAACAACCTTCAGTTGTACAAATAAAATTAGTATATAAAGCATTTGTTTGCTGATGGTGTTTCAAAATTGCTGATAATAGATAGATATTTGTTTGAAAAAAACTGAAGACACTAAAATATATTGCTTTAAACTAAGAAAAATTGTCACAGTTGTCTCCTATTGATACTGTCCTATACTTTGTGACAATTTCTGAGACTGATTAACAAAAATGCACGACATTTGGACAAATGCATCTCTATACATTCCAAATTTGTTACAAAGAGCTACAGAGGAGTAAGCTTTTTTCTTAAGAAGTTTATGAGACAGTAAAACAAATATTTGTTGGAAAAATAAAATTTTTGTATAGATATTTTTTTTCCTCTATTTCGGTGTTTTACATGTACATTCAAGTTTATTCTCTAGAAGTATTGAGCACATGAACAAATTTGTCCGGTGGTAGAATGATGGTCTGTGACGTTTTCATGGAATATCATTTTTTATTTTTTGCATGTTTGCTTTTGGTAGAAAATAACAGGATTAAGATGCTCTTATCACCTGTAAAAAGGCCAATCTCATATCTATCCAACCTTTCTTAAGAAAACATTGAATTGATTATATTAATATCATTCCTAGCAATAGTTCAAACTGAAATGTAGCAAATGAGGTATTACAGATCTAAGGTAATACAGCCATGTGTTATTTTTTGCACTTGTAGTGCTAGGGTAGGATATTCATCTGCAAATTTTACCTTACACACTATTATCAGTATATAATGCAAACGTAATTATCTGTATTGAAAATTCATGCTCATTTATACATCACTGAATTGTTGTGTTGTGTGAATTTTGTTTCATGTAATGTTTGTATATATTGAATGTGTATTATAATGTACAAGTCTGAATTTACATTGATATTTGGCCTATTATAGATACCATTGGTATATATTGTCATATATTTCATTGGTGATTTTATTGATTTGATTCAATACACAACAAAAGTGGAATGCTTGTACAGTCACCTCATATTCTGAAGAGTAGTCTCCCTTGGGTTTGTGTGCAGTTAACATAGGGGTAGTTTACATGAATTACAGAACTAAACATTTCAAATAACAATACAATTTAAAAATTTCACCTACTGGAAAAAAAATTTTTTCATGTTTGATATCTGTAATTTTGTTCTACAATTCTGATAAAAGTAATATGTATATTTAGGATGACAAATTTGTGATAATTAGACCGTTGTAAACTAAAAGATCTGATAGATCTATAAATTCTTAAAAAAGTGGCAGGATCCACATGAATTTTTGTCCATAGAGATGTAATTTTTACTGCATTGTATTGAAGAAATTCAGAATAAACATCCACACATTATGTCTCCCATATGTTTGTGTATGCAAATTGTTATATTTTTATATAAAGTATTTAAAACAAAATGCACCATTGTCTTCTATTGTTATGTATATTACATGCTTAATTTTCAAAAAGTTGTTGATTTCCAGAAAGACAAAATATTGATACAAAGCTTAATATTAATAAGATAGTAATCTTTATTAGTCTTTTGAAAATTTACTCACAAAGGGAGACATGATTTTTCACTCACACTGCATGAAGTACCAGCGAGCTTATGGTATGTTGAGCATGTCTTGTCCATCTCTTGAACAGCTTCTTGTGGACACTCTTAGCAACTGGATTCTTAATTTGACTAGAAATGGAATGCTAGGAAATTTACTTATATATTTATGATCTTGACCAACGTATGAGGTAAAAAAAGATCAAGTATATTGAATAATTAATGTTAACTTTACTTCATTATCAAAAATGTCATTAAACAACACTTCATTACATTACTGGAAATGAGATTCCGAAACAAGTTCTGATAACTTGCACTTTTGTAGAGGTATTGAATATTTAAAAGCTTTCTCGTGGGTCCAGGTAGTTGATAGGCAGGTACCTAAGATGGAATACTTGTAAACACTCTCATTTAAATGACCCTGACCTACTTTCAAGATCACTTGGGTCAGTATGTTAAAATACTTTAGAACCTTCTACTGAAGAAGACATACCGGAATAAAATTTTTGCAGCATATCTTTTACAGATCATATACTCTATAGTTTCCTCAGTGTTATTTGGCCCATTATGTCAAGAACATTTGAAGAAAACGCTGTTTTCCATTATCCGGCCACCATTAAATCGGGTTTACTACTCATCAGCTACCACTACGTTTTTTTTCCATAAAAGGGCCACCTTTAATTGGGTTACCACTACTCAGCTACCAGTATCCGGTTTTACATTATCGGGCCACCATTAATTCGGGTTTACCACTTCTCAGCTACCAGTATCCGGTTTTCCACAAAAGAGCCACCATTAATTCGGGTTTAACAATTCTTAGCTACCAGTATCCTGTTTTACATTATCGGGCCACCGTTAATTCGGGTTTACCACTTCTCAGCTACCAGTATGCAGTTTTCCATTATCGAGCCACCGTTAATTCGGGTTTACCACTTCTCAGCTACCAGTATGCAGTTTTCCATTATCGAGCCACCGTTAATTCGGGTTTACCACTTCTCAGCTACCAGTATGCAGTTTGCCATTACCGCGCCACTACCTATTCGGATTCTCTACCGCCCAACAACCATACATCATCTGTTTTTCACTAACCAGCCACCAGTAGCCCAGTTCTTCATCCAGCCACCCGAAACCCACTGTAACTAATTTTTAATTTGTAATGAACTGTGCAGTTCACGTATGTTTATGCAACTGCATTCTGCAGTCACCCAGTAATCCGGGTATCTAATTTCCCTATCATATCAGCAATGTATTGGAAACATGGATAATACTTTCCTTTCTGATCTCCAATATAATGTCTCGAAATTAAATCGCTCAGTTTTCGTTTGAAAATGAATATAATAAATTATCATACATGTTAGGATTTTCCATTGATATGGAAGAATTCGTTTTGTATCCGTATAAGTATTGATTTCCAAGAGTGTTATAAAATGACCATATTTCTCTTGGAACAGGGTATTGGTTCAGAGAGAACGGTGTATGAACTGGCTTTCTTTTCTTTGTGTAGTTTAATTTTTCTTACTTCAACAACTATTCTTTTGTCTTAATATGTAACAAAATGATTAAAAAAAACAACATTACGTTTACATGGACAAATTCTTTATTAAAATGTAAATAGCACATTAACAAATTAAAGCTAAAAGTAATTCATTGCTTCAATGCAAAACAACAAGTATCAAACACGTTATCGACTCCAGGCCGGTAAAAAAATGCCTATAAAACGTTGGAATAAATATGACAAGAATGAAGAAGGGAAAAAAAATCAACATTATTTACCCATTTTTGCACATAATTTTGATATAAACCACGAGATGATCCCTAAATATACAAAGAATAAACATATTTATAATATTATTTTTCACCAATTTTTGTACACAGTACAGTTTCGATATAATTTATGAGATGATCTCGAAATATACAAAGAATAAACATATTTATAATATCATTTGCCCCAGTTTTTTGTACACAGTACAGTTTCGATATAAACCATGAGACGATCTATAAATAGCCAAAGAATAAACATATTTCTAATATTAATTTCCACCGATTTTTGTTCTGAGTACAGTTTCGATATCAACCACCAGATGATTTATAAATATCCAAATAATGAAGTTTGATACCAAACAGACAACTATTTACAGATGTGCCACAAAGGGATTATAATTCGATGGGCCTAGTTGTGTGTTCATTGCCTTTGAAAACTTGCTCGTGTGACTTTATTCTTTACTATCGCAATCAGAGCTGATAAACTATTTAAGAGTTTTAGTAATTCATTCCCTCTATTCTGACAGGGGAGCGAAGTTTGAGCTACAAATGTGCCAGAGGTCATTTTCATCTCAATGAATGCCTCCGCAAGGAATCAAACCCGGGACCCCTGGCTTACTAAGCTGACGCTCAACCAATCGATCTTAAGAGTTCTTCTAGCCGAGTGGTATATTGCGGCTAGTATTTTACCAGGATTATATACTCCCCCTCCAGGAAATAACTCGTCCTCGAGTTTCCAGGGGTTACAGCGATATCGGGATTGGAGCCTGTGACCTCTGAAAAATAAACGGACGTAAATATTCGGTAGTTGCCTCCATTACCCATCATCTACTTTACACACACGATGTTAGAAATATCGTCAGACCTGACTCGGCTACCACTTCGTAAAACTTCAGTCCAACAAGTTACACAAATACTGGACAGGGACAAAGGGACAAAACTTTTATTCAATAAATGCTTTGTTTCTAGAAGGAATTGATTAGGCTTCTTGTCCGGTATCCTGAATGACCTGTGAGATTAATAAAGGATTATCGCCGAAATAAATAACATGTGAGAAGTTTTATAATGCCGATGAAAAAGAAACAAATGACAGAAAAACCAACATTTGTTTTCACAAAAGGTAATATTTGTATATTTGTTCATTAAATATTTTTCCATTGTGACGCCGTAATATCAGTCCTATATGGCACGATGAATTCACCGAATATCATAGTATATCATAATATATATATATACACACGCTCCCTTACAACGCACCTTAGATCACTCACACATATATCTATGTTGATACAAATGACTAAATCATAACACATATGGTGTATCATGTATTGCATCTTTAACAAGGAAACTGTAAAGCTGAAGAAAACACAAACAAGCAAAAGGCTCAGCGGACCTGTATCGCTCACCAGGCTTAATATCACAATCAATACGACATAATCATTTTAGAATCAGAATGTCACTATTAAAAACTCCATATTTAATCTATGTGACCATCAACATTTACACTGATCTTAACGTCAGTAGACAACCAGTAGCAATATTTGGAGTCTGTAACTGCAGTCTCTAAAAAAATGAAATGCTGATATTTCTGTCCTTGATTTATCACCATGTGAATGCTTCTAACCAACTCATTACAGTAAACATTATTGAAACATAATCTAGTGATATGATAGTGTCTCCAACACAATGATTTCTGAGGAATGTCTTTAAAAGGTTAATTAAGTCAAATTGACCCATTATGCCCTGTCCATCTCCACCCCACTTCCCATGGTGCCTAGACTGCTTTTTGGTAAAATGGCGAATATCTATGGTCAAATTGTTGAAAATTGCAAATTGGATCGATTCCAGTTTCTTGAAACCGATACTGCCCAGTTGAACTACAGTTGTATGCACGGTAGCTTCTAAGAATTTGCCTTTTCAGAAAACTTCATTTTATCCTTTTAATTCCGCCCGAATGCCTCAATGAGGGTAAGATAAAGGTGATCGGGTAAGGCATTGATAACGCTCTCAACTTTCACGTAGGCGTCCGGGGTTCGATTCCCGGAAGGGACTTGAAGGGCATTGGGGTCATCTGCCCGACCAAGTGGGTTTTCACTGGGTACTCCGATTTCCTCCCACAGTAAAACCCCTCCGACGTTTCCATCATGTCATACAAGAGTGATCATTACAATTTTGTATAATTTAATTCCTAATTGTTGTAAAATGAGTGAAGTTCAAATATATGGGCCTTTATCTATATAGTGTAAATTCTTATTCCTATGGTGCACCAATTAAAGTTTGTTGATTTCTAGTAGGTGATTTGATGGATAAGGAAAATGCAATTTGAACACTCTTTGTTCAATCTCAACTATCCATCTCCTAAGAACGCTGATCAACTTGATTTGAGATATGCTATGTAGTTTGTCATACCGTATAAAGTGATGGAGTTATTTTGACCCCGTTTGTTCCCGCCTCCTCTCCCAGCCTAGATACCTAATTTGTACATTCATGGATATCCATTCCTCCACGACAACATCTGTTAAATTTGATTGAAATCTGTCCAAGAGCTTTGAAACCAGATTTCGTTCAAACTAAAAGTTAATAGGCAACAAACTAGGGGAGCGGAATGACGACGTTTGGTTGACATTGCGCCATAAAACTTATTTGGTCCTTTGGACTTGACCAGCTAAATATTAATAATGATAATAATAAAAAAACAAAAACAAAAACAGACAGACAGATCCTAAAATGCGACGAAAAAAATCCCACCAGCAATCGCAGTTTCGTTCGATATGTTCGTAAAAAGTTAAAAAAAAAAAAATTAAAAACATGACTTCAAGAGAAAACCAAAGTAAGTTTTATGACAGCTCAGATCAAAACAAACCTTTATAGTGAATGCATTTTTTGAAAATAATCCAGAATGAAACAGTCGATTGTTGTTCAAATGTACACGTCTATTTATTCATATCAGCAAATCTATCTCATAGTCATCCCCTCTTCTCTGATTATGTCGAGAACACCGGACCGTTTATGATATCTGAGCGATGCAACCGTGCCCAAAATGTTCCGGGTAATATAAATAATAATAATGAAGAATTATAGTCGGTATAATTTCAAGATGTCTTACTGGCAGATCTTAAATGAAACCCTAGCATAAGATTTGCCAGTAGGCAAATGATATTGACTGTGAATGGATTTAGAAAATATTTAATTGTTTAAAATATCATATTTGAACCGGCTGTAAATCAACCGAGTTTCAAGAAAGGACCTGTCACCAAAACATCAAAATCGTGAAACAGACGTATTAACACCACACAAAAATATTGCTTGAAACCTGACAAGGCAGAGTAACGCCAGCGTTGATCTGACAATAATGATTGGAAAAGACTTACATACAATTCATTGTTAGTTAAGACAGATATAAGACGATATTGATATAAACAAGTTGGGAAAAAACCCAAATACGACATCCTCTGAAAATGATCCAAAATGTATAGAGAATCTTCCAATGTCACTCAATCTGATAATGACGTCATATATAATAATCTGACACAACAAAAGTTTTATTGATTGTACGAGGGGTAAAAAAGAAAACTAACATGACATGTCATAGCCAATCACAAATGAAGCAATACTCAGCGTTCATCTCTCTCGACGACCATGCTAAATCCTTCTGGTGCTTTATGCACTATGTCCACATTTTCCTGTCGAATATCACTGAGTGCTCGTTCAATATCATGATCACTTGGGAACCTCTCTCTGCCCTGTGTAGGACGGAGGCAATTCCAGATAAAGTCCGTGGTATCAGATGACAACCTTTTCATGTCTTCTTCAGGATCAACCAGTGATAGTAGATCATCATTTTTGATGAATTTCATCAGCAACATATTGCGATGAGACCCAAATGCCCTCACGCCGAGTAGTAATTCAAACATCAGAAGACCAAGACCGTAGAGATCGGCTTCTTTTGAGTATATGCTTCCTCTTAAGACGTTTGGTGACAAATAGGCAAAATTGCCAACTACTTCCGTTTCTGAAGGTTGCTCGAAATTTCTAGGTAAGCACCCTCCCGTCAGCTTCACTTCCCCAGCTCGACTGACCTATATGAAGGAGAGAAACGACAGCACAACGTTATCTATCGTATGGTAATTAATAAACATTCTTGTTGCACAAACGCACATGGATAGTCATGTCTATTACATGTCTCATTTGACATATGTATTATATTATTTTCCTCTTTTGACTTGGACGTTACTTTTAAAAGTCACTTTCGTGTTTATATTGGACGTGTTTGATGCTCGTTAGTTTGTCTGTGTGTATATTTCTTTTACATACTTGGATTGGTCTAGAACACCTGTTTTTTCAGGAGCCTGTGTATATTTCTTTGGTCTATGTTTTGCCTTAGTTTTATAGAAATCGAGTTTGGATGGTTACTATGTTGACATGTTGGTCTTGTCATGTTTTATTTTATATTTGTTACGTTATTACTTAATCATAGCCATCGTACATAATCTGATAATATGTAACTGCTGATGTGATCAGAAAAATGACTCACAGTGACAGTATCGAGGCAAAGTTCCATGTGTACCAGTCTGTGCTTGTGGAGGTAGGCCAAGCCATCCATCGTCTGTTTGATGACTGTCAACTTGTTGTATTTGGAGTGACCCGGCCATTTCGGTAGGTATTCCGACACAGTGTACAGATGATCCTGGAAGATGAAGACTGGAGGGGGTGCGTCCGAGTAGTGTATACCCTCTAAAAGTGCCATAGTGTCTTTGAGGAGGAACCTAAGTGTGGAAAAAGTTGCAAAATCTAATAATCAGTTGCTATGAAAGAAAAACATCTCGACATGGTGTTGATATATCAAAAACTGTATTATAATTTGCTATTTTAAGATGGAAACCAAATTAAGAAATTACCTTAGTTTCGCTACTTCATTGTAGGTGGTGTCAATGTGAGAGGATGGCAAGTACATCTTCATTGTGACCTGAATATCGTTATATTTTCCACGTTGGATCACTGTCCACAACCCGCCACTACTGGGCATTGTCTTGTCGGTAGACTTTCGAAGAAATGACATATGGAGGATTTTAGATGCTCTGAATGACGTGGGACTGGAAAGTCTGTTATACATTTCATTGGGGGCACAAATTTCAACATCTCGCATATTCTTGACAGAAATGTAGCCCTTGTAGTAATGATTCAGACGGCGTTCTGTTCCCTCAAGACTCTGCTTAAGAGTTGCGTATAAACCCTTGCTTTCAACTGTATTCTTTCGACAGGAGAGAGCCTTATCTAGCAGTTTCTCGTTAGATTTGATGAGCAATGGAATGTTTCTTTCTATCTCACTTAGTTTAGACATGGACCTTTCAAGCAGATTGGACATAATCTGTTGAAGAATATCTTCATCAGGATGATGCGGTTCCATCAACTCTTGCAGAAATTTCTCGGTTTGCTCTTTAGCTACTTTTGCAGGGTTTTCTCTGTACACCTTTTCTTTTCTCGCAAGAATGAAACTGTCTACCAGTTTCGTTGATTTGATAACATTTTGTACTGGATGAAGCACTCTTGTTATAAGCTTCATTGGTGTAGCTGGATCTTGTTTATCAAAGGAGATCACCTTGGAAGTCCTGCGAATGATCAAAGGGTTAGAAATTGATCTCCGCAATTGTTCTCTTTTATTGAAATCTTTTGCGTTCATACCATCTTCTATTTTTTGCAGATCCGCTTGCAGCAAGTTAAGTTGGTCTTTGATGGCATATGCTGTTCTTCCTTCAATGACTGCGATTTTTCCATTCTCTGATTCCCAATCTTCAATGAGTCTTATGACCCTTTCTGCTATTCTCCAGCGCAGAATCATCTTCACATCAGGCCAACCACCATTTTCCAGTAGAGGTAGTTCCTCTGGAAGCCATTTGGTTAGGGTCATTTTTGAGAAAGGTTTCATCAACTCCGGTCGGAATTCTTCGCATAGTTCCTGTGAAGACTTCTCAATATTCTCTCTCAATTCGTTAATTACGGCATCTGACTTAATCTCCAGCGTGTGAAGTTTCTTTTTGATCTCGTCCACGTTTCCTTTCCCTTCACTTTCCGACATGTTGGCTCGAGTGATCAAAGTTTGAAGCTGGTATATGGATCTCGTAAAGACTTTGCTCATCCATCTGTATTTAATAGAAAGAAGACAAAGAACGAGTTACTCAGCAGTTATGAGGCAACAGGTCTAGTGGGAAGACAAATAGCAGAATCAACCAAATTTTGAGTATTGATTCCTTTAAAAGATTTAACTCCGATAAACAATTTCATCTTGTATTTTGATTCTGGAATTTTTCAGCATTAACCGATTGACAAGGGAAGTCTATAGATCTACTGACCACTTGTAAAATGGTATGCAACTCAAACAAGTAATCTGTTTCCTTGTGTTTAGATATACTAGTTACGCAGATCTGACGTTTTTGGCGGTACAATCGTCCCACATGGAAGCAGCTAATTCAAGACCATCTGGTATATTAAACCTACTTGTAAGTCTGTTCTATTCGGTTGTCCATGGCATGGATATGCATGTCGCGGAGGCGCTCAAGGAACACTCTGTATAATTCCGGGATGAAGTCTGGATCACATTCGGCCTCCTTAATGGCATATTCTGTTTTGAATGGGATCACCTGAGAGGAAGATAGTGACGGCCAGCACTCTCCCAGTAGTTTTACAGTGTTTTTAAACACCATGTCCTGTTCAGTTGACTTCACAAGATCCCATCGGTTACACACAAACATAGCACTCTTAGAGTCAAAATGCTCCAGTTGCATCTGTTGATTCATCGTTTGTTTGTCGATGACCATCTTCAACATGGCTAGGAGCTGAATGATTTTTAGATATGGAGCTTTAGTAACACATAGTAACACATAGTAACACATATATCTAGAACTTTAGGAACAAAACAAAATTTCTGTTAACATTTTTGCCGATATTGTCTCTGGGGAGAAATCGGGGTTTAGAAATAACACCACAAATTGACAGTGAAGAAGATAACTGCGTTTTGAACTTTGACGAAACACGTGCGCTTTTGACTGATCATTTCATTTAGGAATTGACTTTAAGTTAATTTCGTCAAACTGGATTTTTACCAAATTATAAACTCCTTCATAAAAATTAATATCGATATTAATACTTCTCGTGAACAATTCATTCCAGTTATTGACAACCCACCTTTTTCTAGAAATCGAATTGTAATAACGGTGCAAACCCATGTCTGTCTGTTCAGACAGTAGAGGTTGTTTACAAACAGTTCCTTCATACTTTGACCCATTCTATTCGAAGCTGCTCAAGGGTACATAGGCTAAATGAGTTTCATGAAGTCTATAATCGAGGTTCAATTTGTATGGATACATATAAACATATGTTCTGATTCAATTTTGATCATAAAAAGGTAATCAATATTTTATTGTGTAGACATCATAACAAAACTTGTTATAGATTTCATTTTATTGCTTAGATTTCATAGGGTATGTTGTTAAAATATATCACTCCGAGAGTTGTCGATTATTAAAGTTATCTCCCTTAGACCATATAACATAATACCTTAAGACAGGTATAATGACAACCAAGTGCTCTCACCCTATCCTCGTCCACTCCTCCCGCATTGTCTGATTTGATGACATAGATGTATCCCATAATTTCGTTCTCTCGAATGAAGTCAGCTATAACGTTGTCCATAGCCTCGTTTTCACCTATTCCCGGAGAGTCCACAATCACGAGACCACACTATAACATTAACATGTCATAAATACACAGATGCAGTAAACAAAGTCAGGGAACGCAAGCAAATGTATAGGGAAATTATAACTGTTATTACATGTTATCATTTATAACAAGTATTACAATGGTGTAGCACATAATGTTGTTGTTGACGGACTTAATATTGCCTGGTAGACTAGATAAATAATCAGCAATCATTAGGACCATGATAACATATACTCCATTACTGATTTCTAGATCCAGTCAGTAAGATTACCCTCCACTCAATATTTCATATACATGCAATATTTTCATCAGTAGATGTCTACAGTATTATTTCACCTATAAGTTATAGAGTTGGTGACCGCCTTATCTATATCTATAGGATTATTTCATCTATAAGTTATAGGGTTGGTGACCGCCTTATCTATATTTGTAGGATTATTTCACCTATAAGTTATAGGGTTGGTGACCGCCTTATCTATATTTGTAGGATTATTTCACCTATAAGTTATAGAGTTGGTGACCGCCTTATCTATATTTGTAGGATTATTTCACCTATAAGTTATAGGGTTGGTGACCGCCTTATCTATATTTGTAGGATTATTTCACCTATAAGTTATAGAGTTGGTGACCGCCTTATCTATATTTGTAGGATTATTTCACCTATAAGTTATAGGGTTGGTGACCGCCTTATCTATATTTGAAGGATTATTTCACCTATAAGTTATAGGGTTGGTGACCGCCTTATCTATATTTGAAGGATTATTTCACCTGTAAGTTATAGGGTTGGTGACCGCCTTATCTATATTTGTAGGATTATTTCACCTGTAAGTTATAGGGTTGGTGACCGCCTTATCTATATTTGTAGGATTATTTCACCCTATCCTTATTAATATTTCGACAAGCAGTTATCATTCTAATTCATCTCCTTTTCTTAATGTTCTAGCTATGGGATAAGTGCATAATCCATTTCGACCAAGAGTTAGGTGTGTATTTGATAGTGTTGTCCTCCGTTTAGTCTGTTGTGCAATCGTTTGCAATGTTTACTATTCAATCTGATGTAGGAATTTTTAAATTCAAAGTGTTTTAGTGATCAACATACCCTGAGGATTTCGCATGGTATTTGGAATCTTATTTCTTTGATAGGAGATTGTGACTGTCGTTTCTTTTCGTCTTTGATTCGTAGACGGTCCCAAAGGTAGTCATGTACCCAAGTAAAGTTGATGTCATTGAATGTTTCCGTGGGCGTGGTACCCTGATAAACGATCTCCGCATACATCTTTTTCCCATAGGATATGCGTGTTATTACAGATGTTGAACTTCCAGTGAATGAGGGTAGGATCGACTGTCCTAGGAGTAGATTCAGCAAACTTGACTTTCCAGCAGAAGTTTCACCTGAAAAATACATTTACACCCTTTTATAAAATCTAATTGGCTACAGACGACACTGGAGATAAAATTCAATAAATGATCGACACGCTTCTTAAAAAAAAAAAAAAAAAAGATAAAAAATTGATAAATTTCTGTAATTTTTCCTCCAAATGTTTGTCTTTATCTAGCTGATAAATATAACAAGATGGTTAACGAAATATATTATAACATTCTTCTATAAAGGAAATGGAAACCGACGGAACTGGATACTCTATCTATAACAACATCATCATTTGTATTCCGACAACGAAGTACACAGATAATATTTCTATTCGTTTTTTCAGAATTTCTTTTGTAATGTTTATTTTTGAGGGTAAAAGAATGACACATGAGTCCATCACTTATGTGTTTTCTTTGTATCTTTATCTGAAAATACTTTACTGATATGTAAAATATTAGCCATTTTGCCATACAAATCTACGCTAAACATTTGTCAAGGTTTAGTCTTTTATTACATGTCTACCAGACTGCCTTCGTTCGTACTAAATGTTTTGAAAACGTTCCATCCGCATAGAAATATATGTACATTTTCTTTCTGTATCGCCCATTGACAACCAGGGTCATTTGAGTCGGGGTTTCCGTTCAGCAGTTGGTAACTACCACACATAATATAGGGCGGTAGGCCCGCCGGTAATTTCAACTTCCTGAGGAGCACAGACCGTTTTGTTAACAATACCACAACATCTCAAATCCAACAACTTATTCTCACCTCTACACAAGATCAAATTATCCTCACCTCTACACAAGATCAAATTATCCTCACCTCTACACAAGATCACATTATCCTCACCTCTACACAAGATCACATTATCCTCACCTCTACACAAGATCACATTATCCTCACCTCTACACAAGATCAAATTATCCTCACCTCTACACAAGATCAAATTATCCTCACCTCTACACAAGATCAAATTATCCTCACCTCTACACAAGAGAATAAATTATCCTCACCTCTACACAAGATCAAATTATCCTCACCTCTACACAAGATCAAATTATCCTCACCTCTACACAAGAGAACAAATTATCCTCACCTCTACACAAGAGAATAAATTATCCTCACCTCTACACAAGAAAACTAATTATCCTCACCTCTACACAAGATCAAATTATCCTCACCTCTACACAAGATCACATTATCCTCACCTCTACACAAGATCACATTATCCTCACCTCTACACAAGATCACATTATCCTCACCTCTACACAAGATCACATTATCCTCACCTCTACACAAGATCAAATTATCCTCACCTCTACACAAGATCACATTATCCTCACCTCTACACAAGATCACATTATCCTCACCTCTACACAAGAAAACTAATTATCCTCACCTCTACACAAGATCACATTATCCTCACCTCTACACAAGATCAAATTATCCTCACCTCTACACAAGATCACATTATCCTCACCTCTACACAAGAGAATAAATTATCCTCACCTCTACACAAGATCACATTATCCTCACCTCTACACAAGATCAAATTATCCTCACCTCTACACAAGATCAAATTATCCTCACCTCTACACAAGATCACATTATCCTCACCTCTACACAAGAGAATAAATTATCCTCACCTCTACACAAGATCAAATTATCCTCACCTCTACACAAGATCACATTATCCTCACCTCTACACAAGATCAAACTATCCTCACCTCTACACAAGAGAATACATTATCCTCACCTCTACACAAGAGAACAAATTATCCTCACCTCTACACAAGAGAATAAATTAACCTCACCTCTACACAAGATCACATTCACCTCTACACAAGATCACATTATCCTCACCTCTACACAAGATCAAATTATCCTCACCCCTACACAAGAGAACAAATTATCCTCACCTCTACACAAGAGAACAAATTATCCTCACCTCTACACAAGAGAATAAATTATCCTCACCTCTACACAAGATCACATTATCCTCACCTCTACACAAGATCAAATTATCCTCACCTCTACACAAGATCAAATTATCCTCACCTCTACACAAGATCACATTATCCTCACCTCTACACAAGATCACATTATCCTCACCTCTACACAAGATCACATTAACTCCACCTCTACACAAGATCACATTATCCTCACCTCTACACAAGATCACATTATCCTCACCTCTACACAAGAAAACTAATTATCCTCACCTCTACACAAGATCAAATTATCCTCACCTCTACACAAGATCACATTATCCTCACCTCTACACAAGATCAAATTATCCTCACCTCTACACAAGAGAACAAATTATCCTCACCTCTACACAAGATCAAATTATCCTCACCTCTACACAAGATCAAATTATCCTCACCTCTACACAAGATCACATTATCCTCACCTCTACACAAGATCAAATTATCCTCACCTCTACACAAGATCAAATTATCCTCACCTCTACACAAGAGAATAAATTATCCTCACCTCTACACAAGATCAAATTATCCTCACCTCTACACAAGATCAAATTATCCTCACCTCTACACAAGAGAATAAATTATCCTCACCTCTACACAAGAGAATAAATTATCCTCACCTCTACACAAGAGAATAAATTATCCTCACCTCTACACAAGATCACATTTTCCTCACCTCTACACAAGATCAAATTATCCTCACCTCTACACAAGATCAAATTATTCTCACCTCTACACAAGATCACATTATCCTCACCTCTACACAAGATCAAATTATCCTCACCTCTACACAAGAGAATAAATTATCCTCACCTCTACACAACAAAGCAAAATATCCTCATCTCGACACCAGACAACAAAACAAAATATCCTCATCTCGACACCAGACAACAAAGCAATGTATCCACATCTCGACACCAGACAACAAAGCAATGTATCCACATCTCGACACCAGACAACCAAACAAATATCCACATCTCGACACTAGACAACAAAGCAAAGTATCCTCATCTCGACACGAGACAACAAAACAAATTATCCAGATCTCGACACCAGACAACCAAACATGCAAATTGCCCTCGCCTCGACACAAGAGAACAAAGCAAAGTAAACCTTACCTCGACGAAAGAGAAGTAAACTAACTCACAAATCACACACCCATACTGATACACACATACAATTTGTATACCGGGACGGGTTGATATCTTTTGGTCCATATTGTACTTCCTGGTACACTGAATGTGCGCGAACTTGGTTCATATTAACACAATTTATCTGAGATTAGACATTCACCGAAGACAAGGCACTATGACTGACTGACGATCACCCCTTATGTGTTGTGTGAATATACTTTTCATTGCGCCATATTGAGTGTATATCTTAATTGCAAATACAGGAACTGCCAGACATTAAAAGAGCAATTATTCGATAGTTATATTTATAGTATGGGGTGATAAAAAAACCCAGATCACAATTACTTCATATAATTCTTCACGATTCAAGCGTTATTGATCTCATAGCTAAGCAATTAGACATCTTCAGTAAAATGTTCACTACAATCCTACACAAATTTCAAATGTTCGTATAAATACTGTATGATTTAACGAAAATAGTTTTTGAATGTGTGGGAATCCTGGGAGATCTGATATGCAAATTGAGAGAGAGTGACAAAGCCCTGCGGCTCCATTAACGACAAGTTCAGTTTATACTGCACAGTCAATTTACTCGTTTTGAGAAGTAGATTTGTAAAACTAGACGACCTTGCACCTTTATAGTTGTAGTTTATCACAGGTCTGGATAAACGTACCATTTATCTCCAATACACATACGAATATTCGTCTAGACAATTGCATTGTATGGTAAGAATTATTAAGCTTATATTGACTGTACATACATAATTGTTGTTGTTTTTATCCTTGTTAGGGCGTGGGGTTAGAATATTGCTGAATGATATAGATATCTATCTTACTCCGGTTGCTTAATCAACACGTAACATTGGAACGTACTGAATCGGAAGTTGCAAACGTATGTTCCAAACGACAGCATAGTGGGTTTACGTTATGTATTGAGAAGCGTTAAGTAAGCAAGCCGAATTTTGGAAATTTTATAGATGGAATTTGACTTCTGTATTCAGTACTGCCAGTGTAAAAACATTTAAATCACAATAAAAGTGATTAACATTGCGGCTTTGTCGTGTATTTACTTTTAACGTTTGTCTGGTTGAAATGAAAGAGAATACCCACATAAACACCAACCTAGACTCAATCAACAGGGAACGTCTTAAGATGAGTAGGTACAGCCGGAAGTTGTTAAGATTATTGAATACATCATGGATTCCTGGTTCTGTTGTAATTGCTGTTTTCTCAATATATGTGTGAATATTCGAACATCCGGGAAAAAAAAGACCAAAAAACACTGTTTGTGTGTATCAAACATTGATAAGGATACGATAAACCTTCAGATTCATACACGTTTCTATTTCGTTAACTAAAAATCACTAAAATGAAAGTAGAATATGAAAGCCTGAGATACAGACATCGGGATAGCATGAAAGTGGTGAGATAATGATCATCGTCTTGTACTCAAGCAACCACAAGAAAAACTTACCCGCCACTACAAACACACACTCTCCTTTCTTCATCCGTTCGATGTGGTGGTCCAACTCCTGTTTCAAATCTTTAACAGTTCCCTCTGTCCTTAACAGGTCTTCTATTGCCTCGATGCCTTTTCCATTCTGGCATGTTGAAATGGTCTTTTCGAACTCTTCAAGCAGTATGCCAAGTTTTAATCTCTTGTGCAGATCCTCCTTTTGTGACACGTCCAGCGACTTTGCGATCTAAAAGAGGAAAATATAAAAAGATTAGAATAACGTATATGTTCCTTTATTAATTTCTCGTTTCTATCGTTACGGGAAGATTAATATGTACTTACAAAGACCACACCACATCAAAATACGATATAAATGCGATATAAAGTTAGATTTTTCGATAATCGTTGATATACTACATGGTTTCATTGTTGTAAACATTATTCTAGATGCACATTTCTAAAGTCGCGGACGGGGACCCTTCCGGATCATCAGGTTTTATTGTCGTGTCTCAAGCGTGTCCATGTTGTTATTTACATTTTGATTTTCAACAATTGGCCATCAATTTCGATATGTTGAGGAAGTTATTATGTCTAATTGACCAAAATTAAGATGACAAGTTTCGTTGATGAAGCAAAAGTCGCCTAATCTTTCGGAACATCTGGTTTTATTCTCCCTGTGCTTTTTCAGAAGTTTCAATGTAAATCATTTATTTTTTGTTCAAATTTCCCCCCGGTTTTATCAAGTTTAGATTATGATTATGTTAACATATTGGTATTTTCTTGTTGATCTATATCTAATTTTCAGTACATCAATGTATGAGAAAAATATTTCAGCTTAGACATGTTTACGTTACTGCATTTAGATAACAGATGACATGGTGTCGATAAAAAATCACCGATAAACTTGTACAAAAGACACACAAATGAATAGATATGTCACGAGTTCTGGCTTAAATATCAAGTTACAAGTTCATTCTTTTGTCTGCACGGAGTGTTATGAAGTGTTACTCAAACATATTGCCAGATAATGTAAGTTTTTGATGTTTCGTAGAAAAGAGATTTGCTTTCAGGTTTAAACAATACTAGCGCATAAATGACGTGTTTAACTGGAATTTTGCGATCGAGGCTAGATATGTAAATTAAAATGCACGAAGATTTTTTTGTTATGCGACTTATCAGCTTTATGTACAGCTGTCATAAACAACACATCTTCAAAAGGTACTTCCTTGCGAAAGTCATCCAGTATTCCCTCTCTCTTAGTAATGGTCTGTATGACCGTTATGGTTGTTATTTGTAATTCATTCGACTACAGAAGTATGAAATATATATATAAACCTTTTATTCGTCGGAAAAATGTAAAGCCACATCGGTATAACAAGATGATAAGGTTTAAGGCTTAATTATTTTTCATTTGAATATACATACTTGGAAATAAGTTAGGGATGATCGATTTCAGTATAAAAAATCAAATCAAACTGATTTTTCTTTTTGTAACAGTAAACCCTGTTGTACTCCTTGTAGTGTCTCCTTTTGTTGTTTGTGCCCAAGGCCACCACCAAGCGATACACCCAACTGGACAATAATTAGTTTTTAACTTGTGTACCTAGCAGCATAATGAAACACAACTTTACCTTGGCATCTCAAGCAGCATTTGCGCGTGTATTTCTAGTAAATCTCACACTTCTTCATACTGTATTTAAAAATAGCACGTATAAATTTTGAAATTTAAAAGATGGCAAGCATACAGGCCAGTAACTGCGCGATCTAATGCCAGCTATCCCGTTATTTTTCGACAAATGCAGCGTCTGAAGCAAACCGGACGTGTTGGACAGGCGTCGAAAGACTCTAGATAGAGAAGAAATACTTCTGTGTAGACAGGCAAGTCGAGCACCATTCACCACTGCCAACAGGCTCGGAGGACAGTGGCACGTCAATGTTCGCGTTAGACAAGTGAAACGTCTTCAGTTGACTTGAAGGCACAAATCAACAAGACTATAATACGCACGTGATCATTTAACATGGAATATGACAAGACAAGAGTGTCCTTGTTTGGAGACCAAGAAATACCACCAGAATACATTCTAAACACAACTTCGTTTGGTGATGGTTATTGATGTAGAATGCTGTTCTATAAGCTGTAAGTTCTCTTGCGTGTCCTTGAAGGAACATAAATTGGGCAGAAATTCCGGAATAAAATGCTTTGACTTTCAGTTGTTTCGATTTCCATTCATTGGCAAATCGGTCTAACCGAATGGATGCCAAAACAACAAGAAGTGTGGAGACACTCCTGTGGTATGCAACATCGCTAGACATGAACCCATGAACATGTATGGGACTATCTCGGATAAAAGTCAATGCAGGGTATCTAAAGTGCAAAACAATTGGAATATTACGAGCTTCATTGATTCAGGAGATGCAGGGGTTTCCTCAGGACAAGGTTCAGCGTCTTTATTACGAGCTTCATTGATTCAGGAGATGTAGGGGTTTCCTCAGGACAAGGTTCAGCGTCTTTATTACGAGCTTCATTGATTCAGGAGTTGCGGGGTTTCCTCAGGACAAGGTTCAGCGTCTTTATTACGAGCTTCATCGATTCAGGAGATGCAGGGGTTTCCTCAGGACAAGGTTCAGCGTCTTTATTACGAGCTTCATCGATTCAGGAGATGCAGGGGTTTCCTCAGGACAAGGTACAGCGTCTTTATTACGAGCTTCATTGATTCAGGAGTTGCAGGGGTTTCCTCAGGACAAGATTCAGCGTCTTTATTACGAGCTTCATCGATTCAGGAGTTGCAGGGGTTTCCTCAGGACAAGGTTCAGCGTCTTTATTTGAGGTGACGGGTATAAGAACTGACTAGACTATTTAATCTTAATCAAATAACATTTTAAGAATGAAACGGCACTTCCGGTTCTATAAATTTCTCTCTGTTCGACTGTGTATAGTGTCGGTAGATTCATGAAAGAACAGTCTAGTATATCCCGAGTCGTCATTGAATATTTTCTATAGTATAGAAATATAAGTGGTCCCTAACTTATGACCAAGTGTAAAACATTATATTTTGTCTACAATTTTGTCATTTACAACGGCTATAAATGCTATGAAAAGACATTTGAATGCCTTTTTTACATTCTCTACAAATGTTGATACCTTGTGTTTAATATTTCTAAAAATATGTTTCACTGTCGACATTGGTACTCGTTAGTTCAGCCATTTTGGACCGTCACTGTTTACATGAAGACATAGTACCTTAAATCAGAGTGTTTTTCTCGAGTGAGTTTGTGTCGATATATTGCCATTCAGTATCTAATGATATCAGTATTATCCTTGCATTTCAAGGAAACTAAATAAAATAGAAATAACTTTCACATTTCTTTTTTATTACTGTTGAATCGTTAAACGAAGTTGAGTGTGTATATTAAAGCATGATGCGTCCGTTCGTTTGTCCGTCAATGCAATCCACAAGTACACTTTGAAAATACCGCTTTTCCAATCATTTGATAGTTATTGAGCAGTCAATATAGATTATTAAATTTGATTGTCATTTTGTCAGTGAAACATTATAACCACATACGGTTTGAGTGTGGTGTCTTAACATATTTCAGTAACTTGAATAAAAGTCTGTGAAACAGTATAACTACATACGGTTTGGGTGTGGTGTCTTAACATAATTCAGTTACTTGAATAAAATGTCTGAAACATTACAATATTTACTAACATTCACAAAATTGTTACTTAAATTCATTGATGCGTAGAAGTATATGCGTAAAACTTGAATAGACATAAAATAATGTTAAAGTTTCTATACTCTAAATTGGAGGATAAATATAACACATGATCAATATCTTATAGTATCAACTCCATTTTGGCTCGGAACGGAAAAACAAAAGGCTCTCCACTTTAAACTTTATCCATCCTCACAAAAGAAAAAAAATGAAACACGAATATGTCAAGATAATCATAATTCAAATTCAATAAAACTAGGTAAAATTTGATCAAAAGAAAGATTTACACGGAAACTCGTGAAAAATTACCAGTAGAATAAGACCAAGTGTTCCACACATAGAGAATGAATATTTTTTTAATGTGGTCACTACGACAACACGTTACAGGTCTTCCGTCAGTTGACGCCTTTTTGTACGAAAACCGTGACTTGCCATGTATTGTCTTTACAATGACATTGCTATATACAATACATATTAATCAATCTGTTCATCCGATTATCAATATAATATAATATGACGCCCATACAGATATACAAAGTAATGCATAGACATCATTCTACTGCACCTTTTGATATTAGAACAAGGCTGAAATGATTAGGAAGGACACACAAAATAAAAGGAAAGAAAATAAACAAGCTACTGGTATATAGATACCGTATCGATTGCAAAAGGTAGATTATTTTAGACTCATATAGTTTTATTCCAGATAAATCAATACGAAAACTGAACTATCATATAAATTCATGCGGAATTTCAAAGTATATGAGCTGAGACAAGACCTAAAACTTATGAACAAGGTAAAATTCGTCTTTTTGATGAATAAGAAAAATTCAGTATTATGTATATGAGAATCCAAGTAGGCAGGAATTTATATTTAATTTAAAAAGATAAAAACTTTGTGAATCGTATATACAGAGAAAATTAATCACTTAATAACTTAAGTGATTAAGTCTCTCTCTCTCTCTCTCTCTCTCTCTCTCTCTCTCTCTCTCTCTCTCTCTCTCTCTATATATATATATATATATATATATATATATATATATATATGTTTATATCAAAGTTTCCTTTTTCTCTAAAAGACGTGCACTATTTCAGATTTCAGTTTTTAGTATGAATCGGCATTATATCAAAGGTTTAATGAATATTATTGAGCTTGTTGTGTTCTGGTCCCTGCACTTGCAGGGTGCTAATAAAACAGTTCGTATTTGAAAGCAGACCTTTCATCATAACTGTAAAACATCATTTAGTAAATGAGAAAAATCAATATCATCACTTATAGTCAAGTTACACACATATGAACACATAGCAGTACTTTGTGATATCGGTAGCACACTATATGTTAAAATGCTATTGATTAATTGAATAGGTAGCTTGTGTTAAACTGGCATAATCCGTAATAGTGATATGGAAGGTGACATATTTTTTCATCAGGCTTACCAAGCTCTTTGGATTTCCATATTCATTTTTCCTTAGTTGCATCGACAGTCGTTCCTTCATGTCTTCAAGTTCATCGAGACCATCGAGTGGTACTCCTAATTTGTCAGCATAATCAAAAATTTCATCAAACTCCTCAGCATTCCAAATGTCTTCTTCTGTAATTCCTGCCATTTTAAACACTCACAGAGTACATAAGACAGAGTCACATTATAACAATATTAAGCAGACTGGAAATACCAGTGTGTGTCAGAGAGTGTATAAGCAAAGCGTCTCGTGACAATGGTTTTCAGTGAATACGAGCCGGTGGTATCATGTGCAAACCCAGTATAACTTCCTGAATGTGTTAATGACAGTTGGTCGTTACTAGTCTGTCCTGTACTGCGCGGTATCGTAGGCGGTGCTTACCATAAACAGCTTGCTAGCCTGTCGGCACTCTACAGTCTAACGTTGAGGTTAACATAGTATTTTTAAAATAATGATAACAACAAAACTATTCAACGTTAACATTCGATTGATATAACAATCATTAAAAAATTATTATGTGTATAATATGTGTAAGCAATTTTTATAGGAGTGAGCAGTTTATTTATGAAGCGTGCGCTTTGCATGAATAAGTATTAGATTTTTGAGACACCGTTGTACTAAGTATAGAATGAGAGGATTAGATTGTATGGGGAAGAATGTCGATCTAATGTACATTTGACAAAAATATGAATAGGATTTTACTTTTGAATTAATGAATGACTGAAGTATGCCTGTGTTGAATAATAACTCAGACAGTATTTGAAAGTTTTGTTTTTGAAATAAAATTGCTTGTATAGTAAAAGACAACTAAACCTGTCAACAGGATAAGGCACTTTTCTCCGTGTGAGATAAAGCCTCAGATTAGAACAGTCGAGAATCTCTTTTGTATGTGAGTGGAAACTCCGCCCATCCCTTATTTCATAAACTAACTTTACTGCCCTTACTCCGATATAACAAGATGTGTAAGTCAATGACGTATACATATATAAGCCACATTTCGCATCCCATTCTAAAAATTCAACCAGTTAAAATCGTTCATCATAAAATTATTTTTCCATGCATGTTATATTAGATAAACGTTATGGCTAAATCTTGGCGTATATCCGTCTCTAATTTCTGAAAACATGTACCCAATTATATATATTAACGTGAAGTCCGTATGTATGTTCTCCATGCAGGTGTATTAAACATATCTGTAGCATTAGCTAATCTGATGTCGTTCATCGTTGACATACTTTTATTTGACAAAAGGCGATGGTATCTTTTAATGGACTAATGCACACGACAGTGTTGTCTGGTAAAACTGTATTGTTATCTTCACATAAGCCATTGTGGGCAAATCTTAGATTGCTACACGGTAGAGGTAATTAATTATTTAACATTTACTTAAATCCTCTTATATCGTTTATTTAGAATGGAAATGAATGCATGCAGTTATATTCGAATCCTTATGGGGACAAAGCGTGTCAACAAAGACGTATCTCTGGTAACAAAAGTCAGCTACCATACCACAGAGTTAACAAATAAATCTAAACTCGATCGCTGTTAATGGACAAACCGGAAGACAAACATTTCGAGCGGAAAGCCTTGTATGCATTTGTCGAAGACTCCTCTCCACAAGCATAAAAGACGCATTTAAGTTAAAAACAAAAATATTCAAATATATTAAACTTAAATAACAGAACATATAACATTTCTTAATACCAACTCAATATTTTCAATTTTGTGATCATGTGTCAAGCAATGGCAAAACACATCTGTCAATACCTATACAGAACGTTTCATGTTATATAAATACAATTATCTAAAAACAAAGCACAAGGGAAATATTTCGAAATATTATTATTTTCTAAGATGTGTGATTGCCTTTTTCTACCCTGGAAATGACATACATCATACTACTTCTACGTTCGAAGTCTACAAAGTGTCTGGCGATTCTGTTTTCACAGACGTAAACACATGGACAATATATAATAAGGCAATGAATTTAAAACTACAAATTTTAATAAGGAAAAACACATTTGAAATTTTGGACGATTACTTTTTTTCACTTCATTGCATGAACAATCCCTGGTAGAACAAATATGTGCCATTAATCTATATTTTACGAGCCCAGTCAACTGTCAAACGGTTGATGCAATCATCCGACGTGATTTATTTTTACAATGATGTGAGGCTGTGGGTAGAAATATGGACAGACACCACCAGGAACAGACTTCTCTCTCCTTTTAGTCATGACTAACACTTCCATTCCAAACAGCTGTTCCGGTATTGACATAGTTACTTTCGTTAGAGAGAAACAATATGCTGTTTTGTCAATTTATTGAAGTACAGTTAAAAACCATGTCATTCTGACAACTACACACATTGAAAACAGAATAAACAATTCACACGACGAGAACAAAGCACATATTGATCACAATATATATTTTATCACAAAGTTACACGTTACTGACGATGGTACGATATATTGGATCAATAATGAAGACATTTTAACCGCGATAAACTATGTATAGGAGGCAGCGCGATTTCTATATCCTGGAGAAAAGATCGTTGAAATGATTTTACCAATGGTCGGGAGTTCCGTGTGTCAAATAGAAGCGATTTGTTCTATCTATTTATTGAACATGTAAACAATAATGTCAACGCACCGATTTTTATTGGGGAAAAATCAGCAAAGGGCATTCATTTTGTAATTAAGGAGTTGCAGGCCCTACAATTGGTACACTGCATATTCTCTTAGTATGGCCAATATACGCATCAAGTTCCATGATACAAGTTTTATTGCAAGCAAAGCTGTGCTCATGGCATGAAATTCTCACAAAAGGCAATAACTCTGTACTGAGGGGTCATGAGCCCTGACTTTGGTAAACTGCACTTTATTTATGTATGAGTAATGTATACATCATGTTTCCATATCCTGTTTCAAATGCAGGCAAAGTATTGATCCGGACACACAATTCAACAAAGGACGATAGCTGTGTAATTAAGGGGTAACGGGCCCTAACATTGGTACACTGCACATTATCTTTGCATGGTCAATGTATACATTGCATGTATGCATTATCCAACTGTAAATGCACGCGAAGTTATTTTCTCGACAAAACATTTTAAACAAAGGGCAATAACTATGTAATTACAGGGTTGCGGGCCCTGAATTTGGTATCTAAATATTGTCATAGTATGGTCTATGTACACAATAAGTTACATTATCCTAGCTTTAATGCAAACAAAGTTATGCCCCAGACACGAAATTTTAAGCATAGGGCAGTAACTCTGTAATTAAGGGTTCGAGGGCCATGAAGTTGGTACACTGCACATTTCTTTAGTATTTGGAACAATTGCACCAAATTTCATTATCTTTCCTTCACTGTAGGCAAAGCCACGGTCATGGACGGACGGAGAAGGCGGCGACTTCATGCTCCCACAAAAACTTGGGGAGGAATAAATACTAAAAAGAAACTGACTACAGAATTATAAACTAAATATTACATAACTTTAACTCAACAATGTTTTGACTTAACAAAACGCAACATTTTGAACTTCATGAGGGAGGACACCAATCTTTACACATCTATTAACAAATGATTTCGACTCATGCCTAAAACTAAACAGAGACACGTTGTTCTTGACAAAAGACAAAATTGTCTTACATTATTGTGTTATAGGGTGTACACCCATAATTTGTACTCTGAAGTTCTTGTCTTGAGGAAGTACATATCATATTATCTATCAGTCAGTCATAGTATATTAAAGTTAATACTTCAGTTGAAAACAAAAACAAATAACGTATACCAACGACACAAAAATATGTTTCAATTTACAATTTTGTGTCCTGTTCACTTTTACAAAGTGCTTCGGGATGTTGAGAAGAACGTGTATTCAGCCATTCTTCTAATGTATCACAGAGGCGTTCCGTTTGCACAGACATATTCACAAGAGCCTTTATGATTTCCTTGTCCTTTTGTTCCAGTTTGCTGAACCCAAGCTCTTCGCTAATGCATTGACCAATTTGTAAGGTTTTGCAGAACTCTGACAATGCCAGAGAATGTTTTGATTGCAAAGGCTTTTCGTTGCGAAGCATTTCATACATAAGGAGTCCAAAGGCATAGATATCGGCCCGATTGACATATTTATGACCACGAAGTACAAAGGAAGGTATATATATAAAATCAGCAGCAGGAATTTGACTGATATTTTCAGGAAGTTTAGCATGCCTTGGGAAGCATCCACCGGTCAACTTCACATTTCGATAGCTGTCCACCTTTAAACATTAAAATAAATTCAAAATGATGTTCAACAGAACAATACAATAAAGAATTTATCTCACAAACGCCGGTAGCATTGTAAGATATTGAAACAATTCCTATGTTTTGGTGCCAAAGAGGCGACTGCGGAAAATCCATAGTGATAGAAAGGAAAGTCAAATCCAGATGGGGAGGTTTCGAAATAAGCGTGGCATAAAATGAAGACTAATGTGAACTGCAACAACAAATTTGTGACGAAGTCCTTACACTGCGTTTGACATAGTACAATTCAAGTAATTCTGAAACAAAGTTATTTCTTGTGATGATTGCGTTTATTTCGGACAGTAGCCTTTGATTAGGACTTCCCAATATGGCAGAATAGGAAAATGACTATACAACGTTACCAGCAAAATAATCAAGCAGTGTTTATAGACGTATCCCTACTGCATGCATTGGATGTTATGCCACACGAATAAGGATTCTGATATCAGGAAGGATAAACCATTGAAAAAAGTGAACAAGGTATATATATCCAATCTTACTTTGAATTGTTATCGTTATGAAGTTTACTATAAATTGAAACTGTAAACGAACATTACTCGGGTTCAGAAAAAATGCTTATATTTTATTAATTTCTTTTATTACACAATTCGAAATAATTACCGTCACAGTGCCGATGCTAAGTTCCATGTGGACCATTTGAACGCGATGGAGATAGTTCACTCCAACAGCAACTTCCTGGAGAATTCGAGGAATGTCTGTTATAAAACCGGTTGGGTCTTGTTTGCGTGAATTGTTGAGGCTGCCTAGACTTCCCAGAAAGAGAGACACCGGCGGGGGGACATCAGAGTAATGGATGCCAAGTAATTTTGCGATGTGTGGACAATTAAGTCGTCTGGAAAGTGGAACCAACATAAAATATACATAATGTCTTAGATAAATAGAGGTACTGATTTATTTTAACTTTGCTGATAGAAAG
Source organism: Ylistrum balloti (assembly GCF_031769215.1). NCBI lineage: Eukaryota > Metazoa > Mollusca > Bivalvia > Pectinida > Pectinidae > Ylistrum > Ylistrum balloti. The sequence goes on along the minus strand of NW_026782315.1, from coordinate 343,442 downwards.
CCATGTATTGTCTTCTTAATGGTTAATTTTGACAATGTATTCAGTACATAGGAATACTTTTTTAGTTTTCGAGACAACTTATCAAAAGATAAAAAAAGAACCCGTCTTATTTTTAAGCAATAATAATGGCATGAAACCTCTTTATGCAATCACAATATCACTTATATTAGATACGCAAAAACAGGAAAAATACGTTTGGTTCCTTACTTTATCCGAGCAACTTCTCTGAAGATCGAGTCTACTCCTGAGGATTGACTATACATTCGAATAGTGGAAGGTTGAGTTCCATCTTTGGTGTAGACCATTCCTGGCTGAAGAACCGTCCATAGCCCGCGTTCCACGAGTTTGATTGTTATTGCTGATCGACTGTCCAATATAACATTGGAACTTCGGAAGTTGTGTGAACATTTCCCCAAGTTTGACTTTATTTCCTCTTGAAGTCTCAATTCTTCGTTGCGAAATGTTGTGATTGCTATGTAACCGTTCCCAAAGTCGCTGATATGTTTTGCAGGAGTTTCAAAATCTTTCTGCATGTAATTATACAGCGCTTTAGATTCCATTGCATCCAACCTACAGGCATAAGCATGCTCCAGAGACTGTTTGTTGGAATCGATGAGGGCTGGAATGTTTTTCTGAATTTTTGATAGCTGCTTGATTGGTCTCTCCATTATGCTTTCAACTATGGTTTTTAAGATGTCGTTGTCATCCTTTAAAACTAGCCTCTTCCATGTACTCTCAGTTTTTTTAGACGCAACTTTTAATGGGTCATCTACGTAGGCTTTCCTCTTTCGAGCATTTCTGAAAGAATTATCAAGTGAAAATACTTAATGCTACATCGATATCATCTTTTCATTAATGACATGATTTTTTTCAAAATAATTTAAACACATTTGATATAGTTTGCGTATGAATTAAAAAAAATAGTTTAAGATTGTTGAAATATCATTGGTTTGAATTGTTTTATTCTTGCTAATTTTTTCTTTTACAAACATAAGAATAATTTTACCTGAACTCATCAACCAGTTTGACCTTGTGAAACATTTTCCCTAGAGGATTTGCCGCTTGCGTCATCACCTTCAGTGGCATAGCCTGTTCACCACCAGCTTGTTGTGTCATTCCAAAGATACTTGCCATTGGAGTGGCTGCATGAAGTTGCTGCTGCATCGATTTTGAAAGAGACTTTGACAGGTCTGACACGCCCTTCTGTTTTTCTATGCCATGGAAATCGTCTTGTAGAATATTGAGTTGGTCATGAACTTCTCTGAATATTTTTTCTTCAATCTTGACTATGTAGTCATTTTCTTCGTTCCATTCCTCTAAAACATCGCTCAGTCGTTGTGATAGTTTGAAATCAAGTTTATCTTTGATTTGAGGCCATGTTTTCCCATCTACTGCAGGAAGCTCACATTCTTCCCAACTCAACACTTTTGCTTTCACCGAGGGACGTTTCAGCCGTTCCCTAAACTCTTTGCAAACTTCATTAGTCATTCCTTCTATTTCTTCACGAAGGCGTTGGAATAATCCTTCCGCTTTGTGTTGTAGTGCATCAAGACTTTTTGTGATGTTAATTGTTCGTTGATTGAGGTCATCTTGGCTTGAATTTATATCTTGAACGATTGAATTAATATGGAACATGCTTCTTTCCACCACATTGGCTACCCACCTAGCAATCAAATGTGAGCTCATTAAAAAATAGTCTTGTGTTATAAAGGGCTAAAATGCTCTCATTTAGATGGTTTACATTAGATAAAAGTTAAAGATACTGTCAGTGACTGGTTTGGCATATAGTCAGAGCAAGGAAATTGATATATTGCATAACACACATTATTTCATTTAAATTATATACACACATTTTGGTGTGGACGGCAAGAAAACATTTATTTAATTGGCATCTGTACTTACTGAAAGGTAGATTGAATCCTTGTATCAAGAGCAATGATATATATATTCCTTAGGTGTTCCAACAGGATTCTGTAGGTTTCTGGGATGAAGTCAGGATCGATATCGGCTTCTCGCAACGCCATCGATGTGGACATGCGGATAACCTGATCTGCGCTTAGACTCGGCCAGCATTTGGAAAGTTTGTTTACAGCATTGTTGAATACAAGGTCCTGCTGATCTTGCGTAATGACGTCCCAACGGTTACACACAAACATAACGCTTTTTGGATTGAAAGGTATTGCCGTTTTATCGTCGGACTGCATCCTCTGTTTCTCTAAAATCACTCTTATTAGTGTCAAAAGCTACAAAATAAATGTTTAGATGCGAAATAGACACATCACACTTTTCTTTCGACGTACAAATCAAGAATACTGTTCTTTTAAGATTTCATTCAATGTTGAAAAATCGTTGAATCGAAGGGTTAGTGCACCGCAATACCTGGATTCTAGGATTTATTTTAACCAATTTGGATTTCGCCCTGTCACCTACTAGGTTTTAACATTTTGCCCCCTCTTTAGAAATTTTCACGAATACATGTCTTGGCGAACGATCATCTAGGAATTACTGCAGATGCGAGAATGATGGACTATTAGATATTTGGACTACGATAACATAAACCGAATCGGCATGGGTGTCACCAAGAATTAATTAATTATTGTGACGACTTTGAATTCACGATTGACTCTCTTTCAGTATTAACACGAAAATAAATCCCACACGAAGTATGAGTGATTTTCAGTATTTTGAGTATAAATGTTTTTTTTTTTTTTTTTTTTTAAAAAAAAGCCTTTGATTGTTAGTTATCATTTTTCTGATTGTTTTTCTTTTGTTTTATTTACCCTGTCTTCATCGACACCTCCGGCGTTGTCAGACTTGATCACGTAAATAAAGCCCATGACGAAATTTTCCTGAACGTAAGATGCGATGATACCATCCATAGCCTCGTTTTCACCTATCCCAGGACTGTCTATGAGGACTAGACCGCACTGAAGAAAAAAAAACAATCAGATAAAGCTAAGAGAAGTTATAATAAAAAATCAATGCCGAAACTATACTTATCACGAAAGCCTTTCTCACTGCTCAATATTAATGATATATACAATGGTAAGTGTTTTGATTATGTATTATGATTCATAATAAGATGTGATCAAAATATTTTAAACTATGAAAAAAAAATAGCAATCACTTTATGTCATGAAAAAATACAGTCAAATAAGAGAGATAACCATCACTATTGGAATCAATAAAAATATTGTTTTTTGAGATTTCTGAAATCAATTCCAATACAGACTGATAAAACAAATTTTTTATCGTTTTAATATAGTCACCACAAGATTGGTCTTATAGCACATTCTCACTACATGTTTTATATCTCTAAAAGGGAAAAGGATGATTCCTATTTTAAGTGAATGAAATGATATACAACATTTTTTTGAGAAATTTGGAAAGGCTTTTTTCAAAACGAAACTTAGATGTTTCGTATTAACACTCATACCCTCACTTTAGAATTAATCATGAAATTATTCTACATATTAAATATTATATATAAAACACAGATGTTTATATACATTGTACATAATATGTAGTTAACTGATAGTTATGGTTGCTTTAATTAAAGAGTCAATACTTTTCAGAGATACACAGTTTCCTTTAAAACAGTATCTTTAGATTAATACTAGCGTAAGGAAGAAATAGAGAAAGCTTGTTGAACTTGCTAGGTTATCAATTTAAAATTACTGAATATCTTAGCATCCAATTCAAATTCTTCACACGCTTGAGAATTCTTGATGTCTGTCTGTTTGTCAGTGATATTACGGATGTACATGTGCATGTTCTGGTGTATTAAGGATGATATAACATAAGTGAATGCACTTGACTGATTGTCTCGTGCTTAAGTTACCAATATGAACATAATCGCAAAATGCTATAATCTAGAATTTCTTCCTATATTTGACATTTTTCATTTAGCTTTGATATCACGGTATTGATGTTTAATAAAGTCCTAATTTACTGATAAGTAAGTGGTCGAGGAAGAATTGGATAACATGGAATGTTCCTTTCTTGTTTTCTTTTATTATATACCTTTAATATACATGCTGGGACTTCGAATTTCACATGTAGTACACCTGTTTCTGTCTCCCTCTTACGACTTTTGTCCTCCTTCACAAAGATTATCGGCCAGACTTCCTCCATCAGACTCTCTTGTGTCAAATCATAAAACCTGCGTCTCTTTCCGCTTTTGTACTGTATTTCTGCCCCTAGTGAACTCCCATACGCGATTTTCGTGATTACCGAAGTACAGGACTGCATACTTGTGGGTAGGATCTCACATCCTAACAGTAGATTGATCAATGTAGATTTTCCAGCACTGGTTTCACCTAAAAGTTACAAGAAACTCATTTTAACAAGTGTCCAATTATGTAGCTATTGTTTGTCAATATCCTTTTATTTCAACTTTGTTTACCCTACATGTGTTTGCTCAGAATTTTGCAATTGTAATGAGTTAAACAATACAGATTTCCCCCAAATATTACATTGAATCCAATCGCATAACCGCTGAACTTTGATTAATTATCAGTCATAACAAATGTCATTTTTTTGTTTGTTTGTTTGTTTGTTTTTTTTGTTTTTTTTTTTTTTTTTTTTTTTTTTTTTTTTTTTTTTTTTTTTTTTTTTTTGTTTTTTTGTTTGTTTTTTTCTTTTTGTTTATGGAAGACCTATTTTTTAAAAATGTTTAATAATAGAGCAAACTAGTATTTGGGTCATTGGCAAAAAGGAAAAACATATCAGAAATATGATATTTGTTTATATTTTACTACAAAATCATTATGACAAAAATGTATTATCATTGAATCAAAGTTGAAATATTTATAACTTTGATAGCGCTTTATCTTAACTTTGAGAATTTGGTTATTTTCATTTCAGAATATTTTATTGATAAAAATAATCAATAGGATTAGACACCAGTCTAGAGCATGTGTAAGTCTTCTCCCAGGACAACATGGTGGTCAGACATAACCATAATACACCATATACAGACACACACAAAGACACACACACGCACCCCTTCCCCCTAAACATACCCCCCACACACACACACATACATACATTGCACATATACAAAACTTACATAACATACATACAATCATAAATTAAATGTTGGCAGACTGATCAGTTTTAAATTATGGGAGACACCTCTATTAATTTTTATACTTTAATCTTATGATTATAAGAAGATAATTAACATTCCATGAACTTTTCAGTTTACCATGTGTTATGATATCAATGATATTAAATGTGCATCACTTTCTCTCCCATATAAAGGGGTTTGGGCCAGAATAACGACTGTTTGTTAAGGTTGCGGATCACCTATATCCCTTCAAATATTGATTATATATATTAAGTTATAAACCATTAAATTACCATTGAAAAGAGTATAAGCAAAACTACCCACCTGCTACAACAAATCGGCATTCTTCTTCTTGTAGAGACTGAATTTTCATTTCAGTTTCTTTCCTGAGGTCATCTACGGTTCCCTCTGTTTTTAAGCTGCTTGCGATAGCGTCTGTTCCTCTTATCCCTACCAGTTCACCGGGATTTCTGTCTCGATACTTATCCATAACCTTTTTCAAATCTAACAAAAGCGATAGTAGTTTATCGCGCTTGTGTTTGTCCTCTTGACTTGAAATTGCCATTGACTTTGCATTCTGAAAGAAAATAACAAAATGAAACAAGACTAACAAATATATGCATGTTGATAAAAAGCAACATGTTTATTTCAATTAAACTTATTAAAAACATAATCGGTCTTTTATCCATGTTTTCATATGTCACTTAAGTAATTTACGGTAGTCAGAAATCGATTGAGATGTCATAATATATACGATGATGTTACGTCATCAATTGAAAAAGACGCAACAAAATGGCCTCCCCGTTCAGTTTTTCCCACACATTTCGAAATAAGAAAAAAAAATGAATTGATTTTCCAGGGTTATTTTCAGTAAATATTATGAAGATCAGCAAAACCTTTTTATTCCTGAACTGGCAAGCATCCTCACTATTTTTGTATGTTTCGAATAAACATACAAATAGTTTAGATTTACGAAAGTTCATTTTTAAAAGAAAAAATACGTTGAATTAGGCGACAAATGAGAGCTCTTTTATATTATTTCTTCAAGGTACCGGAATCAATGAAAAAAAGATTCTTACCAAGTCCTTCGGATTGCCGTCCTTTGTGCGCGTAAGATGCATAATCAGTCGTTCTTTTATCTCATCTATTTCATTTAGGTTATCGGTAGATACGCCCAGCTGATCGGCTATATCAAACAAATCATCGAACTCATCTGCTCTCTCCACAGCCTCTAAGTAACCGCTGTCAACAGACGAGGTGGACGTCTTCAGTATTTCAGTTGTCATGACTTCACTCTGTTGTGAAAACCTACAATGATAACCATTCATACATTTATCGATTACAGAAAAAGGTATCTTTTGTTCATATTGAGTGATAGGAATAGTTATCGAGTCTTACAACAATAAAAGCATTTTGGAAATATAAACGAAAATGAGTCTTCTTAATAAAGAAATTAAACATGAGGAACAGCATACGTCTTATTTCGTCGTGACCTTACACAAGTATATTATCAATATTTTCGATAACTCGTTTCCGGTAGAATTTTTTGTCTGCTTAATAAAAAACCATAGTGATAATAAGGAATTCGTTTTCAATACCTAAATAAGTTAAATCATGACCTGTTAAAACCATACAAGTTCAATTTCAATTCTCCTTTTAATTTTCTTACTTGGTTTATATAAGTATTACAATCGCTTATGAATTCATCATAAATAAATAATTCAACTCTTCGACAGCGTCGAGGCACGTATCTCTATGTTTGTTTGAAATGCGATATGGCAGTTCCTTACTGGGTGCATGCTCAGAACAAACATAAATCGCTGAAAAAAAAAATCTATCTAATTAGAGCCAATTATTTTTAAAAAATGAAGGTTCTCTTTGGTGATATTTGTAATAAAATACTACAAGGTCAAAACCACTGATCACGTGATTGTGATTAGTTCATATACATATCCATGTAAATAAGTAACAAGGCAATTATATACTACAAACACAGATAGTCTATGTATGTATTGTATCCTTGCCAATTAAAACAGAGGCGTAGCTTATGAACATGGCTACAAAAACAATTGCACAACCAAGCGATTTAGTGAATGGAAACATTACCGTTTTAAGGATAAATTATCACTCTTCCTCCGTTAATGATCAAATCAATACACGTTGTTTTATAAATAAAGTCTACTCCTTTGTTGTTCATGATGTACCTTCACAATAACAATAAGAATGAGCCACATGACATTTTTGTATGCAAGGTTTTGTGATATACCGACAAGGTCTATGAATTATCATGGTGCACATAAACAGAACCGAGACCCTAGTTTTTAAAACTTTGGCAGACTAGTACATCGCAAAACTTAAACAACGATTTGCTTGCAGGCGTTTAAACGAAACAGATCTCTCTCACTATTTACTTACTTATCCTACACTACAATTGATATCAATCGCATTGATGAGTCTAGCAATTACGTCAAATACTGAACAAACAGGTCTTCAATTTCCGGAAAATGGAGTGGCAAGGGATGACAAGGAAAGAGAGTGCATTCGATAAAAATTTCCCTTTCAATATTTGTTTATGTTTTATAAAGTGGTTTTTTAAAAACTCCATTGCAACAATTATCAAATATTAGTAGTTAATCAAAATACCCTGGAAAAAGGTTGAAAGCTTAACAGATTGTTAAAAGACTTTTCAATACAAATTGACGTAATATATAGCAAAGCAATGAAGTCTGCTATATCATACAGATATGATACGACACAAGCAATCATAAATATACTTACATGCAAAAAAAGCGATAAATCTACTCCGCTTTTAAGAAAAACACATATTATTATGAAACATTTCTATGTCGATTTAAACTGTTTACATGTTACATGATTGTAAATATAAACGGTTTGCCCAGGATCCAGTATGAAGGAAGCACTTCGTCATATTTAAGACCACTAGTAGGTATGACGCACCATCATTGAACTTCTACTTTAAAACTGACATGGTGTCTCTTGAATGCAGAATACACCGGTGTCATGAATTATTGTACGCAAACTGGTTGATAAGGAAGTTAAATCCTAGCGTAGAATAGGCCTTCTCTATAAACTATTAAACAAAGAGAACGGTTTGCCGACGCGCTATTGATCGGTGTATTTATAGCAAACAACAATGGCTTAATAATATATTAGATGTTTGTCGTAATTCAAGAAAATTCAAATTGCATTCTAAATTGTCAACCCGAAACTAAATTGATATGGAACTGTGCACGCTTTGTCTTTGAGTGTGCTCACAAAAGAGGGCTTTGTGTTGTCTGGTGTGAGTATCTTGTATACAGCTTATCATATCTGTTAGTGTTTCACATTACCTATATTGGCACCTTCAGTTGTATGAAATAGATTATGTGTAATTGCGTAATACACATCAAGGAGATATAGGATACGTGGTAGGCAATCCTGTTGAAGACACTATGGCAGCATGACCAAACAGAAGAATTATTGGAAGGAGCTTACCAGCAGATTGAAATGCGTCCTATGTATCGACAAATCATCATTGACAATACATGCTTTACAAAAATGAAAACTGGTGTTAGTGATTCAGTATGAAGCTACCTATTTAGTCACTATATCACATGTATACAGTTTAAACATAAATATGTTATGGACATTTTAGTCGTATAATATAGTGGTGTTAAAGATCTATACATGTCATGTGGTGAGTAATGAATATACAAATAAATAAATAACTGAAAGAAAACAATCCTAAATTTAATTGTCGGTTAAGTGGAAATGAAGTGGGTAAATATCTTCAATGAAATGACTATGGAATTATCCTGCTTGATAAGTCTTGGCAATTCAACTTACTCTATATCTTTGTATTTTCTCTATTCGTAAGTCTGATAGCTACAAGTTTGAAATAGACCAGATTATTTCAAGTATGACAGTCATAAATATGATAGTTAAAAGTATGATAGGTACAAGTTTGAAATAGACCAGTATTTCAATTATGATAGTTATAAATATTATAGTTACATGTCTGAAAATATAAAATAGTTACAAGTATGATAGTTATAAATATGATAGTTACAAGTATGATAGTTATAAATATGATAGTTACAAGTATGATAGTTATAAATATGATAATTACAAGTATGATAGTTATAAATATGATAGTTACAAGTATGATAGTTATAAATATGATAGTTACAAGTATGATAGTTATAAATATGATAGTTACAAGTATGATAGTTATAAATATGATAGTTACAAGTATGATAGTTATAAATATGATAGTTACAAGTATAAGTTATAAATTGATAGTTACAAGTATGATAGTTATAAATATGATAGTTACAAGTATGATAGTTATAAATATGATAGTTACAAGTATGATAGTTATAAATATGATAGTTACAATTATGATAGTTATAAATATGATAGCTACAAGTATGATAGTTATAAATATGATAGTTACAATTATGATAGTTATAAATATGATAGCTACAAGTATGATAGCTATAAATTTGATAGTTACAAGTATGATAGTTATAAATATGATAGTTACAAGTATGATAGTTATAAATATGATAGTTACAAGTATGATAGTTATAAATTTGATAGTTACAAGTATGATAGTTATAAATATGATAGTTTCAAGTATGATAGTTATAAATATGATAGTTACAAGTCTGAAAATACGAGACAGTTATAAGTATGACAGTTATAAGTACAACATTTACTTGTACAAGTTCTTTATGTACAAATATAAAATTGTCGAACAGACGTTTTGATTATAATTGGCCTAACTTTCTAGGCCTAACTATAATTAGTTTGGGCCCATCAAAAGATCCTCCATTGTCTGTGTATGGCGACACAAAAGAGGCACACTAATCTACAAAGTATGGTAAATGTTGTGTGCAATGAACCTCACAGAAATATCTTAAAATCGTTATGCTCGACTGATTTTGACACCTTTGGAATAGTTAAGGTCAAGGGTTCTAGCCTTGTCTGTCATTTACTCATTATTCAGGTATGTGTCTTCATTATATAATAAATTATTCACAGGTACAATCTCAGTATACATGGGTTTTTGATATTTAGCAATACAGTCAAACTTCCAGGGAGATATAATACATAAATACAAATAGTTCACATCCTTTTGCTTTTCTATCCCTGTGCTATTGAGAGATCGTGACGGGAGACTCATCAGAAGTTGTATGTTTCTTTCAAATGGAAATGGGGATTTACGTATCGTTCACTATAGAATGACAATACCGTGTCATATTGTTTCATTTCCTTGTGATATTTTTAACATACGTTGATCCTTGGATTGAGAATATCACCTACAGTAACGGTCATCGTCTTTATTGGCATTCTGAAATTACTGACAAACTCTCTTGAAGCGGTGAAAAAGTGAGTCGGAATATGTCACAAAGATGTTCTTCGTTACAGCCATTCCACATTCCGATGGCACATTTAAGTATATCGTTATAATAAATTTCTTCAATGTCGATGTCAAACATTTACCTCAACTGGAAAGTTGGCAGCAATATTTGGGCTAGCGTTGGAATTCATATATTGAAGATTAGATCAAATTATCCAATTAAAAATGGCGTTACCTAACCGTTATTTTAGGATATGTCATATAGTATTAAGTAATATAATCAACTAGTAAAACAGTTATTAAAACAGACAGGCGTATGTATTTGTATAGGTTTCTAAGTTGTATGTACTTGTGTAAGTTTCTAAGTTGTATGTATTTGTATAAGTTTCTAAGTTGTATGTATTTGTATAAGTTTCTAAGTTGTATGTATTTGTATAAGTTTCTATGATGTATGTATTTGTATAAGTTTCTATGATGTATGTATTTGTATAAGTTTCTATGATGTATGTATTTGTATAAGTTTCTATGATGTATGTATTTGTATAAGTTTCTATGATGTATGTATTTGTATAAGTTTCTATGATGTATGTATTTGTATAAGTTTCTATGATGTTTGTATTTGTATAAGTTTCTATGATGTATGTATTTGTATAAGTTTATATGTTGTATGTATTTGTATAAGTTTCTATGATGTATGTATTTGTATAAGTTTCTATGATGTATGTATTTGTATAGGTTTCTATGATGTATGTATTTGTATAAGTTTCTATGATGTATGTATTTGTATAAGTTTCTATGATGTTTGTATTTGTATAAGTTTCTATGATGTTTGTATTTGTATAAGTTTCTATGATGTTTGTATTTGTATAAGTTTCTATGATGTATGTATTTGTATAAGTTTCTATGATGTTTGTATTTGTATAAGTTTCTATGATGTTTGTATTTGTATAAGTTTCTATGATGTTTGTATTTGTATAAGTTTCTATGATGTATGTATTTGTATAAGTTTCTATGATGTTTGTATTTGTATAAGTTTCTATGATGTATGTATTTGTATAAGTTTCTATGATGTATGTATTTGTATAAGTTTCTATGATGTATGTATTTGTATAAGTTTCTAATTTGTATGTATTTGTGTAAGGTTCGAAGATTTATGTATTTGTTTGTATTTTTAAATTGTATGCATTTGTGTGAGCTTCTAAATTGTATGTATTTGTATATGTTTCTAAGTTGTATGTATTTATATAAGTATCTAAGTAAGTCAAAATTTTGTCATTTTAGAAGAACTTCAAGTACAAATGTATAGTCAGAACCGTGCCACTATTCAAATAATTCAAACGCGGCACGCAGGTTACGGCAACCTATGCATATAGGGCCTGATTGTCTGCCCAACCAAACGGGTTTTTATCGGCTACTCAAATTTACTGAAATGGTAAAGTTCTTCTCGCCTTTCAATCCTGCTTTACATTTGTTGTGAAAAAATTAAATCTATTATGATGATACATGAATGTGTCATAAATCGCCTTTAAGATTATGGAGATATTTCTCATCTAAGCATTGTAGAATTGTTAATGAGTATAACTATACAGAATTCATGTATACATCTACATATAGGATTGGTAATGTTGAATGTAGAATGACGAGAGGTCGAGGATATATTGAGTCAATAGGACTTCTCCCATTAATATTACTAATGCATTACTTAAGGTTAGGAATTTTTTTATGAATGCGGGTATATATATGGTTTTGATAACGATGTTGAAGAGTTATTTATTGTTTTAGGATCGGAAATTTGAAGCATGCGTAACAATGTGGTAATTTATTGAATAAAACACCTGTCCTCCAAAATGAAATGCATAAAGCCACGCAAAAAATACCTGTCCAATCGAATGAAGCTACCATCAGATTTCATTATAACGGTATTACCCAATACAAAGACTTCTGATATCTGAATCGGTCACCTTGAAGGTGTTCTGACATTGTTGGGTTTTACTTCCTGGTTAGAGGATACCACCATATACATAACAATAGTTTATTAAAACTTTTTACATCCTGAGAATTAGTTAATGACGCTGTTTTGTTGAGAAATATATCTGGATACTTACTTCCTAGTATTTAATTTGTGTATGAAAATTCCAGTTTAATATCATCTCAGGAATGTCACTCCTTCTTTCATCACACAAAGGCAATATTTGAACTGCGGTGAACTCAAACAAAGGTCGAATTGAATTGAACAAGGGTAGAATAGGAACGAGATATTTATGTAAGATCAATCATGCTTGAATTACATTGTAATTCATGACCAGAGCCCCTGATGCTTCTATAAATCTTTAGGATAATTTACATCATAAATACTACAGATTAGATTTTAAGATACATGTTGAGACGCTGGAGCGGTTTTTTGTCCTGTTGAGCTCTTTATAACTTCCTTATTACCATTCCAGGTAACGATTTACATCTAAGTATAGAGCGAAGACAGTATGATCATGCGAAAACAACTCAAGTGTTTTATGTCAATTCCTATTCACACCACGGTAGTGACAAAGCATTTTCTACCTATCACTTTTTGTGCCATCGGAATACTAAACACAATACCTGGATCATTCTGGAAGTGTATAACATACATGTATACAACACGAGGTAAAGAACCACTGCAGATATCAAGTGTTAACGTTGATCGCCAAATAAAATTAGTTTATTCTCCGTATATGAGACATAGTGGATATTTAAAAGTGTCTTTAGTGATAACAGATACATGATTCCGGAAACATGGTTTAAAATAATAATGATAATATTCATATGCAAATGTCCTCATCAAAAAATTCCAATTAGGAATATATTTCGGGTCGTTAGGTCAAACAGACAATATCTTATCGCAGGCCTTGGAGGATACGATTGTTTATATATAGTGTTAGGTAATTGAAAGAAAGTGAGATATTCCATTACCATTTAATTAAGATAGGCACGTGATCTCTCAATGAAATACAATCAAGTTGAACGTATCTTTATTTATTTTTCATTGATGTGTGTCGAAAACCATGTTTGATCAGTGATGTAGAAAACCCTACAGGAAAGTTCGTTAGTCGACTGGTTGAAAATATGTGCTCAGTGTTCTAAATGTAAAATATTACTAAAGAGGTTTAAGGAAGCGTGACGCCTTAAACGGGTACATAGTCATCAATTCAAATTTGAAGGTTTACATTGTAAGATTTTATACATATTATTGGCCATGTTGATATATCATTTAATTGTACGAGAATAAGACTTTTATCAAACATGAATTGATGAAGTTGATAATTACACTACTTTATAGTTCAATAGAAAAGGTCTTAATTGCTTATAACAATGTGAAATTGCTTTTTAAATGTAAGAAAAATAGTTTGAGCTAGATACTTCCTTGTCTACAATACGAACAATTATGACAATGGTAATGCTATTTATACCGAGATCTGCGTGCCATACCCGTCACTCCTTATAGATATCTGTGCATGTTGTGGAACATGACGACGCATACATTTGTTATTTAATTATTTGGTTAACTTGAATACAAAATAAAGATAAGTAATGATAGATAGGCATATGTTTGAACAAACCATTTAGGTTTTCGTGATTACAGAACCTGATCTGCACACTGATTTTCTCACAGATGTAGGACTACACGACAAGGATCCAAAGAAAAAGACAATAAAATGAAACAGAAAAATATCCTAGATTTAACACAACACAAAGTAAATTGTTGATATAACAATACTTTCATCCAAATTTCTATTTTAGTAAAACCCGTTCCTATCATTGTCTTGTCTTGTATTGTTAGATTTTACCAGATCACATGCACACTACGTGCGCCTTACCTGAGACTGTTAAGTAAACACGCGGCCTTCACAGAGGATCAAAGGTTACATCTTCTGTTTATGGTCTCCTTGTCATTTAAGGACTATGAGTTTTAAGGTATTATCTGGATCTTTTTTTCGTTAAAGTCACACATGTTTTTGTTTACCTTTGTTGGTTTGTGTAGACCAGGAACTAGTAATTACTGAAATAGTTATATATGTGTAGCTTTCTATATGCAGAAAGACAGGTCGCTCTTTTAAAACTTACACCATCTGCAAAAAATTAAGACGTGCCATGTTCACATATTACGCTCCGGTAGGAACGTAATCTTGTTATAGATAAAGGATCTTAAATAAGTTTTTATTTATATGAAATTAAAAACAAATCTGAGCATTTGTCATTTACCGAGCCTCTGATGAGGTAAGATTAAAAATCCGCGACGAGTTCCATTGTTCTCAAATGAAATAGAAACGAATGTAAGATTCTCTTTATCATGTAACTTACATACCTTTTCAAATGTTTGTGAAAACCAACAGTCTATTAAACTGATACAAAATCGAAATATTCTCATTATCATTCTATCGCTTTTTCTTAAGTTACGTCACGATGCATATAACACCATGAAGTTATGTCATCTAAATGGGGAAATGGACACCTTCAGTCAATCACAGTGCCGATACGTCATACAAAACGTATGTAAGAATGGGCACCTTCAGTCAATCACAGTCCCGATACGTCATACAAAACGTATGTAAGAATGGGCACCTTCAGTCAATCACAGTCCCGATACGTCATACAAAACGTATGTAAGAATGGGTACCTTCAGTCAATCACGGTGTCGATACGTCATACAAAACGTATGTAAGAATGGGCACCTTATGTCAATCACAGTGCCGATACGTCATACAAAACGTATGTAAGAATGGGCACCTTCAGTCAATCACAGTGCCGATACGTCATACAAAACGTATGTAAGAATGGGTACCTTCAGTCAATCACGGTGTCGATACGTCATACAAAACGTATGTAAGAATGGGCACCTTCAGTCAATTACAGTTCTCCTACGTCATA
The DNA here is from genome assembly GCF_031769215.1 of Ylistrum balloti. NCBI lineage: Eukaryota > Metazoa > Mollusca > Bivalvia > Pectinida > Pectinidae > Ylistrum > Ylistrum balloti. The sequence continues at coordinate 328,104 of NW_026782315.1, read as the reverse complement.
CAAAACGTATGTAAGAATGGGCACCTTCAGTCAATCACAGTGCCGATACGTCATACAAAACGTATGTAAGAATGGGCACCTTCAGTCAATCACAGTCCTCCTACGTCATACAAAACGTATGTAAGAATGGGCACCTTCAGTCAATCACAGTTCTCCTACGTCATACAAAACGTATGTAAGAATGGGCACCTTCAGTCAATTACAGTTCACCTACGTCATACAAAACGTATGTAAGAATGGGCACCTTCAGTCAATCACAGTGCCGATACGTCATACAAAACGTATGTAAGAATGGGTACCTTCAGTCAATCACAGGTCTCCTATGTCATACAAAACGTATGTAAGAATGTGTAATGTGTGTTTTTACAGTCAAAATTGAGTTGTGCGTTAAAGACATTGTTAAACACATGTACTCTACAATCCAAACTAGGAACTACACTTTATACTCTTTATACTTTATACTTTATTTTCAGGCTTTTTTGTGTTTAATGATGTTTTATTTTCTTAAGGACATACAAATCTGTCTGTAAAAATTTAACAAGGCATTCATCTGAAAGTAACAACATTTTTACTTAGTCAGCAGAAAATTTGTTTTCACCTCAAAGTAAGCGACTAGGGTTTTAATTTAAAGAAAACAAACAAGAACCTGAACCTTAGGTAACCGAGCCAAGTTTTGACGTAGAGGTTTCAACCTAAATTTTATCTAAAAATAAAGGAACAAGATTATTTAAATGTAGTTTATCAAAAAAGAGTTCCGTCTATGAGAAACTGGAAGTGGGTGGGTAAATTTTGCATAACAAATGCAAATCCACTCCACTAATTGAACTACGTATTGATACAATTAAAGATGGCTGCGTTATGAGAGGGGTCTCAGCATCCGCGCGAAAGCAACTGACCAATCAGATGACCGATGACCCTCTAATTCAAGGGACATAACTCTTAGTTATTTTTGGAAAGAAAATCAAGGGAAATAACTCTTATATCTATTGAACAAAAAATTTGACAATAAAAAATATCTTGTATAGTGTTTCCGATACATAAATTAAGCTAATGCCTTAGCTGCCTTCTAACTAACTAATCATAAGATATTATCAATTTGCAATCACTTATATCTTTATTTTAATCATGCATATTGCATTAAATTTTCTTTGTCTTCAAATGTGGATAAAACATTCACACTAATAACAAATCAGAGAAGTGCTTCTTATCCGTATCACTAAATAAATCTGACGGACAGATGTTGATGTATCAATATATGCTGTGGCGATATCGTGGAAAACGTTGTAGCTTTAAGCGGTGCACTCGGGTTTGAATTTGTAGACAAAACCGATGTAGTTACAAGTAGTTCACCAAAACCATAATGTTCCTCATATTCGGTAACCTACATACCTTGGGATTAGTGTTTCAATTGATATGGTTCTAGAATTCATTTTTCCTAAAGAATTGCTTCAATCGTAGAGAGAATAACAAAACTCATAGAATGCTTGTTGAAATACTCCTTATTGTATGTCTTTATAGAATTGTAGGTTCTTTGTGGTAGTCTAAACTAAAGTAAGGTATTTCAGACGCCACCTAATGATGTGTGATTACCTGCACACGAGTAATACAGATATAAAAACCAAAAATAGTTCCATGCTCCGAGGTCAAAAGACGTTTTTGTCAAATAATCGACTTGAAATTCATTTTGAGCCCTAAGTACGCGCCAGTAAGTGTAAGAGACGGTGGTACAAAGTATCAGGTTTCCACTCCTAAGGAGTATTGTATTTCTGTTAATCGTTAACACGTATCAAAGGTAACCATAATGTATACACCAACGGTTTTGAAGCAAACTGCATAACAATCATGTTAAGCTGTACAATCTATTCAAATTGACATTAAACCTGTTTAAACTGCAATTCCTTCCAAACCTTAAACTTGGCGGTAGAATCTAAACAGCTGATTAACTTACTTCCTGTTTTTTACACACGATGTATACATATTAAATGAACATAAAAATCGAAAAAAATATAAATCTTCGTTTTATCTTAATTGAATAATGACGCAATTTGTGTGAAACTGATAGATATAGACATTTCCACTCACGGTAAACTGGTGATATTTACTGCTAATACACAGTCAAAATGTTTACAGTGTTAATAAATATCATGCATCGTTACTTCATAAAATTGGCTTACAAAGTTTTCACATAAATATAAATTACTGTGCGAAAATAGATATATTTTACTTAACCTGTAAGGAATGACAGATATGACTGAAGCTAAGTGAGCGACATTGTGAAGAAGGGCGACACATTGTCACAGATTTAAACCTTAACACATCGCTGACGCCATGTTTGATGAAGAAATCTATTTTAACTTATGATGAGATAGCACAGTTAAAGTATCTCTTTTAATATCTTGTCTGAAAATGTTAAATTTGAATGATGATTTGAATATTCTACAAATGATCTTTTTTATCACAACACTCACTAAAATCTTTGAAAAGACACGAAATCCGAATTAAGATTAAGCAGAAAAGATGATAATCTTTGATTTCATATGGAGTTGAACCTCATTATCCTAAACTCGTATAGCTCAAAGATCCCGTTTAATTCGAAGTATTTCTTCAGCCCCTGCCTGACTTTAAACAAAACATTCGAAATCACTTATATCTTTTAATTTTTCCCATTGTCCCACCGAGTTCGAGATAACGAGGTTCGACTTATATTTGTAATGAACTACAGCGATAAATTTCTAAACACAGCCGAAATCGAGGTATCAAATACGACTAAAGTTTTAAAAGATATTTACTCTTGCTCTAACAATATAAACATACCTTTTTCCCTTTTTAAGTTGTGACCTTGAAACGTTCCTGATATAACTTTTGCAGAAGTAATAGGTCTTAAATCATTTGAGAATAATTTGAAAAGCTTCTCACACGCGATTTAAATTCTAGTTAGGGAATTATGAAAAAAGGAGGACATGATACGTAAATGAATCAAAGTCAGTACTGTCGATAGTCTGTACTGATTTTTTATGGGTCATATTTCATGAATACACTTTTCAATGTCCTAAGCATTGAATACAGGAATTAGAAAATAAGATTTATCAATAAGAAGTATAAAAGATATATCACGCCATGTTGAGTTGTTATTAAGATCAGTGGATGGTTCATTCACTTTATTATTATCTTTATTTCAGTTGTATCAATTTTTATGATGAAAGGTTACAGCTATATTTCTTATAAGGAACTGTACATGTGTTTTTGGTAAAGTACTGTAGCTGTAATCACATAATGAAGCTGTGTTTTTGATAAAGCACTGTAGCTGTAATCACATACTGTAGCTGTAATCACATACTGTAGCTGTAATCACATACTGGAGCTGTAATCACATACTGTAGCTGTAATCACATACTGGAGCTGTAATCACATACTGGAGCTGTAATCACATACTGGAGCTGTAATCACATACTGTAGCTGTAATGACATACTGTAGCTGTAATCACGAAATGTAGCTGTAATCACATACTGTAGCTGTAATCACATACTGGAGCTGTAATCACATACTGTAGCTGTAATCACATACTGTAGCTGTAATCACATACTGTAGCTGTAATCACATACTGGAGCTGTAATCACATACTGTAGCTGTAATCACATACTGGAGCTGTAATCACATACTGTAGCTGTAATCACATACTGTAGCTGTAATCACATACTGTAGCTGTAATCACATACTGGAGCTGTAATCACATACTGTAGCTGTAATCACATACTGTAGCTGTAATCACATACTGGAGCTGTGTTTTTGGTAAAGCGCTGTAGCTGTGTTTATGATAAAGCACTGATGTTGTGTTTATGTTAAAGTACTGATGTTGTGTTTAGGATAAAGTACTGATGCTGTGTTTATGATAAAGTACTGAAGCTGTGTTTATGATAAAGCACTGGAGCTGTGTTTATGATAAAGCACTGGAGCTGTGTTTATGATAAAGTACTGAAGCTGTGTTTATGATAAAGCACTGAAGCTGTGTTTAGGATAAAGTACTGATGCTGTGTTTATGATAAAGTACTGATGCTGTGTTTATGATAAAGTACTGATGCTGTGTACTGAGGCTGTGTTTATAATAAAGTACTAAAGCTGTGTTTAGGATAAAGTACTGATGTTGTGTACTGAGGCTGTGTTTATGATAAAGTACTGATGCTGTGTTTATGATAAAGTACTGATGTTGTGTACTGAGGCTGTGTTTATAATAAAGTACTGATGCTGTGTACTGAGGCTGTGTTTATGATAAAGTACTGATGCTGTGTTTATGATAAAGTACTGATGCTGTGTTTATAATAAAGTACTGATGCTGTGTACTGAGGCTGTGTTTATGATAAAGTACTAAAGCTGTGTTTAGGATAAAGTACTGATGTTGTGTACTGAGGCTGTGTTTATGATAAAGTACTAAAGCTGTGTTTAGGATAAAGTACTGATGTTGTGTTTATGATAAAGTACTGATGCTGTGTTTATGATAAAATAATGAAGCTGGGTTTACTTTCTGGTGCTCTTCTTTCTTGTAAGATTAGAATTAAAATCCTCATGGTCCTGCTTTATTTACGAAGGAATTTGTTAATTTATACTAAGACGTGATTAAGTCCTTAGCCATGGATTAGATATAACCCTAGGTTCGACCTTAGACTTCTAACGTGTAAGTCTTAGACTTGCAAATGAAGTAGACTGTGCTTTGATATTGCGTAAACAACACGATGAAGCCAGCTCTTTCCTGTCCACCTTATATCGTAAGCCAGGATGCCCTCATACTATGATAGGTAATCATTTGGGTTTTTTTTTAAACGAAAAATTCCGTCAATCACAGAAATAATTTTTCTCCGTTTTTCAAACTTTTAGCTTTCATCAAAATCTTGTTGCTAAAAGATGCATTTTTCACAAATGTAATGGAACGCAATCTTACGGAAGCCCTGGAGGGACTTTTTAGTTAGTTGTTATTACTTATAGTCCCTCCGCAAAACAAAAGAACCTAGAATGACAACCTTAACAAAAGTCATTGTGTTTGTCAACAGGGTGTATATATAATGCTAGATACTTAGTGTAAAACTTTTCCTACTACCGACACACACTTCTGAATGTCTGTGTTTCAGCATATGAACTCGTTAAACAAAGTAATGAAATAAAAAAGTCCTATTCACTTTACAAATATTTTTATTACTTTGAAATTAACAATAAACTTAATTGCAATAGTGCTGAACTAAATGTTCATATATATATCTAAATAAATAGTTTATTGTCTTTGGTTCCAGCAGGGACGTAAAATGCCAATACATCTCTGGTGATGTAAAAACGTCAATTTTGAGCAAATTCATTAATTATAACCTCAAAATGAAACCGAACCGAACGTGTTTTAGAAAAATCATTCCCACAACGAGATTTATAAAATACCCAAGTAGCCAGTGTCTGCTTACATCTCAAGTTTATACAAAGATTTTAATTTCATATATCTGTATTAAAAATCACAATGAACACAAAGGCATGATTTGTTATGTCAGATGTATTTATCGTCATCAAATGATACTGAAGCGCAAGATTTAAAGATTCATAATCACTGGAGTATTTGATTCAAAGCTTTCTACATTGTTATTTGGAACGTAAGGCTAAAGGATCTCTTGGATAACAATTTACGAAGAGACAACGTGCCACATAATGGAACAGTAGTGTGAAAAGAGCAATCGCATACATCCCAGATACTTGATGGTTTGTGACGACATGTTGAACAATAGAACACAAATTTCAAAGACACAAGATCGTGATTATGAACAAAGCAATTGCGTTCTCACAAGTTTTACCGAGACGCTTGATAAAAATCTAGTAAACTACTCGTTTTGTTGGACATGACAACGCACAAAATATAAAATGCAAAATTTTTCTTTCTTTATCTTTTCAGTTGTTTTTGTTTCCTTATAACTCTTGAAAACGGAATTCAATGGTGAATGTTCCATGTGCAATTTAAAGAATCTAAAATGTTGGATGCCATTGGTAAGTTATAAAGTATCTCTACAGAACAACAACTTTAGTCAATAATTGAGGGCAACAGACTTCACAACAGACTAGACATATACGGTTCATACATAAAGAGACATTTCTAAGCCCACATAGTTGCCATGGCAATGGTAATACTTGAATAACTTAAGATAAATAGAATACATCAGATGCGGGAATTTCCTAATCACATGTAATCATTAATCCGGTAGATTCAACACCCCCCCCCCTCCCTCGATGCTTTATGGAGAAAGAAGATGATTGTATTTGTAAATACAGTTCCTTTTAATTCCAAGACCACGTAATACTGATATCTTGTGAAATGTCACTCTAGTAAAAGTATATATTCATATCAAAAGAGAGCGGAAAGCAACATTTAGCTGTCTGATTCTTTGTGTAAAGCAAACATGATAACTGTAACAAATTTAATCAAGAAAATGACTCAAATTATCATGTGTTGAAGAATTGCATGACCGAAACATCACACCATCTGGAAGGAACACATAATTTGTTAGACACCTTGTCACATAATGAATTATTCTGGATCAAGCTCTCCCGCATGTCAGGACATAGTCGTATCTATAGAACAACGTTTGTTTCTGTTTACTGGCGCTCTATGCCGCCTCGATTTGTTGGAAACAACATTCACATCATTTCCTAAAGTAGACACAAGATCGATAATGTCAGACATTCCGGGCCGTTTATCCTTTGACGAATCCAAACACCGACAGATGAGATCCTTTGTTGCAACACTCAATTTTGATAGTGAATTTTCCAAATCTAACATAACTGTCGGATTTACTATTGTAGTAAACTGATCCAGAGGGTACTTCCGGAATTCTTCATATGCAGTTACTCCTGCAACAACTTCCAACAGGAAGAGTCCAAAAGAGTAAACATCAGATACAGAGATGTAAAGTTCTCCTCGCAGCACTGAAGGTGACAAATACACGAAGTCACCCACCTGCACCTTCTCTTTGTCCAACGGAAATGACGCACACCGCGGTAAACAACCACCAGTCAGCTTCACCATACCGTCGGGATCAACCTATCGATCAGAAAATTGAGATTAAGTTCACTAAGTTGTTATTACATTTCACGACTCTTTCTTTCCGAAAAGAATACCAGTTAGTATTATTACACAAAGAAACAAGTGTGATTCGTGATGATTTGAGGAATTCAATTCATACTAAAATGGATTTTGATAGCGATCAATTTTTACCGTTATTGTCTGAGTGTTGAGCTCCATATGTACTAAGTTTTTCCGGTGGAGATATTCGAGACCGGAAGCCGTCTGGTACACTATTCTCTCCGTCTCTTCTCGGATGTTAGCTAGCGTAGACCTTAGGTATCGCTTCACAGATTTGAGATGATTGTCATACACAAATGCCGGAGAAGGCGAATCGGAGTGGTGTACCCCCAAAAACTTCGCCACGGAATCATGTTCTAAAAATCTATAAAAAAAAGACGCTTTATGTTAGTATAATATAATTAAGGCCTAAAACGCATCATCTGGTAAACAACGCTAATTGCATATTGGTGAAATTGAATGACTTTGACTTCGATGTTATTCCTTTTCAACAATAAAATGCCTCGACCTATTCACCTGGCCCGAGTTGCTCGAAGGTTCAGATTTAACCACTGATTAGTGAAAACATTTGATCATTAAAATCTTATCTGTATCTTATAGTTTAGATACCAGGACCGTGTGCCCCTTACATAATATACGTACCTGAGTTTGGAAACCTCAGGGAATGTTTGTTCTACGCCAGCCGACTGTAGGTAAATCTTGATGGTCACTGAAAGATCTTGTCTGTCTCGTTTCAGGAAAGCGCACTGTAGGGCAGTCCAAAGTCCCCGCGGTAGTGATCTCCTGAAATCGAGAGTTTATATTAGTGCGTGTGAACTTTTAGTGTTTTTGTGTCTATAGTAAAGACCAATTACATCAGTTATACAGTTTTACACGAATTATAATAATTCTGTAATTTCCAGCGTAATGAACACTTATAGAAATATCTATAATATATTATGAACTTAACAGAATTATGGCTGGGAGTGGAGGGGTGATGAACGATGAAGTCTTCACGGAGTGCCAAAAGCAATTACATAGTCGACCTCTGGATGGACGATAAACAATATGGAACAGGTGCACATTGCAGAATGAATTACATCTGCTTGTTTCTCATTTTTATTAATTGGATAATATGCAAACGGTGAAAGAAAACGCTGCTTAGTTATAGCCATTCACCTTGTTCACATTTGAATACCTGCTAAAGTTCTTCATGCAGAGCATGAATACAGTGGTAAACATTAGGGGAGTTATTTTACTTCATAGAAATATCATTGCTTTCGGAGAAGGAACAAATTGAACAAACAATATGTTTCCGTTGGTGCATGTAAGGAAGAATTGACGAGTTAATGTTTTTCAAAAGATCTTAAGTAATCGGTTGGTCTGCTATTGCAATGCTTATATATAGTATATAGATCGTGTAAATTAATTTGACTGTCAAATTACAAATCGATAAGTAACGATCACGTGTTACCTGTTAGCTTCCCGGTAAGACGAAGTATTCAGGATCATGTCGGACACATTCAAAGTGGCTGTTGTGCCGATATTGATGTCCTCACGAACACGTATTTGGTCATTCATGAAATCGTCCACGAAGATATGTCCTTGGCCATATTGCGTGAGATGGACTTTCAGATTTTCAAGTCCTTCCATCATTTTCTCATACAAAGCACGTGATTCTTTAGCATCCACGCGGCACATGGCCACGTGATCCAAGAGCTGCTCATTTGCATCAATAAGTGCGGGGATATTTTTCTCTATCAGTTCCAGGTACAAGACTGGTCTGTTCATCCAGCTTCTGATATACTGAAAGAGCGTTTCGTCGTTTTTGCCGTGGCTTACCAGGAGGTTCAATAACTTTTCAGTTCGTTGTTTCATGACTTTACACGGGTCATTCTGGTATATTTGTATTTTTTTCTCAGTTGGATCCCAAAGCACAGATTTTCTCACCTTCTCCATGAAGGAAGTGACCGGCGGTGCAATTCTGGATGCAAGTCTCACGGGCATATGAATATCTTGCGTTTTATTATCGAGGCTGACCTTGAACACCTGTTGGGTGTTCCCTAAGGTTAAGCGCCTGCGTCCTGTGTACATTATATCCGGTGAAACTGATTCGTTGTCTTGAATTTCACTTTCAATAGCTTCAAGCTCATATTGTAGGAACCTTAACTGTATTTTAATATCGTTGACAACCATATCTTCCATGGATTGGAAATTTCCTGTCTCTTTTTCCCATCGGATCATTTCATCGCTAATCCTTTTTGAGATCCTTACGTTTATTTCCTCCTTAATATCATTCCATGTTTGACCGTCTTCAACTTCTGGTGTCTCGGACTTTATCCATTGTGTCAATGCAACCCGTGTGCCATGCTTTTTAAATTCTGTTCGGAACTCATCACAAAGCATGCTATACTTCTCATGAACTTTCACTTTGAGTTCAGCGAGTACTGCACTTGAGTTTTGTTTGAGATGGTTTAATTTTTCGTAAGTATGGACCATCTTGTCTTCCATGGACTGCTCGTTAGAGTCCAGTCGCTTCACCATGGTCTTCAGATGGTGAACACTTCGGGCAAGCACTCTTTCGATCCACCTTTAAGATATCAAATCATGACTGAACGAACACAATCATAGCATACGAGGTCTTTTCATCCAAAACAATTGGCATAATGTTTATTTTACAGAGAAATCAGTGTTACAAAAACAACAAGAAAACACCATAATCATAGTCATAATCAAAAATCAAATTCATTAAACTAGGGAAACAGAAAGATTTACTCATGAAAAAGTACAACGATAATATGACCAGGCGTCCCTGAAGAGTAAGCGTTTTCTGCATTAGTGACGACATCAGCTATTTACATCTTCGTCAGTCCTGGTAGGTAATGTCACATTTTTACGTTTTACATAAGCATAATCATGCAGTTTCGTCCTTCTAGGACTCGTCAGGGATGTCAAGGGCATACATTTTAAAACTTTGAAGGCGACTGATGTCCAAAAGTCTACAGTGGATGAAAGATGTCAAAATGTAGATGGGGATGTGCAATGGCCCCATAATTGAAATAAGATTAAAAAAAAATAAAAATTAGATTAAAGTAATTTTACAAAAGTACATGTGTATGTTATAAACTGTGCAATTATTCGAATGAATTCAAACGCGACATAACTCTACCTGCCTGTATGAAACCTTTAGATATTCATAAAGATTTTTAAACTTACCGGTAGGTTGACTCTATTCGTTTCTGCACGGCCCTAGTGTAGATATAACGGATATTCTCCAGTAGAAACTTGTACTCATTAGTGACGTAATCCTTGTCTAGTTTCTGCTCCATCTCGGCACGAAAAGTCGAAAAACGTATAATCTGTTCTTCTTCAAGCCCGGGCCAGCAGTCCCGAAGTAACGATACAGCATTATTGTACACTAGCCCGCTCGAATCCCTCGTTACAAGGTCCCATCGATTACAAACAAAGATGGCACTTTCTGGGTTGAAAGGCATCATTCCCTCCTCCGCTTTCTTGTTCTGTTTTTCCAATATGAGTTTGACTAGGCTGATCAGCTAAAAGAATATCAAATTATCGTCGGTTAGTGAATTAAAATTATTCTAGTATCGACAATAGAATAGGATGGTGACAAATCGCACACTCTCAAGGGGCTTTTATTTAATCTTTAGTAGCTTGAGACGGGATTCCATGGTAAGATCTTACTGACGAAATGTCGGACAAACCACAATCAACAAAATAATTACCTCACAAAATTGAAATATTTAACAGCATCAAAACATGTACGAACATTCAATAGTAATGTATTCGTTAGTAACAAAATCTTGTCATCAGCTCTATAATTCTCATTTCTATTTTTGATAATTCACTCCCTAACTACTTACTCTGTCCTCTTCAACGCCCCCTGAGTTATCGGACTTGATTACATACATAAATCCATTAATCTCATTCGCCTCCACGTAATCAGCGATGACGCTGTCCATGGCCTCGTTTTCGCCTATCCCAGGCGAGTCCACAAATACCACTCCACACTGCAACCAAAGAGACCATTTCGAAATTCAATCAGCTTATACCATTAAAATTTCTCTATCAGTTTTCTATTGTTTTCAATATTTACATATAAAAACAGAAAAAGAAAAGGTCGAGACGGAACATTTTTATTTTGCATACAGAAACGAAACTGGCCAAAGTTCTTAATTGATTTCCTCTGCTCAGATAAATTAATTGTAGTCAGTTTATAATATTCAACATTTTGTCTGTGCACGAACCTGAAGGATAGGTGCAGGTATTTTCATGTTTACTTCTTTGATATCGGAAACCATATCTCGACCTGCTTCGTCTTTTACATATATCATTTCCCATAAATCCTCTTTAATCCGATCTGGGTCAGTAAAAGTTTTCACTTCTCCAGAATTCATGATAACTGTAGAGAGATAACTGTCTCCATATGATATTCTTGTTATTACGGAAGTACAGCTGTTGTGATGAACCGGAAGTACATCTTTCTCAAATAAGAGGTTAAGCACGCTTGATTTCCCAGCTGATGTTTCACCTGCATTACAATAAGTAAGATTTAGGAAATCAAGGCTCTTGTAAATTAAGAATTAGTTTTAAGCAAGGGATTATTTATAAACAGAAGGTTTACAAACAATAAATGACAAATATTGATATTTCGTTAGAGAAAGGTAAACGATCCAAAAATTAAAAATAAACAAAACTAACATCAGAAACTGTTGAGCATTTCATGCTTCTAATCATCGTCGGTAACCCACGGTTGTGAAGCTGACGCTCATAGCGTCAGGACCATTGGTTACCAATGATGACATTTTACATTTTTTTCTTTTAGAAACAAAATTGAAAACGAATCGTGAATATCAGAACTAACCCGATACGACAATGACACATTCTCCCTTCTCTAAAGAGCTGATTTTTTCTTTGAAGTCTATTTCGAATCCTTTTGCAGCGCCCTCTACCTTCAACAGATCCTCGATTGCATGACTACCTCGTTTGCCTTTTCTGCCGGGCTGTTCGGGGCGTTCGAATGCGGATAAGGTACGACGACAATCACCGAGGACTTGTCTGATCTTATCCCTCTTCCGGCAGTCTTCTTTGTGGGTATCAACCATGGATTCTGTGATCTGAAGCAGATTTATTAACATACAACGTAACTTCGATATAGCGTCTGTATTATTAAACACCAATATATCCATGTCTCCTATTTTAAATCTGGCATAAAACGATACAATGTCACTTATAAACAGTAAAACTCTCATATAGCATAACTTGCTCATGAATTGTAAAATCCCTCTCTCGTTTAGAGAAATAAACCTCGTCATTATATTTTTTATTCATAAAAAGTAAAACCCCATTACAATACCCATTGTTTGTATGTGTATACTTAACTTACCGTTATTCCAATTCACTATCTTTCCCCTAACACAACGTATACTTGAATAATAATGGTATGATATTGTTTAACAATATAACCCTTTGTATATCATATATACATGTAACTGTAAATCTACTTCGATAGAACTTGCAAATTAAATTTCAATAACAATAAAAAAAGGATTAGTAGTTTTTCCTTAGGTTTATTTGCCACGTGGTGAGCGTTCTACCGAGACGAAGTCTGCTTCAAGTAGCTGTGACTACCTCACTAAACAGCTCATTATACACCATCCAGAGCAATTCGGTAAAATACGTCAACAATGCTTATCGATTGTATTGTGATTATTTGTAATTTCAATAAAACCGTATTTGAAGTTAATCGTCATGCTTTAAAAAAAAAAAAAAAAAAAGTGCTTAATATAAAATACAAACTGTTTTCATTGAAACACTTGAACAACAGGTCATATTACAAACGAACAGTGTTTTAGCATAAACGCCCTTGATATTCCCCAATCAATAAAGATATAGAGCGATTATTTTCCTGGAACCATTAATCTTTCATACCAATACTGTTAGCTGAAATAGTTACAGCGGGTTCCTAGTAGGCTTTATCACTTGATTTCATTTTTCGATCTATGTTCCAGAATGTTCCAGAAATACACTACTGTATCCGATATATAAGCTCCTCATACTTCTCTAGTTACGTTACGAAGCCATGAACCTGATTTTCTATTCAGCTTATGGTATATCGGGTGACAAGAATGGTTCTGCCATATTTGGTGGTATCTACAGTAGTAATTGATCGATGACGAAAGTGACAACTTGGTATAGACTAGAAAGGAAAATCAGTCAACTGAAACGCTGCTTATGAAGTGGGAAAAGCAGAGGAGTTTTGGATCAGGTTGACCCACTTTCTCTTTAAATTGGCATGATGGTGGCCATGAATGACCAGTTTTAATTTGTTTATCAAAAATTCTTGTATTATAACAATCCGTCTCAATGAGCCATAAAGCTATTAAATATGCATTGTGTTTAAGACAGACGCACATGGAAAAAAGTGAACTAAGGTTATGATTCTAGTTATACAATAGTGAATACCAGACCGTAAATGGAACTGCATTCATCATAGAGCTGCTTCGTCCATCAAAGACTTTCCTTCGATATAGCGAATCCTGTGGCAATATGTTAAGTCGCTAAGAGGCTCGAAATCAACCAAAACAAATGTACATTATGTATTAATGCAGGGAAGAAGGGAAGTACCATATTAATCAATGATTTTTATAACATGATGATCTTAGAGAAATATGCTATAGGTTGATACCATTGCCACATTTTTGTAAGAATGTGAACGTGGCATACAGCTGCACACAGCAAACCCCTGAAATTGATTGTAAAAAATTAACACATGTGAAGAGTTGGGTTCAAAACAAATTTAGAGCTTTATAAAGTAGTAAAATAATGAAATACACAGATTGCATCATGCAGCTGTTTCGTCCTTCTCTGTGTCGTCAGCGATGCTGAAATAGCGATCTCATACTACAATAATTGGGAAAAAAAGATATAATGAATTGCCCTTTGAAAAGGGATTAATGTAAAATTCATTAATCATATGGTGATTATCGAAATAACGTTATAAGCTATATAATTACATACTTAAATTAGATACATATGTAAAAGATAAAGTAAGAATTAATACATAGATAAATCCTCTCATTTTCCGATTTTAGAATTTATAAAAATTGATCCCATTTTACGAATTTTATGAAACCATTTCATTTCATTTTATCAAAAATTCAAATATTACGAATTTATGAAGTGCAAACAATTAGTCATTTGTTCAAGGCGATTTGTCTCAACGTTAGTGTTACAATTATATGCAATAGTGGAAGGGATGGTAGTGCTGATTTTTTTTTCGCTGTGTGATTTGATGTTGAGAGATTGTGACCTGAACAGGGCAAATGGCAATAGGGTTGTCTCTTCGTATTTGTGTTTTCATATCTGATGACGTAATAGTACTAATCTTCCCAACATTTTCGTGTTCTGTATTACGTTAATATTTCGCTAAAACTGAAAGAGGACCCATGTTGCCAACGGTGACGAAACAATACCAAGGTGTGAAACGCAGAAACTACATGGACATCAGTACAGCTCGAACCATGGCGGAACTTGGTTTGAATTCTTCCCGATACATCAACTCTACGGTTTTGAAATTGTCTGACGTTTACACCGACAAGCAAGCCTTTATTTTCATGTGTGTTTTTTTATTCATGTTGCTGGTTTCTTTAATAATGAACATAAGTGTAATCATCATCACTTATCTAGGAAAATGTCTCGAGAAAAACGCCAACTCCATATATATATTTTACCTGGCCATCGGTGACGTGATGAAAGATGTTTCTTGGTTAGTCAACTGTGTGCTCGTGTTTGTGTATACCTATCTAGAAGATGGGAGGTATATTCCTTACGTCGCTTGTGTTATACCACGAGTTTTTGCACACTTTTCTATAATAACATCGGGATATACTCTAGTTCTAACATCATTCGTACAATACATTGCTGTGGTCCATCCCATTGTGTACACAAAATGGATCAAAGGGACTTTATTCAGTAGAATATTCATACTAGGAGGCTGGAGTTACTGTGCACTGGAATCGATAATTCTATTTATTCATCATGGGAATAAGGACGATACAGGCGGAACCCAATGTAGTAATGACAGGATTTTCGGTAAACACGTACATGTGTTATATATGATAGATGGCGTGCACTATTTAGTCGGTTGTCTGTTGATGATTGGTTTTAATGCAAAAATTATACAAACCATTGTTCAGCGTACGAAACGGATAACACCTGTTGCCCCAAAGAACACATTCGTACATCCTGAATCTCAAAACCGAACGTCAAAAGGAAAAGGTTACATAGCATCGAAAAGTTCTGATATGGCGAAAAAACAAGTATTCTTCGTTAACAATGAATCATTTGAAAATGATCTGACAAAAAATAAAAACAAGTCCTTAAAAGTAGGAGCATTACTTACGAGTACAACTAACCCAGAAACGACCACTTTAGCAACAGCAAAAAATCCAACAAGGACTTCAGCATCTTCAAACAAACTGCTACAACCAACATCTGTAAATACCATATTTACACCAGAAACTGATATAACCATGCTGTCAACATCATCTAGAAAAGATTTCTTGTCATCAACGTATGAAACACCATCAACATCAGCATTTCAAGATATACCGTTAGCACCGACATCTGGAAATGTCACATTTCAGCCCCGGAAAAAACAGGTGGGAACCACGTCGTCATTAACATCCGGCAGTATTCACCAGCATATTTCTCGTGTAGGATCACCGAATCACTGGAAACCCTATGTAACCCTGATCGTTTTGGTGACGTCCTTTATAATCTGTTTCGGACCGTACGTTCTGTATAATTCCATTATAATTCTGACATCAGAAACGATTGAATTTACACTGGAGCAGCGTTATACAATACGAAGGTTAAGTATGGTTGTTTTTATGAATACTATAGTGAATCCCATTATATATGCCTACAGAATCCATGTTTATCGAGATTTTATACAGACTCATATACTGCAAGTATTCAAGAACAAAACAGGAACCGGAAATGCCGCCATTGCGATGAAAACGGAAGAGAGAAAGGAATGATATTAATGCAGAACATGTGTAAAGACGATGTTTAAACTGTATTACGAGAATTAATCACTGTAGAAAAGAAAACACCGTAGACTACCATGTAATTGTTTAGTTATCAACAATTAGAAATTAACACGAATAAACTAATTTCAACTTGAAATTCTTCAAAGAGAAGTACAACGATGTGGTAGTAGGCGACGAACAATGTGTATGTAATAGTTTATCGACTGTGTTCCAATGTTGTAGTCTTTCCCCTCTTGGCTATCGTTTAAAGCATGGTTATGAATTCTGACGTTGTAACTATGTTTTGACATTGTTTATTTTTTTCTTTACTGGCTTTATCAGTTTCGTTTTAACAATTTAAATCATTAAAACATGCTTATGCCATTAATGTTAAGACATGCACGTTTATTTATGCCTGCACTAACACGACTAGTCAAAACTGAGAAATTGAAACTTCATTATTGAGCGAAAAAGGGAAAAAAACTTGGTTTTATTTTGAAACCATGTGAGGCCCTCTTAGTTAACATGTTTTGTTACGAAAAGATTTCACGAAAACACATGAACAGTTAAGATGAAGTGACTTGTTACCGTCTGTTTTTATTTCTACCTTAATTCTCACCGCAAGTTCAACTGATTTTAGAAACTCTCCCGTCATGTTAACTAAACCGGTTTCTCCAGTTTGTGACGCTCAGTTTGAAATGATATCTTTTGTGTTTATTTATGGTTTTTTAAACAGGAAGCGATTATGAAGTTACAGAATTTGTTTACACCGACCGTTTGAATTTTGATGTTTACACGTTATACTAATAGACCAGATATTCCCCCCATACTGTTACGCTACCCCGGTATATCTCGTGTCTAAATAATATAACCGTGTATCTCACATTGATTAAATATTCAGTTTACCTAGTTGAGTGGATAATGATGTTTGCCGCTTCTTTCATATAAAAGTTTTTCCTAAGTACGTTTTAGTTTTTTACTCCCCTTCCTGGTTTTGACCCTCACCAGTAATGAATTGTCTCATGACAAAAATCCTAATATATGAGTTGTCTTTTCGGCTAAAATCGATATCAAGATTTGTTATAGATCTGTAAGCCTTTCATTAAAAATATTTTAATCAGATGTGACAACTAGCCGTTATGTACATAATTACATCATTGATCTTTATTATTCTATCACACATGTTATCTATATAACATGGCGAAGGAATAAAAAAAGCTTTTGCTTTAAAGAATATTCATTAATCTATTCATATGTAAATCAACTTATCAAGAGTTCAACTGAACAAAATATCTTTAACAGTCCAGGCATTGTCTGCAATTTATTGTAAATAATGGTATGAATGCCTCACATAACTGATGTACTTTTGAATTCCTCCAGACTACTTATGAATGTAATAGGATTGGTCAGATCATTAATTAGTTCGAGGTTTAGCACTAACCAGGAAGTAGTGTAATACTGCGTATAACCCAGCAGAAGGCGTGATTTAAGGCGCATTGTCCTAGTATATAAAAGTGTGAATAGTAATGTAAATAGATAATGTTGACTGGTTGTAGATAGCTTTGTCGATGTACAGAAGTCACTGACATGTAAAATCTGTTTGTGCAATGCTTACCCAAAGTGAAGTTATTTTTTCAATATGTTGGATATTTTTTTTTATCTCTGTGGTGTATATTACGTTCGAATCGTAAACTAATCTTAAATCTTCACCCATCCCATCCTTCTAAATATTTCACCGTCTGAAAAAAAGGATAACAAATGTAAAAAAGAGTATGGAATGTATCAAGTATCTTAGTTTTAAAATAAATATTGCATGTTTTCAAGGTATCATATCTGTTCAAAGCGTATTTATAGCTCATATAGCTTTAAGGTATACTCAGACGAAAATAATCTTGGATTCTGACAACAATGATGGAAATATCAACTAAAGTCCAGATGATTAATCAACAAAGGGGGTTTTACATATTGTTTTCCTTGGAAAAATTAAGAGTCACGACCGGAAAAAGCTTTCTATATCCATTTACGTGTTTTCAGTATTTCTGTTACGATATTTGTTTGCACTCCTCAGAAGGACATTTCAGTTTATGGATCAACAATCTATTATCCCATTGTATAAATGCCTAGTACGCTCTCACTTGGACTATGCGAGCCCCATTTGGGCACCATACCTGATGAAACATGTTAATAAAATAGAGGGTGTTCAACGAAGAGCAACCAAATGCCTACCTGGCATGCAAAACCTTACTTACAGCCAGAGATTGGAAAAGCTGAACCTACCAACTTTAGCCTTCAGGAGAGTCAGGGGAGAAATCATTGAGCTTTATAAAATCACCAACGGAATGTATGACCGGGAATGCTGTAACTCAGTCCAACTATGGGATGAGGCTGCTCAACGACACAGTCGACGAGTCAACTCTAAAAAAAATTTCCAAAGCGAGCTACAACTCGACTACGCAAGAACTTTTTCTCCGTAAGATCAGCATCAATCTGGAACAAACTACCGGACCATATTGTTACTGCAAAAACTATCAATATGTTTAAAAATGAGTTAGACCGTTACTGGGGGAATCATGAACTTTTCTTCAATTACAGAGCTGAAATAACTTAACTATTATTGAATTAATTGTATAAGAAACATTGCTAATGAGAGGCACATATTAATTTAATTTATCTATTATAGTCTATTATAATCTTGAAACTCTAACATGTATTATTGAGTCTGGTATAGAGGACTCAAGCACGTCCTGAACCGGAAATAAACTTATCTTTTCTTACTTATCTTTATATTTCGTATATCAATACATATCATACATATGAGAAATTACTTAGTTTTGTAAAGTAATCCACGTGTATTCATTTTCCAGGAATACCCTTATTATTAGATTAAAAAATAATATTCGGTTTCACTTTTAAAAATAGAACGTTAAGATGGAGAAAAAAAACTAAACCCTATTAAGTCAAGTTTGTTTTTTTTTAGTTACAAATTCATCCGTAAAAATGTAGTACTATATTCATTATGAACTATCCTCGCCGACATATTGATACAAGCGCGTGTTTTCCATCGGTTTTTTGATTAATTATATGGGAAATCCTAATCGTCTGTACAGACACAATAAAATGCAAATGAGCCCAAGTGGAAGCACCGATTTCATGTGGATCTATATGTTGATGATAATAGCATATCTTTCAATAAACAGTTTATGCGATAACAATTTGTACTGTTAGAACACAGACACGCCAGGATAGTTATAGTCACTTCCATTGTCATACCATCAATTTCAGACAAAGTTGTTCACTATACATGTCGCCTCGAGATCTTTGTGCTAATTAAATAAATTTTATTAATGTTCCAAGTGAATATCCTTCTCCGTTTTCACGTTTATTTATTTTACCTGATAATAAAATCTATTTCGAATAACATTTTATGCAATAACAATTTACAACATACATAATTAATACAAAATTATGGTCTGGGATATAACATTTATGTTCTCGCTAGGCTGGCAATAGAACACTGATATTGTCATACTATCCGTTTAGGATAAAAATATTCACTATACCTAGAGATCTTTGTTTTGAACGCGAATGTAATTGGATTAAATATATGTGTCTATACGTCAAAATACCCTGCTAACTTTTTAATTATTATACAAGAAAGTTGACATAAACTATCAGTAGACATATTTTAAAATACGGCATGTTGATTTTGTCGCGTCATTCAAACGTTTGTAACTGTTGATAATGAGTAAACATTGATAAAGCTGCATGGCTACCTTCATTTATGGTGGTGGGTGTATGTAGATTTAAAGTGTAGTTCTACACCGTGACAAATAATAATATATACACCTAATATCTAATATTGGTTTCCGAAAACCTCTTTCAATTCCATTGACTGTTGACTATTAGATCATAGGGCAAACATGCGGATTTGTGACTGTTTCTTTATAATAACACTACATAGATTCCTGGAAATGTTTTTAAGTCTCTACCGAACAATGTACCAAAATAGATATAATGTGAACAAGAACGCAATTGAAGCATTCGCCCACTCACCCTGTAAATAACTAGACAGGAGTATTATGTAACCTCAGTATTAAAAGAAGGAAACATAATTTTTGCCACACCTTATTCTTGTTATTGTTTACGTATCCGGGATGTTCAAGGTGTCATAGTCTTATGTCATTGTGAAGAGGGAAAACATTTTGTAAATGAAATGCTTCCAAGAGTAAAAAAAAATACACTTGGAACTGAAAAGTATACAGTTTTCGTATACATAGATTCCTTATATATGTAACTAAGAATGCATTTTAATATCAAAGCATTACACACAATTACTGGGCAACAGCTGACCAACATTTAATTAAAAATCTGGAAATAAAAAATAATCAAATCTGGACATATGTATCTTCAAAATATGCAAATATTTCAATTTCATCTGATATAAAACAACTACTGTGCATTTCGTAAGAAAATAATAAAATGTAATCTAATCGGTCTATTGATATGAAGAAATTCTACAAAGAACAATCTACCCCACTACTGAGAGATTTATCACTTCTGACACCCAGTCGTTCGTCAACATGGATTACTTGTGATACAGAAGACATTTGCCGATTCATTGCACTCGAATCTGTGTTTTCATCCATTGAAAGATTAATTTTCTTCTTTACATGTAAAAATTCCTTGGTTTTTGAATAACACTACATCCGTGTGAGTAGATACGGATATGAAAAACTCATTCAACCAAAATCGTTTTTGTGTGTGTTGTTTTTTATGGTGATGAACAAAAGACTCAAAGCATTGTTGGAAAACTCCTTAATCATTACAGAACTTCTTAAGGTAGCTTTATGCACTATACTTTTGCATGCAATGAAACGATAATATATCAGATAAAATCTGTCCTAACAGGTTGACTGGACTGTCATAAAAGGCAAAATTATTCGAAAAACGGCCATCGTCTGAGCCATGTTTTTTGTTTTGTTTTATTTATCTATTCGGTTGAACAGTGCTTGGGTATGGTATTATTGCATACAAAGGTTAAAAGACTTCCGCAGTCTAATTTCTTATAGATAACTATTACAATTCCAAATATGTACCACCCCAACCCCAACTCAGATGTATGGTTCTGTGTTATTGGTACCGGGCTTTATCAGTTGGCAACTTTTCATTGGCGTAAGTCTGTAAAAGTATTAATTTTTACTATTGAAAAATAACAAGACAGTGTTATTTTTCACACGTGAAAATCAACACTTTTATAAATAAGACATTTCTCTATATTTCACTATATCTAACAAAGATTTATATTTGGTTTGGTAAGTATTTGATTGACAAAATTTGCAATATGTTTATATATTAATTAATAATATATATATATATATATATATATATATATATATATATATATATATAATTATTATAATTATCAATGTCATTCAAACAGTAATAGATACAAAATAATGGAGAGTCCCTACACATACTTTAGAAATGGTGGATACACTCTGAAATAAACGGTAACATCCGTTTGTTATTGTGAGTTATGAGGATATTTCAATACTGTTTGAACTCATTGTTGTAGAAGTTGGGCGTGCGTTCCGCGTTCTGGTGTAAATAATCAGAGGAGACATTCCCTTTTTGATCTAGATTATTTTTACAATTATTTTCATTCTTCTCGTTTTCTTTCTACTTAATCATTTAATTAATGATTTTTTATGTTTCATTGTTGAGGTAAATAATTATGGAAGAAGTTAAAGCTCTCCTTGTTTGATGAACAAGTCAATATTTCTATATGACCTATATGACAACACGTAGGAATATCACTCTCACCTGGTCTTTAACCATGCATATCAAACATTTGTGGTAACACAATTCCTTTCCGTGTTCCAATTAAAAAACATTGTTTTACTTACAACTGTTTTGATGTTTCCGCTTTCGTTCTTCCGGAGGTGCATTTGTAATCGCTCCTTCATGTCATCGATCTCGTCAAGGCCTCCCATGTCGACCCCCATTATTTCAGATAAGTCGAATACCTCATCGAAATCTTTAACGTTTTCGATGTCCTCATTACACACACTGTTTACACTGCCGCTAGACGATGTCGACCACGGGTGTAAACCAGCTGCTATCGATGTCATTCTAGTGATGTATGAAGTTGTTCGATGTTTAATGAGTACACATCAAATTGACAATAGCAATCAACACTTACGCGTTATAATCAGCGTAGTTCATGAGTTCCTCATAAGAATATTCACCGCCTTACATATTGTTTTTTATACTCGGGTTATCATACCTATATTTGGAATCGAAAAATATTTCTCATTCCGACACACCTATTTCTTCAAGAAATTTATCAAAATTCCATGAAAGAATTCACCTCCATAAACCGGAAATATTGATTACAGTGCAATGTCGATTCCATCGTCATTTTACATTTCACTGCCTGATTTCGCACGGTAGAGCTGGTACTGGAAGTACGTCATAACTTATTCATCACAAACTAATATGATTTGTTTTTGAAGCTTTAAAGCATTGAATCCAAAGAGCAACACACCAGTGTTCCAACTATTTATATATGTGTCAAATAAATACACAGGTCGACTGGTCTCGCTTCAGTTACAGCGGGTTTGTTCAGAATTCCGGGTATGTGTGTGTATAAACTTCACGACGGGTAGCATATCCTGTGGTAGTTTACACAAGACGAGGTCTATAGCTTGTGTACGAAATTTGCATAGTCAACACATGGTAAGACGATAGCAGTGTTTTGTCTATTACCTACGGACGAGTGGGTTCAGATAAGATTGAGGTCGTTCTGCAGGTGTGCGACTTTGTGCATTTCCGTCAGAATTATATGAATTGCAATAAATATTGACAGAAATATGCTCACAGTTTATGAGTAATGTTACCACTGGAATACTTTATTTACCTTGATATTTTACCGGAGTCCTGATTGGATCATGCAGACAACACCGTAATGACACTCTATTTGTGTTTGCATGATCCGCCTATGCAAAGTATAGACATTTGAACAAGGAAGTTTAAAAGTTCCTAATAAGGGGTAAATCGTTCTATGATCATACTGAGTTCTGGCCTGTCATACAACATTCCTGTGTGTAATGAACATTCTAGTCATGTGTTAAGGCGGTTTTTGCACGTCATCAGTTATGATCAGTAATTGATGCTGTATTGATACAAGTTAGGTAAATTTCGAAGAATTGGAATTTGTTGCAAGATGGCAGGTTCTGGTGAATCATACAAAATTCGCACCGTGGACGATATTCTGAAGATCCCTGACATGAGAACAGCTATGGAAATCCTCAAGCGTTGGGGGCTTGGAACCAAAGGTCTGAAGAGCAAAAACATGGCAATAGAACTTATCATGGATCACTGGAAGAAAAATGAGTCAACTTTGCCGACAGAAGCGCCGAAAAAGGTAAGTTTTTGGCTTGATGTAAATGTACAAGACGTATGTAATAAATAAATAATTGTAATGGAAGACATTTTTGTGAAACTGTTTCTCCTGAAAGGGGAACTAATATGGAAAAGAGGAAAAATAATTTGTAATATCGAACTCAAATGTGTGTGAAAGTGTTAGCAATTCTGATGTAAGTGACTTTCTTACAGTATAGATTTTTTTATGAAAATATAATGCAAGGTAGAATTCCATAGCTTACAAATTGATTTCGATCTTTGTTTATAAGTCTTGTCTCACTACAGCCATTTATAGGCTATGTACATTTACTATTGTCCGTCGTTGGATAGCTATTCACATGATAATACACACCCATGAATGTGACTGTGTCACGTGATGATGTATACAGCTTTATGTGACACAAGAACGCATCGCGTTGTACAACTAATGAAAAATACATTTTTAATGCAAACCGATGTGACATATATATACATATATATAAACCGCGGTTGACAAATGCACCATTACAGTCGGGGACAGAAATTTATTAATTATTATTTTTTATTAATTCTAGAGTTGTTAAAAAAGCGCAAAATATCAAGAAACATTTTATAAAGAGGATGAGACTCTCATGTATATTACATCACAAGAGCTGTTATATTAGATTGTATTACTTCATAAGACAAGAACAAGAATACAAAGAGGAAAAAAACTATAGTCATTATCTGGGTCTACTAAACTATTTCCAGTGCTTTTTCTTACTGTACATACAAATTCTCGAACGTTCTAAAGCACCATTACTTCCTGGTTCATGTTTAAGTTATGTCTTGTTCGCAGACAAGAGATGGCATTGCCCGTAATTGATTCGAAGCTGTTAAGGGTGGCTATGCTCAACCAATATACACGGCAAACCACATATTGATAAAACATGATTGAAGGGCTTTATCATTACTCATGCTATATGTAAACACCGTATGCACGTCGCTTTCAAGAACAAACAAAGGAAACAAAAGTCAGACATTCTCTCAATCATTGTACCGCTCAAATCAATAGGAACACGTACGGTTTTAGATGTTTATGTATTTTGATAATTGGTACCAAAATGTATTATTCTTAATGTTCGTACCTTACGTGTTAATATGTAATATGTAAGCGTGTTTTCCTTACCTTGATGTTAAGCTAAAGAACACATTGAATTCAATAATCCATATTTGCGTATTGTAGAGTTACATTTATCAAAAGTTTGAAGGTAGTAATTTGTTTGTGCGTGAGTGTGTTTATTTTTCCAGTTTTAAAACAGGAAATACTCAGGACAGGTCCCAAATATTTCGTGAAATGATACACATTGCCTTGGAGTGAGTAAAAGAAGTTTGGAAATTTTCCTTATTCACTTCTGTAAGAGGAAAAATACCACAAATCTCAATAGTGAACGTTGATAATTTAGCCTACATTAATGTTAAATCACACAACATCGATGAACTTACAAAAATGTCAACAGAATCTTAATTCAGAATCAATTTTGTTGAAACTAAGGCAATATCTGAACAAAAGAAAGATTTAAAGGTTGACTCCTTAAATGTACAAGTATAATCCGACAAGATGTTCAGGAAAAGTGAGCATCACTATTTAATCAACGACGCCCATCATGTAAATCTTGGTCAGTCTACGTTAATAATGTCGTGTTCCAAAAGTAGAGCAAAGTAAACAACATCAAAACCACCAGGTAGAGTAACGAGCATCAAACACGTCCGATTTCATAATATTCATGACACAAAATATCAATTATCCGATACAGCCGATGCCCCATAACGCTTTTCATTGTGTTTCATTGAAGGAACTGGAGTAAGCTATAAACTAAAAGTAATCTGCTAAATTATGTTTTATATAGTGGCTATTCGTCTCTTTGCATAAATTGATAATACCTGTGCAACGCTTCGAAGCACACCAAGACCTACTATTGTTCGTTTTACAAAGAAACGCGTTTTGACTTGGTGATAAAGCTGCATTCTATACCACTTGTCGTGGTCTGGTCACAAACGGAAATATAAATAAATAGATAAATCATATTGTATCTTATCATCTATACACTTTGTAAAACCTTTATCAGTGTACATATTACCGTTTTTTACAATTAGAATGAAATACAGTAAAGCCGAATAATAAATAAATCTACGTCATTCACTTGTTTCCTCCTCCACACATTTGAGGGCATAGCACTACTAGAAGAGGTGTGTTTTGGATTTTTAATTCATTATCTGGATCTACTTTATCTCAATGTTATTTACATTTTTATTTAAATATACTTTCCATTTGCATTTTTTTTGTACAACTTGGACCAGATGTAATTGTTTGTTACTGTAAATAAGGAAGTAAATACAAAATGGAAAAACTTGTTTGATAAGTATCTGAATTTGGCAAAGATTGAGATGATTATAGAGATCTGTGCTACGATCACTCAGTAAAAGGTAGAATAAGACTTGCACACAAAGGCCAGCAACCATTGTGTCCTTGATGTCATATCTCTTTTCAGAGATAACCAAAGACAGTATAGCGATAGGGTTACATAATGTGAAGGTTTGAGGCTGCTGTGGTTAGGAATGTCTTTATAAAATGAACAAATCATGGTTTCCTTGCGTAATTAGAAACCAGCCATTTTTTACGTTCTGTGGCGCTCGAATGTTGAGTGTGACACTCAGTCTAAACAACAGGACTACCAGGCATCAAAGTCAGCAGGCGACACAGGAATTTGGGATTAAGATCAGACATAAAACACGGTAAATAATATAGCATCCAGTTTTATTGTAAAAATCAAAACAATTTCTTTACTTTCATTTGTTGAAGTTGTTTACGATACACGTAAACGTTTCGAGAATAGCATAAACAATAAAAAAAACTTTTTTTTTTTCATTTACACCTCAATTTAGAAAAAAGGCAGTTATTACTTTTCATATAGGGAACAAATAAAACATGAGTCAAACAATTAACAGAGGAAATAATGATATATTTGGTTTATTTGTGACATATCCTTCTTTAACTTCAATAACAGACGTTAATATGTACGTTTTCGTTCCCATTGGTGCTTTGGTTATAAATTTTGAACGCGATGATATGAAACTGTTTTTGTCAGTTTCCATGAAAGATATGGTCGATGTCTGCACAGTTCTGCTCATGCATGCTAAATATATACCTCCTATACATAATACATCAAACACAAATTTACTGTCAATACCATAGCAATATGTTTCCAATATAATTTCACATATATGTAATGCTTACTTAATTGCGATACGTTATTGATCGATTGTTAGGACATGCATTTGCCTTCAAATGGATCAGAAGATTATGATGACCATATAATCTCTCCGAAAAAATATGTAAACATCGAATCAACGATTTATGATAATAGCTACTACACTTAGATCAATCCGTACACACGCATTTGTCCTCACTTTGAAGACCTTAGTAAACCTTGGAGTACCATGGGGATGTTGTAGGCAGTGGACACGCTAACCCTTACTGATTACAAAGATCTCTATCACCTTAAACACCTCCTGCTATTTTGTCCAACGTTCACATTCTGCTCGTGTGTTTTCATCTCTTTAAAAAAGAAACAAGGGGTGACTTGAAGCAATTGTTTATACTAAAACAGGACAAGTGGCACTTATCACGATATAGACATTACAAAGAACATTGAGTGGCGTAA
The DNA here is from genome assembly GCF_031769215.1 of Ylistrum balloti. NCBI lineage: Eukaryota > Metazoa > Mollusca > Bivalvia > Pectinida > Pectinidae > Ylistrum > Ylistrum balloti. The sequence continues at coordinate 300,858 of NW_026782315.1, read as the reverse complement.
TCCAAAATGAATATATACTTTTCTTTTCTTCACAGGATCGTAATGGTCTTCACGATGCAATTGCCAACGACATCCAATACAGGAAGAAGTTAAGATCTTTCTATGATCAGCTTGTAGAATATGTCAACACACTTCCCAACAACTACCGTCGGGATCTGGAAAGTGTTTTCCCCAATCTTTTAAATGATGTCGAAGAGAGAAAACGTGAAGTAGCGTCACCATCTTGCACCATCCTTGTTGCTGGTAAGTTTCTCATGCCACAGAATATTAATATTTTCTCCAACATAAAAGCGTCCAAATTTCAAATTCATAATTCATATATTTCATATAATCGTTTTAATTTAAAACACACTTTATCAGTTTCACATTAATTGTAGAAAAGGTTTTGAAAATGTGAAGCAGTTCCATTGTAAACATAATTATCAACCTCTACGTTTTTTCATCCCTCTCGAGTTTTTCTTTGTGTGTGTGTGTGTTCTATACTCAGTAATGGCTTTGATATCAGTAAATAAACCAGCAGAAACGTCGCAGAAATTATCGTCAGGCTTATTTCCCTTGATGACACAAAAATCACAACACTTTTTGGGTTTCCGTTATATTGTTTGATTTATGTTTTATAGGCGAGACAGGCGCAGGAAAAAGCAGTTTCCTCAATCTGATACTGCAGGCTGACCTGTTACCTACGAAACAGCTGAGATGTACAACGACTATTGTAGAAATAAGAAAAAGTTTGGACGAGAAAAAAGTTGCCAGAATACACTACAAAGTCCAGGAGGGGGAACGAAAACAGAGACCACCAACTGACATAATCATGGAAACAGAGAATGATATACGCGAGGTCCAAGCAAGAATGTGTTTCGAAGAAGATGGGGAAACGCCATATGAAAAGATTGAAATCGCATGGCCCTTCCCTGCCCTCGAAGTAAGTTATTTGCTATCTATATATCGTGTTCTTTATTTTAAAATTTATTCTGGACAGATCAAAATGATGCACAATGCATTGTAGTAATTCATTAGTGATATCTGAGAAAGCGTGCTGTGAACCAATAATAAATAAAACACTAAAAAAAAGCCAAGTGGGTATATCTATAAAAAAAACCCTACTATTATATAACTTATTCTTTTATGATCATTTAACAAGTGTTATTACCTTGTACATTGTACATTGTACAGACTGCACGAGCATGAAGACAGCATATCAAATACCGTGTGCAAACGTTGTGTGATATGTTAATCGAGATCTATCTTATGGACGTTACAAAATCTGTATACTGTAAAAGATGTGCCTTTCGATGGTTTTAATATTCGTGGTTTTATCAACTCATCTTCACGAAGGTCATGAAGGTTTTTTAGTTTTGATTCTTTTTCTTGGGTTATCAATATTTCGGTATTTCAATTTCACATCGTCGAAAATAGCAGAAAATAAACAAACATCCTTTGGAATTAACATTTTAACAATGATTCGTGCAACCCATTTTACACTTATAGAGTATCACAGTCTGTAGATTTAACCTATCAATTGAATTATGGGGCTAGTGCACTTTCCCATCTAGGTTTTGATTTTTTTGTTATCCCTTTTAAATTTTCCTTAGTCGCCACCAAAGGCTTCCAAATTTAGACAACTAGCATTACTGATGAGTCCTTGAGCTACAAAACAGCAGTGTGATGCAGTTTTTTTCCATTGTTTGCATCTTCTGTATGTAATTCTAACTTTGTAGTAAAAGATGTAATTTTTTAGTGTGTGTTTTGCACGATCTTAAAAATGATTGTTTAACGGACATATTCTTAATATTCTTGTTTAACATTCGTTACAGGATGGAATCGTGCTTGTGGACACGCCTGGGATTGGAGAACGGAGACAAATGACAAAATTAGTTGAGAAGTATCTCACAAAGTCCTTTGGATTCATCTACATTCTAAACACCGCGAACGCTGGAGGAGTTCAGAAGGGAAGGGTGAGCGAATTTACAAATATAGACGTTTTATTGTGAACGAAACGAAACACTCTAAAAGGTGCCGAGGAATTTAAAAATATTCTTAGCAAGGAACAGTAAAATCAAAATATTCATACTGCTTTTTTTCAACACAGTCCTCTTCCTAATCCACCCCTTGTTTCCGCTACTTATTAACACTTGATACGTAAAACTCGGCAACCTGGCTCCCTAACTAATCCTCAATAGCATCACCCATTACAGTAATTATCCGGCTTCCAACATATATTTCAGTCTCAGTTTGATTTCTATTATTGTAGTTCCATGGGACAGATAGTCGATATGATTCCCTTTATAAAGCCAGGTTTTATCAAACCTTGTACCGAGTTAGCAAAGCTCCACTGCTGGTCACACTAGAGTCCTCGAGGTCACCCGAAAGCAATATAGAAACCCATCTTTCACGTGCTTTTGGATAGGTGTAGATTGTCATTACGTTTGCATGTATGGAGTCATGTGAAAGGAATGCTGTTTCAACTTATGATCTAATTAATGAAGAATAATAAGGCCTTTTCTCATAGCTGGTGGATAGTGTTGTGTTCTGAAATACACACAATATGACCACTCGAAGCCATGGGGAATAGGCCTTAATAGTGAGATGATCTTTAAAAATAGTCGCTAACGCAATATATCATAAGCATTATGCATATAAAAGCCTTATTTGACTATATTAACATTTCATATCTAAACAGTTGCGTGACTTCCTAAGAATCTATGTGGCTGCTGCTGAGGAGGATCACAATCCCTCTGCGACAATGTTCATCGGTAACAAGTGGGACCAGGTCCCAGACAGGGATAAAACAGAAGTTGCGGATGGGATTTTCACCAAGTTGGAATCGTGCTATCCTGGACTACGGAGAGACCAGATTTATTACATCTCTGTAACAGATGTAGGTATTCTATCTAATAATCCTTACCATATAATCACAATTGAGAGTATATGTGTATTACAAAAGATTAAAGTTAATCATTTTGCCATCGTTGGCCTTTATGATTAAGGATTTACAAAAAGAACAGTATCAACTGTATTTAATAAACATCTATTTCTTTCAAATGGTTCAGTAAAAACACATGAAAAATAACAATGGTCGTTGGTGCAGTGGTAACCCGCTCATCTTTAACCTAGACGTCCTGGGTTCGATTCCATGAACAAAATTGATAAAGTATGGGGCTATCAGCCCAATCACATGGTTTTGCCGATGTACTGCACTGTCTTTCCACAGTAAATCGCCTCGTGCTTAGAGTGATTAGTGTAAGTTCGAATAACTTGTTTCGCAGTTGTTGTAAAATTAATAAAGTTTATATAAAGACAGTTAACAAAGTATGGATCGGTCTGTTTTTGGTGTAATCTGCAAATAACATTTTCATTAATACACCTGTATTTGACGTTCTTCGGAAACTATCAGATAATATGAAAACTGCTGAAGTAATTGAATCATGAATTTCATCATAACCCGTCTCTAATTTTAATTGCAAAAGCATAAAGCTTCATCTTGGATAATGGCACAAGCCAACGCTGTTTTTTATTATTAATTTAAAGTTTTCAATGTAAATGATACATGTATAGTAATAATTTCAAGCTATATTTTGAACTCAACCCATTTCCCCTAACTTTGATTTTTAACCTGTAGTCTCAAAAAGCATCTGACTATGGTGGAATGTCAGCCCCCCACGTCGAAATGTTGCAAGGAATGGAGCGCTTTCTACCAGCAAGTTTGAGGAACAAATTGAACGTTCATTATAGGTAAGGGCGCTGCTAGTCATAATGTTCGCACACGGCTATTTGTAGAGGCATGATTAACTAGCTATCTACACCGCTGTCTCCAGATATGTAAATAATTTGCATGTACATGGAAACATATAAATGCCAGATAGGCTTATACGAATATTCGTCCAAACCAACATGTTTTATCCTGTTTCCAATTATGTCAATGATTATTTACATTTTTAATGTTTTAGATTCATTTCCCAAGTTCTGAAGCGTTCCTTGTATTCTGTCAAAGTTGCAAAAGGTATGGCAGTCCAAGGAATGGAAAAGAATAAGGAACGCATCGAACACATCAAACGCCAGATGGATAGGCTCGAACGTGACGCTAGGTACAGCCTTTCAGAACTGCGACGAGAACTTGATGATGAGGTTGAAAGCCTGTACAAAGAAACAGCAAATTATCTCAGATCAAAGCAATTCTTTGAGCGAGTTTTCCATTGGGCGGAGACTGATTGCGCCCGGGTTAGTAAAGAGTGGAATAGGACAGCGTCAGAAGCTAACGAAAGAATTGCGAGTCGCGTAGCATCTGAGATCAACATTTGGGAAAGAGACAGGAAGATTACAGCCACCATCAAACAGAAAATCATTAAAAAGTTTAAGAAAGATTTCGAACTTATGGAAAGTCAAATTCAGCAGATTGAAGGTAAAGGATAACATTCTTTTAAATACATATATATGGAATTGTTACAATATATTATATAGTTACTGATATTATATAGATCAAACAGGTCGAATAATGTGTTATAGTTAAAAGCGGTGAAAAAACAAAAACAAAGAAATTAAACAAAACAAAAAAACAAAAAAAAAAAAAAAAAAAAAAACGAGAACTTGAACAAGGAAATATAGCAGAATGATTAATTTAGTTTTTTTATATATTGATGCTTAAATAGTAAGTTGTCTGTCGGTAGGTGTATTACTGGATGGCGATACTCGAGCTGTGACCGACCTCCACAAATCAATGAAGAGGCAGGCCCCTGTCAAACAGATTTGGAAGAAGGCTAAAGCTGGAGACGAGGATGATGGCGGTGTGAAAGGCCTTGGAGGAGTAGTCAGCAGTGTTGGATCAATCGGATCAGACAGGACCGCCAAAGCTATATTCAGAAGTTACAAAGCAGATTCAGCTGCTGTTAAAATGTCCGACGCTACCGAGAAATTCATCCAAAGCATTTTCGAGAGAGATGAATTGAAGAAAAACCTAAGGCGATTCATCGGGAAATTTTTGAAGGGAATTGATAGCATTGCTAGAATGATTCCTGAATTCGTCAAAGCTGATACACAGCTCATAAATAGAATTTCAAGTGAAATGGACAACATGGAAGATAATTTGCGAAACGTGTTCCCAAAACTTCTTCGACACAGCTCTTCATTACAAGGACAGCTTGACATGTTCTTCGTACACACCATAATGGAAAGAGACTTCCGCTTGAGAGATGTAGAGTACAGCAAAGCGGATTTACTGGGAAGTGGATCGTTTGCCGACGTCTACAAAGCCAAGCTTAAGGTCACCAAACCCCCTATAACCGTCGCTTTGAAGGTGTCAAAGGATGCACTGAAAGAAAACAATGTGACGGACATTCTGCTGGAGGACAGAACATCCAGGTTAGTGCCTAGAAATGCACAGAATCTTGTGCGTTTTAAAAGATGGTAAAACCGATGGTAAGGTGGTTGGCCTCTCAAATAAAGACCCGAAGTTCAATTCCATTATCGTTTTGGAAGTAGCTCTATCAAATGTCTTTTCAAGCATATATTGTAAACCTTCTTGACGATTCCATCTGGGACAACAAACTTTATTTTCTTCTACACGTTTGCTAAAGTAGGTATTCTAAGAACTAAGAACCTCTCCCTTGCTGATTCCTTTAAAAAGAGACAATTTTTATTACTCCTTTTTAATATGGCAAAAGACGTTATGTTTGTAATAGCTCATATTCTGATAAGAAAATCTTAAAAAGAAAAGTCCAGTGTAACTTAAATAGACGACGTTTTAATTTCTTATCTCTATAAAGTTGTCCTTTGTATTCAGAGACCTGAAGCATCCAAATGTTGTTCACTACTACGGAGCAGTATTGAGGATGGATGGAACAGGAAAACACAGTAAGGTGTATTGGATTATGGTACTGGAGTACTGCACCGATACTCTGAAATCCATATTCATTGATGGTGACTTCAGAAACCCAGGAAAGTGTCCTGTCTACTCAGAACAGGTAGAAACCATTGAGAACATGGCCAGATACTTCGTACAGATTTGCGAGGGAGTTGACTACTTTCACCGAAAGGGACTTGTACATCGGGACCTGAAATTAGAAAACATCCTGGTAAGAATCAATAAATTATTATTGTTCAAAGCTGTATATGTCAGAGAACTATTGGTGTTAACACAGACATTCGGAAAATAAATAAAACAATAAGTACCATTCTTAAAAGTCAACAAACATCTACGAGGACTAGGTGCAATACTCTTGTCCATGTCATACTCTATGCATCATCATCGGAAGAATAAGTTTAAACATACTAGAATATTACAATTGCAGTCTTCTCAAATAAAAAGGCATTTTTGAAATAAGTTTTCGACAATGCTGTGTCATAATTATCTCTCTGTCATCAGATTGATACCAAGAACAACGTCAAGTTGACTGACGTTGGTTTGACGAAAGAAGCGAAGGCCATCTCTGGAAGCATTGTGGGAAGTCCTGTTTATATGGCACCGGAAGTCCTCAACTCTGAAGGCGTCTACGACAGGAAGGCAGACATCTACAGTCTCGGCATCATTTTGTGGGAGATGTGGTACGGATTAGATGCAGCAGAGCATATCCAACAGCATCTATTTGGATCATTGGAAAAGGCTGTAAAGCAGGGCTTACGGCCTTCGCTCTCAATCTCAAGCAAGCCTCCAGAGGATTTGGAAAATCTCATCAAACGCTCGTGGGAATTTTCACCTAAATTACGACCAGAGGCCAGCGAATTGAGAGATTTTTTCATGAAGTTTCTTCCCAAATGAGTCATATCGAATGACCTACCGGGAAATGAACATGCTTTAAAAAATTGGTTGTCGGTACCAATGCACAAAGTGTATTTTTTTGTTTATTTTTAGAAACACATCAACATTAGTTATAAGTTCATTTTGAATCCATTTGAATTCGAAAGCAGTTTTACAAATTCATTTTAATCTGGATCTCCATCAGTATTAACTTTCATTTGAAGTTTTGGAATGAAAACAAAGCACTACAACTCTATTACAGACTTGTAGGAGACAGTAAAAGTTACTCCCGTTTGCTACTGGAATCTTTATTAATAAAGTAAGCTCAGCATGTAATAAAACTATAGTCAAAAGCATGCTGAAATTATGTCTGATGATAAAAACATCGCAGATTTCTCGTAAGACGTGTTCGAATGCTTCTCCTATTTTTATTCATAAAAACATATTTTAAAAAGTATATACAAATCTACTAACATGTTCATGAAAACATTGTCGGGCATTACATAATGTTCGTCATTACTTACGCGGGTATTATTCTCGCGATTTACCATTTTCTATTTTTAGTTTTAATTTTCTTTTTGTGGAATATATTATTTTATATGCAGTGTACATTAAGGTGTAATACCGTAATAAGTATGGATGAATAAGGGAGTATTTCTTATCAGCATCCATCGTCAGTATTATTATATTCAAAACAGATAGATGTATTCCTAAGATAGCATGTTTATATGTTTATATGCACAAATGAATATTGCATTCCTAAGATAGCATGTTTACATGTTTTTGTTGGTATTTTAATTATATACATTGTATTTCACGTCTAAAACAATACAGTTTAGCTTTTCGGTCATTTTTTGTTTTCTTTTTTATTTAAAAAATCCTCTTGTACATGTCAAACATTTTTGTTAACAATGGCAATTAATCATATTGTAAACACCTTCACTGAAAAATAAAAGGACATTTTTAACTTTATCAACATTTTACAAACAAATAAAAAGTGACTTATTTACACTTCTAGACATCTGGAGACTTTTATGTGACTATCTTCTGAAATAGGTAAAGGAAGACTTTGTACAATGTGAGTATTCACACTAGAAAAGTTATGCATATTAAAGTAATGATACAAGTTGGAGACAAGTTAACAATAACCAGGTCTAGTAACATTGTAAATGGTGGGAGAGAAACAACTGTATAAATCGCATCTACTTTTTCTCTCGGAACAAAGATTATACACTACAATAACAGATAAAAAATTATAATGCCTAAATTAGGTTTACAAATTTCATTGATTAAATCAACAATTGAGAAATAATCAAACCCAAAAGACGACCTCTAAGGGCCCGTTAGATCAATTAAAGTGTGTAATAAGCTTCCTGACTCTAGTTTCATGAAAATCAGGTGACAAAAGGAAAAATCTTTATCTAAACTTGTTACCATAGGAGAATATTGTTGGTGCTTTTTAAACTTAGTAAATGACATTTCGTTTCAGATTAAATAACTCTTGACATGTGAAACTACGTTCCGAAACTAACGAAACCAATGTTTGAAGGCTTAACGAAGATAAATGGCAAGTTGATACAGCTCAATCAGTAAAGTGTTCGATCGGAGATGCGCGGTTCGACATCCCATATTCGTGTGTTCTCTTAGAGCCGGGAAGCGTACCGGTCTCTACGCATGCTTACGTGGTTCTCTCCCTGGGCGAGCTGTTTCACCCAAATTGTTATCGATGACTTACGACGGATCTTCCGTAGGTTATTCAATGGCATAACCACCAGCAACTACAAACATCCCAAAATGACCCTGGCTGTTATGGGGCGATAATTGTATTTTTATCAACTAGACAGGATAGTGTTAGATGTGTAATGATTCGTCCTGAGATTTCAGATCCCAGTGTCCTCTTCCACAAACCCGTTCTGTACGGCGCAAATCAACTATCACAAAGCCACCACTTGAACTTTGCCCAAACGTTACAAGAGATCCAATTAATATGATATAGTTACTATGCGCTTGTTACTGCGACTATAAGAAGCGTTGAAGATATCGGTACAAGATAGTTTGATAGGCGTCTACATGATTAAAGTTTTAAAACATTTGCAGATTTACAGTAAAGGAGCCAAAAACGTTGTTTTAATTGGAAAGTTAGAAGAGGCGGTCTGTTTAAAATAATACTGTACAAAGGCGGACATTTTGTTCCCCCAAAATGAATAGCTTTATTGTTAAGTGAAATCAAACATAGTTACACATTGTATTATAATCTATTTTGAATTTTTTTTACAATTATATACTAAGCCATCTCTGATATGAGCAAAGCATAATGATTAAATTGACAGATAAACCAGTGTCATAGTAGCCATGCAATAAGTATAAGAATAGCATTGAGCACTTCACTCCATCGTCTTAATTATCAGGATGATGCAATATTTGTTACTAGTAATAAAGGTTAGGTTAAGGCCAGCCCAATGCACTATTCGGTTCACCAAACGGCGAATGTGTGCTCAAGTTTGCCCCAGTGGCATTAGTTGAAATCGTGATTATGATTAAACAAAACTCCCGATTGTCAACTGTTACCTCCACATGTCGCCTGCTACAAAGTCATCTTGACATGAATATCTTGAAAACGTTTTTAATGCGATAAATCGGAATCGTTAGAATTGTTTTTCGTTCATCAATATAGTTTAAATCATCATACTCATTACGTGCAACTTTAAGTACATCAAAACTTTTCTTAAAAAATCAAATGACTAGTATAGCAGTAAAGTAACCTCCCCCACCCCCCCCCCAAAAAAAAGTTAACTATCTAGAAACTTTCCTAATATGGGCAGACTGACTGTGATTCTTTCGACAATTTCAAAATAATATTAAAACGTCTTTCATGTTTCACAAGTCTATTTGTGCTGTTACACCGTCTCTATCAGATAACTTCAATTCTACGGCCATATAGTCATTAACGACCGTGATATCCTCGGTAATCCAGGCATTAATGGAAATAGTCGTAGATAAACCAGGAAATATCTTCAGACCACACACCAACATTATTATGTTTCTTTTTGTTGATGTCGTTAACAGGTAAAAAATACGTCACAGTGACTCACACTGAAGTGAAGTACACCCGGATACATAGATCAAATGTAACCTATTGATGACTGTCAGAGATTAAACAGAAAAATGGTGACGGACAGAATGACGTCATAAAATCGGTTTATGTTCTTCACCGCCTTGGTTGAGATTTTATCACACAATAAGCAAACAATACATACTTAGTGGCCTTATGACTTGTAACACCATCTCAATTAAACGCCGATACTTGAGAAGTGAACACTCAAGGTCACAAAAACAAACACAACCGAGTGTTAGCACGTTTACTGAGATGTGAAACATAGCGAGCAGGATGGCAAAGAACGGTCACAATTTGTCTTTAATTTTTATGTCATTATGTGTTATTTGGCAAGTCCAGGGACAGGTGCTCACAGCCGCCCGCAGGGAGGAAAATGCTCGAGCTCGACGGGAACAACAACTATTAATGAGAATACGACAGGAGGTGTCTGACATGGTACAAAAGGTCCGAGAGGAAACAATACTCCCTGCAATCGCCATGTACAGTACACAGATGTATGAATTGTCAGAGAGTGTCGTCAATATCTCTAGAGTATTCGCCAATCTGTCCGCAGAGGTTGAGGAACTCCAAGAAAATATCAAAAGTAAGGTGTAACACATATCATTATTTAATGCTTTAAGTCATATCTCTTCGATTGCATTGAAAATGCTGCCATTGTAAAATTATTAAAGTTAAAACTTTTTAAACCTACAAAATTGAGATTCAATTTTGCAAGTTTAAAAAGTTTTAACTTTAATAATTTTACAATGGCAGCATGAAATGTATATACCATTTAGTAAACAGGAGATTCCCTTGCTGAAAACTTATTTCCAATCATAGCATGATGAAGACTTATTTTATATTAGAATTTCATTCAGTTCCTATATTCAACTGGCCCAGTGACTGTGGGGATGGCTTGCAATGTTGATAATGTAAAAGATTCTCTAAATTGTAAATTTCTTCGTACCAAACATGTTTTTCTTCAAACAAAATAGTTTGTGTTGGGATCACTAGCTGGTGTGTATGTCCTCAACTGTCAAAAACCCATATTCGTTAATTCATGTTGTTATAACTAAATCTATCATATGTTATGGGAAACACGGAAAGGTCATTTCCCTATTTTTCTTATTCTTTTAAGTATGAAGCTTGTCCATAACGTGCGCACGTTAAAAACCCCCAGATATCCCCAGTGACTGTCTCGCATTATAGAAAAGTCTATGTAATTTGTGTTTGTATTCCTGTATATTCACGGTAGATTTTAGAATGGCAGCCATATTCATTTGTTTGTTTATCCGTTGCAGATGGCAGCCTGTCACCGCCATGTCCAGACCACTCATGGGTGCTACACGGAAGACATTGCTACTTTTTCAGTAACAGTTACGCGAACTGGCAGTCTGCCCAAGTAAGCATATATATAAACTGACGGTATGATTTCCAAACGCAAAACAAGTTTGGTCGGCTACTTTATGTAACTTGATAACAGTGTACAATCACTGGAGCGGGTATTAAGGTAATATATCGATACTAATGGTAAAAATATCGATAGGAAAAAAAATATATATATTTGATCGGTTAATTTACTGACGATACATGTATACCGTCATAAAAGCATGCAGGGCGACTCGATCATCTATCACTGGTAGTCCGCCATTATTGATACCTTTGTTTCGGTAAGAGCCAGCAGCAAAAAACAATGAAACTAGTCATGAATGCAAACATTGGATAGTGTTAAACAGAAATATCAAAATGTTAGGACGATAGGCCACTCTGAAACATAACGGCGAAAAATAATTTCTAAACACTTCTTCTTTACACCAGTTAAAATGAACGGACCAGCCGAATTAAATGATCCGAGTTTTAATTTGCTTTTTACAGAGTACGTGCCTCAGTCTGCACGCCACACTAGCCAAGGCAAGCACGCCAGCACTCAACGATGTTCTCAAGAGGGAAGCTAAAGCTCGAGGTATCACCTATAACATGTGGCACAAATATCTAAGTTTAAGTGCAGAGATGATATATTACAATGTATTAATTTGAAAATCAAATTGTATTTAGTTAATTATAGAAAGGCATATACGACACACATTTCCATCAATTAAACAAATCAAATGAAATAAAGAATATGGGGTCAATACTAAAAGATTTTTTTTAGAATGAAATACAAAAAAATGGGGGTAAAAATAAAATCAGAGGCCTTGTCTCTAAAGCAATAAATATTTCAAGAATATAGTGTTTGTAATTATAACAGGAAATGGTTAAAAGAACAAAATAACTGTCATCAAAGAGGCCACTGAAAAGTTTCGGATGGATAGCTAGGTATCTTCTGTTCGATCGACGACACAGATGTTGTCTTCTTTAAAGGCATTCTGGGATATATTTCCTTAAAGGCATGCTGGGATACATTTCCATCTCTGGATAGCAATATTCCTGCATCTTCAACCTATGGTATTTACATGTCACAGTTGATTCGATATCCATGGGCCTGTTCCCATTATCACGGTTTTCGTGCAAGAACTCGTCAACTGACTGACAAACTCGTAACACAAGGGTTCGACAGTTGCAGGTTGATGGAAATTATGGGGAAGTTTTATGGTCGCCATAGTGATCTTATTGAGAAATATTCCATTTCTTTGTGTGGCAAAAGCTGGACGTATTTGATGCTCGTTAGTTTGTCTGTTGGTTCGGTTATTGTACACCTTGCTCTCATTTGAGAACGTGACATTACTTATGATGGGTGTTGTCGATGAAGTAGAAGACGCTTACACTTCCGAATCACCTGGTCTTATTCTCCTTGTAGTTTTTCATTAGTCTCTGTGTAAATCTTTCTTTTTTTCAATGCTTTTTGTAGCAACATTGAACACAATGACTACATTTTACGCAAAGAAATGCAATAATATGTTTTAAGTTACCACAGCAATCAAAAACTTCTCCATATTCTTTATCAATCTGCATTTCGGCTCGACACCCTACTATATAATTGTAGTTGTCAGTACCATTTACATATAAATCGTTATATTAGAACATTTGAATATCGAATAAATTTGACATATATGTGTAAATAAACCATGGATTATTTCCTTTCTATCGTCATCTCAGCCTGAAATATATGTAGATAGGTCTAACAGAGACAATTACACCTCGACATTTACGCATTACAAACATTATTCCCACCTTTTCTGGAGTTTAAGGATATAGATGTGTTTGATCTTCTTACCATTTTCGTGGTTTATTTAGCATAATTTTTATGTATCGTTGAAATTAGGCTGGTGAGTGTTTTGATCCATTTTACCAGGCGACACGTTTTGGATTGGCGGACACGATCGTTTTGAGGAAAATACATGGGAATGGATCGGCGACGGTAGTTTAATAACGTACACGGATTGGGGCCCGGACCAACCAAACGATGTCCGCGCTGGACAAGATTGTCTTGAACTTCTGATGAAGTTCCAGTTCCGGTGGAATGATCGCGAGTGCACTGAATCGCAAAGATATATTTGTGAGACTCCGGTTTCCAACCGCCGTAATTAACACTTTCTCTCAGAACAATTAGTTTCTGCCGGTGTTGAGAGTGACAAAAAATCTACAGTACTATCTACACATAAGTCTTCAAGTGTATAGAAAACGGATAGCTTCCTTGAGTGTAAATGAGTGCCAATGTGTTGTGATAATTTTGTGAAAATACTTTATTTGGTAATCTAACCATGTCATGCAGTCATGCAGGGCTACAATGAAGGTGTCAATTTGTCTCCGTTTGGTTGACTTGTATAAATATATTTGTACTTAAATTGTAGTCTACATACATGTACTTCCTTTATTTCTATTTTTCAAAAGAAATGTTTTCAGCATAAATACAAGAATGTACACAACCCTGATAAGATCAGTATTTGGCAATTTCTCAAACATAGATTTAAAAACATGAAAATTATACTACAGCAAATTTCATTAAAATAGTATTATTAATAATATTAATAAGTTGAAATTATAATAAATCCAAGTAAATCTAAATTTAAGAAACCACATGATTGTGATACTTCATTCTTTTTACAAAGAAAATAAAAAATTGATTAGTTGTCAATATTTTATTACAAAAATTGAATAGATATACAGATGTAGGCTGTTTTATCAGTCTACTAAAACCTATATCCCTATACATGGATATACACATATATACCCTTTAATCCAAATCACAGATGATTTAATTCAAGGCGATGTGTGTTCATGGAAGTTAGTTACAAATTAGTGAATTATAATCTGCAGCTTTTGTTATAGTACTATAAGTCTGTATATTAGTACATATCTAGTTTACATCTATAAACATACATGTTCACACCTAGTAGGTGATGGCATAGTCACAATTCAATGGGATCTAAAATGAAACATTACTTTAACCATTCTTACAAAACATGCTATCATATACAACCTGAGTCAGGCAGGATTCTCGGAATAAAATATCCATGGCCCAATTGAGTGTTAAAAATGAAACCAAAAAACAAATAAATAATTAATCGACACACAATAAAGTTGATATGAATACTAAAGAAAGATGTACAAACTGAATGAACGTAGCTTAAGCAAAAATGTTATTTTCCAAAACAAGTCTTTCTCTTGTCAAGATGTAAAACAAGAACAACTACTGGATAGAAAATATTACCATGTTTAACTAATGTCACAATTTCTGTTGTATCTTAAGTTTCATATATTTCCAATAATATCTGTCTCTGCAAAAAATAAGTGAAGCACTTTTCGTTTCCAATTAATAAAACTAACTCCTAAGTATGAAGCAAAATACTCTTGATCAGCAACATTTATTTTACAGATGAAAAAAACAAACATTTTTTGGAGATGTGAAAATGTTCATGACTTTGAAATATGCATGGAAAAGACATGAATGTCATTGAATGAATAGAAAATGTGAATGTCAAGGAAATGCCACCAAGTAATATAATTTACAATGGTCATAATGGAAGAAGGATGTAAGGCCAAGTACTGTGTAGAAATTACATACTTTTAGGATATGAAATGAAACATTTATAAATAATTATATCATCAGGGGTAAATGGGAAACAATAAGACAAGAGTACAGTAAAAATGATAAAAAATGTGTACATGTAAAACATAATGACTAGAAATACTATGTATAGATATCGATGTCTTGGGAGAAGAAAAACATCATAAAGCACTTTTTGTCACAACTAATTGTAAATATTTTAAGCCAATTTTTCATTTTATTAATACAAAAATCATTTACTTTCAATTCTTGACTTGTGAATAAAAAGAAAAATTAACTTAAAGTTACAGCCAGAGTCATTTAAGGATGTGCCAGGTTTGGGAGGCATAGGAAAGCTCATTCCTCTGGGTTCTTGTTTTACAGGCATGTCTTAAGTACATTTGAAATGATTCGTAGGTTTCCCTAGTCCATTATGAAACAAGATGTTGTTAATTTATATGAAGAACAATAAACTGTGTTGACAGACACAAATGAATATCCCAACAAACATCAGGAATGCCTCCCCCTTCTCTAGCAACCTGAATACCCCCACTATCAACATGAATACTCCCCCAACACCCTGAATACCCCCACTATCAACATGAATACTCCCCCAACAACCTGAATACCACCACTATCAACATGGATACTCCCCCAACACCCTGAATACCCCCACTATCAACATGGATACTCCCCCAACAACCTGTATACCTCCACTATCAACATGGATACTCCCCCAACAACCTGTATACCTCCACTATCAACATGGATACTCCCCCAACAACATGTATACATCCACTATCAACATGGATACTCCCCCAACAACCTGTATACCTCCACTATCAACATGGATACTCCCCCAACAACCTGAATACCCCCACTATCAACATGGATACTCCCCCAACAACCTGTATACCTCCACTATCAACATGGATACTCCCCCAACAACCTGAATACCCCCACTATCAACATGGATACTCCCCCAACAATCTGAATACCCCCACTATCAACATGGATACTCCCCCAACAACCTGTATACCTCCACTATCAACATGGATACTCCCCCAACAACCTGTATACCTCCACTATCAACATGGATACTCCCCCAACAACCTGTATACCTCCACTATCAACATGGATACTCCCCCAACAACCTGAATACCCCCACTATCAACATGGGTACTCCCCCAACAACCTGTATACCTCCACTATCAACATGGATACTCCCCCAACAACCTGAATACCCCCACTATCAACATGGATACTCCCCCAACAATCTGAATACCCCCACTATCAACATGGATACTCCCCCAACACCCTGAATACCCCCTCTATCAACATGGATACTCCCCCAACAACCTGAATACCCCCACTATCAACATGGATACTCCCCCAACAACCTGTATACCTCCACTATCAACATGGATACTCCCCCAACAACCTGTATACCTCCACTATCAACATGGATACTCCCCCAACAACCTGTATACCTCCACTATCAACATGGATACTCCCCCAACAACCTGTATACCTCCACTATCAACATGGATACTCCCCCAACAACATGTATACCTCCACTATCAACATGGATACTCCCCCAACAACCTGTATACCTCCACTATCAACATGGATACTCCCCCAACACCCTGTATACCTCCACTATCAACATGGATACTCCCCCAACAACCTGAATACCCCCACTATCAACATGGATACTCCCCCAACAACCTGTATACCTCCACTATCAACATGGATACTCCCCCAACACCCTGAATACCCCCACTATCAACATGGATACTCCCCCAACAATCTGAATACCCCCACTATCAACATGGATACTCCCCCAACAACCTGAATACCTCCAACATGGATACTCCCCCAACAACCTGAATACCCCCACTATCAACATGGATACTCCCCCAACAACCTGTATACCTCCACTATCAACATGGATACTCCCCCAACAACCTGTATACCTCCACTATCAACATGGATACTCCCCCAACAACCTGTATACCTCCACTATCAACATGGATACTCCCCCAACAACCTGAATACCCCCACTATCAACATGGATACTCCCCCAACAACCTGTATACCTCCACTATCAACATGGATACTCCCCCAACAACCTGAATACCCCCACTATCAATATGGATACTCCCCCAACAACCTGAATACCCCCACTATCAACATGGATACTCCCCCCAACAACCTGAATACCCCCACTATCAACATGGATACTCCCCCAACAACCTGAATACCTCCATAAGCAACATAAATTAACCCCCACCAGGAACAGGAATATTCCCACCAGAAGAAGTTTGGAACTATTTTGTTTTGTTAGCTGCGTTAAAAGATGGACTTATGAAATAAACTTAAGTCCTGTCTGAATAATTTCCTTCTTTTTTTATCTTCAAGACTATCCAATGTTGCTCTCATCATTTTGCAAAAAATTCTGAATGAAATTTAAAAAATTGAAGGGCTGTAGCTCTGGAAAAGATTAATTGACCATAACCAAATAAGAACTTCAATTAACAGAGAACTAATAAAAATCACAGGACTGTCTTTATCTGTTGAAAGTGTTAATGAGCAGAAACAATTCAAAATCAGGATGAAATGAGAGACAATGGTAACATTACATGTCCTGACCATGTGGAGGCATAGAATCTAGTGCCAACCTTCACTTTTCCCACACATATGTATGAAACATTTGTCACCTGTCTGTGACATTTGTCACGATATCATATTTTACTGAAAAGCACATGACAAGACAACATGTCTCATGGCTATACAAGGTAGGGCAGATATTTTAAGCTTTTATTAACTGATGTACCACCTTACCATATTAACTCGACAATAAGTTTACCCTGACATCAAATTCATACCACAAACATGTCTGGTAATAAGCCCATGTCTAGTCAATTGTGTGTTTGATAATAAGCTTGTGTCTGATGCTTCTATCTACTTATAAGCCTATATTTTGCAATATGCTGTTGTCCGATGCTTACTTCTACTAATAAGCCTTTGTATAATAATAAACTTTCCTATGCCTGATAATTGCAGAAGACTGTTTTGTAATAAGCTTGTATGATAAATAAGTCTGTGTCATGTGATAAATAACCAGATGTCTGGTAATAAGCCTTTGTCTGGAAACACATGAGCTAGAATCTGGTGAAAAGTCTATGTTTTGTAATATATATATAGCAAATGTCTGATGACACACCTGTGTATGGTGACATGCCTGTGTCTGGTGACACACCTGGTGACATGCCTGTGTCTGGTGACACACCTGGTGACATGCCTGTGTCTGGTAACACACATGGTGACATGCCAGTGTCTGCTGACACACCTGGTGACATGTCTGTGTCTGGTAACACACCTGGTGACATGCCACACATGTGTCCTGTGTCTGGTGACACACCTGATACACACTGGTGACATGCCTGTGTCTGGTGATGTCTGGTAACAACACATGTGTCTGGTGACATGCCTATGTCTGGTAACAACACATTTGTCTGGTGACATGCCTATGTCTGGTGGCAGGCCTTAAAGAAAAGACGACAATTAATGCCACTTTCACATTGTCCTGTAAAAAGCATACAGATCAAATACAAATGAGAAGTTAGCAAGTCTTTAATCAACCAGACAAATAGAGCAACAACTGTTTTATAGGGGAGGGGATAGAGGAGGGGATAGGGGAGAGTCTCTGAAACGGAGATATTTGTTGACAGTTCATAATTACAAAACCATACCAGCTTTAAAACAGGATAAAATAATGACCTCAAACAGTTCTATATATGGTCAGATTAATAATTCATGACAATAGAACAGAAATATGTCATTATTCACATAGACAAATATTGATTTGGGAAGCCCGGTGACTGACACTATACTCAAAGAATACTGCTACAAAAGACACAATATAACATATATGTACATACCCTATGTAGAGTGTAGTTTGATCATCTTGGCAGTATTAATCATAGAGACAAACATTTCAAACAGCAACAATTCTCTGAAGGACTATATTAACAACGGTTTTTATATTCACAGTAGGTATACCCTAATTTAAAATATTTGTTTAAAAAAAAGTTCTAATTTTTTTCATATTTAAGAATTCTGTAAACAAATACTCAAGGAATACCAGGTACTTAAAAAATAATATGCTGATTTAGTCACTTAGTCATCTGTTAAAAAGAAAATTAAAACATTATGTAGTTCTATCACAGTAAATTAGGGAAACATTGATAATAATTACTGATAACAATATAAATTAAAAATATGATATGCTGTATATGAAAATGATGTCCACTTATCTTATCATCAATGTTACATTGTAACATTAACACATCAAAGTGTCTCACTCACCATTTCTGCAGGTTTCATTGAGAACTCCTGGGAGGATTTTTTTATTAAAAAAATGTTTTAAAAAAAATCTTCAATAAATGATGTTTTGTAATAGACAGGAGTCACCATATTAAATTAAGATATTTAAACAAAGGTCAAATTAAAATCAATCATTACTTAAGAGATTTATATATTTTGTATTTTACTGTTACAATCTAATTATGAATTTTCGGTAGTTTATTAAGTAACATAAAGATTAAAAAATTGAAATAAATAAATTTTCAGACATACATGTATACAGTTTTGATTTTATTATATAATATCATTACCTTTACCTGACGTGTGATGTTAACAAAGCATTAACACAGTCACTGTTGTCACATGATAGGATTGCTGTAGGTTAGATAAAAGGATGATTTTTTCCCGTAACCATGACTGGAGAGCAAAACATGTCAGTGTTTGCTTGAAATAGGGAAGGTTTACTGTAAGGGGGCTGGAAAGATATCTCCAGAAAACACTACTAGACAGTAAACAATAATGTCTAGGAGATCAGATGAAAATTTATGGAACAGCCGGTACTTTTATAAAAGGACAAAAATTCATACAGACAAAAATAAAAGTAAAAATGATAATAATAATAATGACAAAATATAAACAAATGAATAAACATTTCACATGCTAAACTGTACATAATAATATCTGTAGAAGAATAACAAGACAAGCTGACGAGGGTGATAACAAGTTAAATAGAAGGCATTCATATTACTTGTGATATTTGTCATAACATTTCCATCACAGTACAATGATATATTTCCTGACTTCCTATCAGACTCAATTCTGATATTACAAAATGTATACTTTTACTTATCTTTTGTAATACCTTCCTACAGGATCTGTCTGGTATTAAATAAATGTTTTTTGCTGCTTTTTTAAAAAATAAACTAAAATTTATAAAACATGAAGACATGAGTATGAAACAATAAAAGTTTTATCTGTATCAGCTCATTAAAAATACAGTTAAAAGGCCAAAACAAACACAAATAATGACCAACAGCTCTACCTGATTGGAAATATTGTTTATAATAAATATGATGAACGCTACGGACAACATAAGAATGTTGTCTAATTTGACTAAGGTGGCAGTAGTGAGAAATAGAATCATAGACATTTAACCTTTGTCCTTTAAAAGCAGACATTGGAAGAAGTTAAGGCACTCGTAAAAAGGAACCATTATTGTTAGTGATGTACAAGTGTATCACGTATTAACTGAAGCAATCACACAAACTTTGACCATAAGCAGTTTTATACAGCACCTGAACACCCTAGAGTGTACACTGTGGGTAGCTGGGTATTGAAAAGATTGCTTACGTCGACCTTAGTGAGATGAGTGTGATTGTTACCTTGATGGTACTGGGATTTCACCAGGTTTTGTTTCATAGTATGCACATGTGCTGTTTAGACCAACAGGAAAAATTTAATTATTATGAAATCAGGAAGATCGCAGTTTTAGCAGTATCTGTGGATATATCAAACGTGTTATGGATATATAGAACAGACACTTCAGTAAAATACTATTACTGGGACACAAGTATGATGTAAACAGGTCAACAGGACAGAAGTATGATGTAAACAGATCTTTGGGACGGAAATATCTTGTAAACAGATCTTTGGGATGGAAATATGTTGTAAACAGGTCTATTGGACAGAAAACTATTGACCTATTGGACAGAAATATGTTGTAAACAGGTCTATTGGACAGAAAACTATTGACCTATTGGACAGAAATATGTTGTAAACAGGTCTATTGGACAGAAAACTATTGACCTATTGGACAGAAATATGTTGTAAACAGGTCTATTGGACAGAAATATGATACGACAGATACGAACAGATATTGACCTATTGGACTTTTGGACAGAAATATGTTGTAAACAGGTCTATTGGACAGAAATATGATACGAACAGATCTTTTGGACGGAAATATGTTGTAAACAGGTCTATTGGACAGAAAACTATTGACCTATTGGACAGAAATATGTTGTAAACAGGTCTATTGGACAGAAATATGATACGAACAGATCTTTTGGACAGAAATATGTTGTAAACAGGTCTATTGGACAGAAATATGATATGAACAGATCTTTTGGACGGAAATATGTTGTAAACAGGTCTATTGGACAGAAATATGATATGAACAGATCTTTTGGACTGAAATATGTTGTAAAGAGATCTATTGGACAAAAACATGATGTAAAATAATCAATTGGACAAAATATGACATAAACAAATCTATTAGACAAAAATATGGTGTAAACTAGTGATTCCTATTGTACCCATTCATGTTGCTGGGCAGACTAGAGCACAGCAATCACAATATGAATCAGTTTCCTAACCTCGCATCCAATAACAGATGATCTACTAGAGGATATCACATCAATGTATATATTTTTATATACACCTTGTTTACTTTGGAACTTTAAGAAGATATCGAGAAATTTTGTTAGTACAATTAATATCAAGGAAATATTTGTGTGTAGTAAGAGTTATGTGCCTTATCTATAGATCGGTTTAAACACAGAGAATACTTTTGTCATCTGCAGCCGACACCTACCTTCATTTCTATAACTCTAAAACTTAAAATAATCAAAATATAGACTTCATTTAAGACTAAAGATTGACATATAATGATATTCTCTAACATTACCAAAAACGAAGGAAAAAAATCTCCAAATTTTTTACAAAAAATAAAATTGAATAAATCACAATTTCAAATTTGGAGCAGTAATTAATTTGAAAAGTTCACAAACTAGAAGTGTATAATTCATAAATAAATGATACTAAAATGAATTACTGGCATGATTTGTAAGGTAGCATATATCCTTAATATAAATGATATATATGATGTGTAGGTCTCCAATCTGGAAAGCAGTAAGTCACAGGAACATTAAATTAAAAGTAGAATTTATCATTACTAATCAATGGGAATAATATTTAATATAATAACTACAGCTGATATTTGGCATTGGTGAAAACTAGTGGTCCAACGTTCAATATGAAAACACAACCAAAAAAAAAAAAGTTTGTAAATCAAAGAAACATCACCAGAAAAGTAAATGGAATACATCATAAAAATTGAGACTTTATACAAGTGAGAATCTAACAGGTGTAGTAAGTTTATAATAGAAACTTTGTCGACAATTAAAAATTATGATACTACCTGGTAAAGTACCTGGAATGTTGTTTCGGAAATCGTATCAATAAAACTTACATTTGTTTTCAGTTACTTTCAGTTCTTTATATGAAATTGATAACACCAATGACCTCTTTCACAAATGTTTTCTTCAGTTTGAGTATATTGAATAAACAAATCAAACGAAATATAAATTATCTGATGCGAATACAGCTATGAGATCAATCAAAATTATATTTGTATATATATGTATAATACATGTGGATTCACTGGAAATTCCGAATTTACGATCATATGGAATTCAAAATATTCGTTTTAATCTTAAAGTAAATAAATACAGATAAGACAAACAGATAACCATTTTTTCTTGACAAAAAAGCATAGATGTAGAGTTGATGATGATGATGATGATGATGATGATGATGATGATGATGATGATGATGATGATGATGATGATGATGATGATGATGATGTTTATGATGGTGATGAAGATGACGTTTATGACAACGATGAAGACAACAACAACAATAACGATGATGACAATGGTGATGACGTCCTAAAAGGAATGATCAAAGTGACTTCTCTCCAATTACTACTGGTAAGTAAATAGTTCTCTACATCATTGTAATGTATATCAAATAAGCATTCTTTTGACACAGTCTTGGCTGAACATTTCACTGAGCAAGCAGTACACAGCCCACAGTAAATCTGTGAGTGAGTTACACAGCTCACTGTACATCTAAGTGAATGAGACACACAGCTCACTGTACATCTGTGAGTGAGAGAGTTACACAGCTCACTGTATATCTGTAATTGAATGAGACACACAGCTCACTGTACATCTATGAATGAGTGAGATACACAGCTCACTGTACATCTGTGAGTGAGACACAGCTCACTGTACATCTGTGAGTGAGACACAGCTCACTGTACATCTGTAAGTGAGTGAGATACACAGCTTACTCTACATATACAAGTGAGCGAGATACACAGCTCACTGTACATCTGTAAGTGAGTGAGATACACAGCTTACTGTACATATGCAAGTGAGCGAGATACACAGCTCACTGTACATCTGTAAGTGAGTGAGATACACAGCTTACTCTACATATACAAGTGAGCGAGATACACAGCTCACTGTACATCTGTAAGTGAGTGAGATACACAGCTTACTGTACATATACAAGTGAGTGAGATACACAGCTTACTGTACATATACAAGTGAGTGAGATACACAGCTTACTGTACATATACAAGTGAGTGAGATACACAGCTTACTGTACATATACAAGTGAGCGAGATACACAGCTCTCTATATTGAAACCCTGATTTGTTTTTTCACCATGTTAAATGCAGTTTAAGACATGACATTTATACATTTATACACACATACCAACAAACATTCAATCATATCTATACACATTTACATACATACATTCAACCATGCAATCATATCCATACACATATATGTACATACAAACAAAAATTCAATAGTTTACATAAAAGAATAAGTTAAAATAAATAGATATAAAATCTTTGGTTTGCCATAATTGGAAAATCAATCTACCAAAGGTTTTTTTTATTGTTTGTTCTTAAAAGGACAGGTCACATCAAACTTACTCTCATTTAATTATTTAACTTTAATTTTTAACATTTCAGTTTTCATATAACTAAGAAAGCTGTTACTTTTTGAACATCAACATCATCAGCAATAACACTAACAAAATTCACACAGATGACAGTACATGTATGTTCATCCTCCTCTTGTTTTATATTACATCCCAATCTATTTACCCTCCTAACAATACATAGTTCACTCTCATTAAAGCACATTATAGTTCACTATCTTTACAAAACACAAAGCTCACTCTCATTAAAGCACACTATAGTTCACTATCTTTACAATCTGAAAGGTTTAACAAAGAAGTGGTAGAAGATGTTCGTGAGACAGATTTTTCTATGAGATTTTCTTTCTTGGATTTTTTCTTTGAATGGTCCTCCATCTCCTTGATTCTATCCCTCGGTGTTTTTGATGACTCTGATCTACTGCGTGAGACCTTTGACCCTGACGATTTACTTTCTTTTACTTTCACTTTAGTGGATGATGATGCTGAACCTGTACTCTTGGTTCCAACTGAGCCATCTTGACTAGCACTGTCATCATCAGTTTTAAGATTTCTTTCAAATTTTGGCACATCCCACGATAATTTGTGTGGTTTAGTTGGTGGCTTGGAGCCTCTGAAATGTACATCTTCATTTTTGTCATGTACTGATATTTCGGTTATACTCATTTGACTAAATTGTTTTGACAACTCTTTTGAATGATCTCTCTTTTTTGGAGCAACTACTTTTGACACTTCGATATCACTTTCTGAATCATCTGTAGGTGGCGCCATCGCCTGTGCGATAGACAATGGCGACACACGATTGTAGCTGAACTTCCTGTTAGATGATTTTGGACTTTGTTTTGGGGTACCTCCTGGAGTTTTGACATACTTTGTGTGGTTTCGAGGTCGTCCATTGGCTATTGGAGTATGATTCTGTGGAAAATGTTGTATTTTATGCTCTGGGGAGGTGGATGAAATTTTGTCAATGAGATCCGGATCAGATATTAAAGCCTGACCCTTCGTTAAGTCAATATCCTGTTCCCATGCCAGCTGTTGCAACATGTTAGAAAACATGTGTCCCTTGTCATCATCATAATTGTCCATGGAATCATGTGAACCCCGCCTGCGGTGTTTACGATGTACTTCTGTGAGATGAAGTGGGCCAGTTATTCCTAATTTCTTGTGTCGTTTCATCTGTTTCATCACTTCCTTGCCTGCTTTCTGTAACAGTATCATAAAACCAAATTTTATATGTTAATAAAAAATAAATTTTGCTTCACTTTAAAGGACATTGTAAGAAGTTCAGATATACCTAGTAATGTACTACAAAAGGTCCCAGATTTCTGAAAATATAGAATGAAGCCAAAAGATACAGCATTATGGTTTTTTCAAATGAACAAGTGAACACATTTCTTTATCATAATCTTTAAAAACAATGAAAATAAATTCTGTATGAAGAAATACCCTTGGAAGATGCCAAGAAATGATAACTGAATATAAAATGTATGTACTTCTATAACAGTAACTGTGAAAATGATGAGTTTGAAATAAATTATTAGTTACATCTCAAACTAAAGGTTCCATAAGTACATTTTCCAGGCTGCATGTTCCCTCTACCTTTCAGTCTCACATTTAGGTGGTAATACTGATTGTTTTAAATATCTTATATTTTCAGTGATACATGTATTGACGAGGAAAATTAAAACGAGCTATAAATTGGAATGGCCTCCTAATTGTCAACATGACATGTCAAACTCAATGTCCCACCTTCCAGGCAATGACAGCAGCTTTCCTGCGTCTGGCGATTGTCTTGTTTGAGCTCTTAATCACTACAAGAGCCCTTCTGTCTTCTTCCTCTTTGTCACTGTATGCAGCTAATTCTGCCACTGGCCGACCAGTTAGACGGGCAGAATACTCTTTTTGAAACTGAAGCAGCTGTTTCTTGGAGAAACTCCTCTCTAATACAACAACAATTTTGGCCCACTGAAATAGACAACAATTCAGTAGTACCATTTTGGCCCAGGCCCACTGAAATAGTCTGAACATCTCAGTAAATAAGTCTGGCTTGGCCCTGGGTCCCTTTGACAATGTAGAACAATTTTGGCCTACTTTGTTGTCAACATTTCAACAAAACAATTTTAGCAAGAGACCAACTGAAACTGACATCTCAGCAGAAAAATTCTGGCCCACTGGCATAGACAACATCTTAGCAGAACAACTTTTGGCCAATTAAAAAATCAAAATCTCAGCAGAGCAGCTATGGTCCACCGCCCTTAGCAGAACAAATTTGACACAGTCAAGTCAAATAAAATGACAATAATTTTATGTCTGTTGTAAAATTTTAACACATCAAGTAACATATTTTATATTTTCTCATTTGAAAACATTGTGAAACTAGAGTGAATGTTAAATAAACCATTAAGCTTGATAATTGCCATGGAAATAATCTGACCTGTTTGCGCCATTCCTTCTCCGATTTTGAAATAACCATTTGGTAAGTATTGCCCATCATGGCGATCAACATGTTGAGGAGAAGAATCGGCACCAAGATCATAAACACTGCAAACACCATCTTGGTCAGCCATGCATACTTGGTGTTGTTGAAATCCTGGTACTGCAATACCAAAGATTGGTGGTGTAATACAGAGAACATAATTGACTCAGCATAATATAAATTTTGATTGACTGAGTGTTATATAAGCATCTATTGACTCATTGTAATACAGGATTCTATTGACTCATTGTAACACAGGATTCTATTGACTCAGTATACTATAGAAATGTATTGTCTTGGTGTAATACAGCTGGGATCTCTATGTAACACAATCTAATGACTTCTGAGAGTAATACAGGGATCTAATGATTCCGTGTGATACAAGGTTCTATTGATTTAGTGTAATACAAGGTTCTATTGACCTAGTGTAATACAAAGTTCTATTGACCTAGTGTAATACAAAGTTCTATTGACTTAGTGTAATACATAGTTCTATTGACTTAGTGTAATACAAGGTTCTATTGACAAGGTTCTATTGACCTAGTGTGATACAAGGTTCTATTGACCTAGTGTAATACAAAGTTCTATTGACTTAGTGTAATACAAAGTTCTATTGACTTAGTGTGATACAAGGTTCTATTGACTTAGTGTAATACAAGGTTCTATTGACTTAGTGTAATACAAGGTTCTATTGACTTAGTGTGATACAAGGTTCTATTGACTTAGTGTAATACAAGGTTCTATTGACTTAGTGTAATACAAGGTTCTATTGACTTAGTGTGATACAAGGTTCTGTTGACTTAGTGTGATACAAGGTTCTATTGACTTATTGTAACACAAGGTTCTGTGTAATACAAGGTTCTATTGACTTAGTGTAATACAAGGTTCTATTGACTTAGTGTAATACAAGGTTCTATTGACTTAGTGTGATACAAGGTTCTATGGGTTCTGTGTAATATAGGAATCTATAATACAGGGATTTTTTGGATTCAATATATTATAGAAATCTACTGTCTCAGTGTAATACAGTAATACAGCTGAGATCTATTGACTCAAGAGTAATACAGGAATATACTGACTCATGTAATTCAGGGTAATATTGACTCAGAGTAATACAGAACTATACTGACTCATGTAATACAGGGTAATATTGACTCAGAGTAATACAGGAATATATTGACTCAGAGTAATACAGGAATATACTGACTTAGAGTAATACAGAACTATACTGACTCATGTAATACAGGTAATATTGACTCAGATTATTACAGGAATATGCTGAATAATGTAATACAGGGGTCTATTGACTCAGTGAATTGAGCATATATTGACTCAGTTTCATACAGTTGGTGAAGAAACACACAAAATGTGAGTTATCAATACACTAGAGTAATGAAGAGACTTTCTGAATACTGGTAGTAGAATGGTGTACAATATTTATATATAACAATCATATTCTTCTAAGATGTAACAACATTGACTAAAAATAGAAAATTGCTGTCTTTTTTTTCAGCAATAGCCAGAATGTAAGCACCTGAAAATGTAAACTAGAAGATCTTAAGACATCAAAAAGTGTTACAGCAGTCACTGAAAAGAGATGGCAGTAACACCAGACATACACAGAGGTCAAGAATACAAAAGTCTAATACATAGGTCAAAGTAGACAGAGTTCAAACGATACCATGATGGTCAACATTCATACAGGTTATGTGAACTGCATTCTGTATAGAAAACTGAACGTTAAGGAATTAAAAAATGTCTAACTCAGAGAAACATGCAGTTTTCTCAGAAATGTATTTGTATTTCAATATTTGGCATTGAAATATGAATTCAATTTTAAGAAAACTTTTTCTGCACTTATGAATAAATTTTAACTGATGGTTGACTTTATTTAGGATAAATATTTTTATAAAAAAGAATTTCATGAGATATTGTCCTCAGCCATGACCTGAATATCTTTTTGGTGAACGATATACTAGTCAGTCTTGCATAGGAAAATTCAAATTTTTACAGCCAGTTAATCTTTCTAAGGTCAATGTAAAAATATTGAATGCTTACAATAATCACTTAAATAACTTTGAAATTTCAATATTCTTTCAAAGTATGGCATAATTTTCTTATTTTTTTCATTTTAATCCTTATCTGAATCAATTCAAATAGTAATATACTAAGTATTACTAGGTGTATAGATGTTTGTCGAAATTTTTTTGAAATTTTAATTTGTTCTAATTTAAGAAATCAAATTGTGATCAATATATCAATGTTTAAAGATGATTTATAAATGTCTGAAAACAAGACAGAAGAAACACACAACATCTGGAAATTATGGAAAATAGTAAAAGCATTCACAAGTTCTGTAGCTGAAGTCATTTTGTTTTCTTTTCTTTCAAGAAAGAAAATACAATACCAATATTTTATGATAAGATACTTCAAGTACAAAGAAAAGATAAAAATATTTCTTATTTTGAAAGTTTAGAACATGCAGCAGAAATTACTGACATCACTTTCCAAAACATTGATTTTCACTGATTAGACAATGGAATTCTGGATGAAAGTTATTTCATTATAAAAACATCATCCTACAACTTTCTTGATGTAGAGATTTTATTCAAGTTAAATTTGTGCTTAATAACCAATATCATTATCATGAGCTATCATCCATTAGTAAAAACTCAAAGAGCTATATAGATATATGAAATAAATAGTAAATTATCATCAAATAATATTGTAAATTAAAATCTACTAATGCTATCAAGTCATTTGAAACACAATTCTATCAGAAAACACACATATCAAACATTTCTAACACATGACACGAAATTGAGGAAATATACTAATGATAAACAAAGGTGTTTGTGGATACCTGGGAGGCAGCTCTCCTGCTTAACTATAGAGCATGCATGTCAAAAAAAAAGGTTCATTCAAAAACATGTCAACATTAACGCATCACATTTAAACAAGGACAAACATTATTCCAGACAGCACAAAACAAGTGTTGACATCACTGTTAAAAAAAAATGTAAAAAAAAATCGGTCAACAGACGTAAGGATAAGTTAAAATTGTAATTTCATACATGTGGGCAAAGCTACAGGTGATCTAAAATATGAATAAGTGTTGATTTAAATACAGGTGTTTACACAGTAGCTACGCATTAATCTGTAACACAAGCAAGGTTCAATACAAATGGATTTTCATATATATACATATATGGTAACAAATGGCTTATATATGTGGGAAACAATAAAAGGCTTCCAGGGATAGGCACTTCTAATGGTATAGCTGTTTCTCTGCACACATATAACTGTTTCTCTGTACACATATAACTGGGAGTGTTTATCACATACAATGTGGAAGATTTCATGTTTACATATACCTGTTGTAGATTTCAGAACATTCACAACTGTTGTAGATTTCAGAACATTCACAACTGTTGTAGATTTCAGAACATTCACAACTGTTGTAGATTTCAGAACATTCACAACTGTTGTAGATTTCACGATATTCACAACTGTTGTAGATTTCATGATATTCACGACTGTTGTAGGTTTAATGATATTCACAACTTTTGTAGGTTTCACGATATTCAAAACTGTTGTAGGTTTCACGATATTCACAACTGTTGTAGGTTTCGTGGTATTCAAAACTGTTGTAGGTTTCACGATATTCACAACTGTTGTAGGTTTCCTGGTATTCACAACTTTTGTAGCTTTAAAGATATTTACAACTGTTGTAGCTTCAATGATATTCACAACTTCAGTAGTTTTAATGATATTCACAACTTTTGTAAGTTTCATGATATTCACAACTGTTGCAGCTTTAAAAATATTCACAACAATTTTTATTTTAATACTGTATTAACATGTATATATGTAAAAACGTCTCTGTCAGCTTTAATTCACAGCACATTTTATGGATGGCTGTAAAATTAATTCAGATTTCAACATAACACATAAGTATCAAAACAAACTATTCTCAAGATAAAAATTGAAGACCAACCTGAATTTTATAAAACTGAATCAGATTAACTTTTCTACATTCTAGATCTTACAAACATTACCCACTGAAGGGTAACACACTTGGCTTTAAGAACATATCTAACAGCCATCTGTGTATAATCCTAATATATTTAAATTGTCAGATCATTTTATTCACTGAATTTGACTTACCGTATTTTTCAAATTTTGATTGTTAACACCAACAGCATGAACGTAAGTAAAGAAATAAAGTCAACCCTATAAGGCCATATGTATATATAGAAAAATATGTTTCTATAAAGACCAACGGTTTTTGGTCGTAATATGACACAGTTCATAGTCACTACACCTTTACAGAAAGGCCCCTCCATTTTGTGTTACAATGAGGTTGTCACAAGGGTCTTCAAGTCACTACACCTTTACAAGGGTCTCATAGGTACTACACCTTTACAGAAAGGTCACTCCATTCTGTGGTACAATGAGGTAGTCACAAGGGTCTCCTAGACACTACACCTTTACAGAAAGGCCACTCCATTTTGTGGTACAATGAGGTAGTTACAAGGGTCTCCTAGCCACTACACCTTTACAGAAAGGCCACTCCATTTTGTGGTACAATGAGGTAGTCACAAGGGTCTCCTAGCCACTATACCTTTACAGAAAGGCCACTCCATTTTGTGGTACAATGAGGTAGTCACAAGGGTCTCCTAGCCACTACACCTTTACAGAAAGGCCACTCCATTTTGTGGTACAATGAGGTAGTTACAAGGGTCTCCTAGCCACTATACCTTTACAGAAAGGCCACTCCATTTTGTGGTACAATGTGGTAGTCACAAGGGTCTCCTAGTCACTACACCTTTACAGAAAGGCCACTCCATTTTGTGGTACAATGAGGTAGTCACAAGGGTCTCCTAGCCACTATACCTTTACAGAAAAGCCACTCCATTTTGTGGTACAATGAGGTAGTCACAAGGGTCTCCTAGCCACTACACCTTTACAGAAAGGCCACTCCATTTTGTGGTACAATGTGGTAGTCACAAGGGTCTCCTAGTCACTACACTTTTACAGAAAGGCCACTCCATTTTGTGGTACAATGAGGTAGTCACAAGGGTCTCCTAGCCACTATACCTTTACAGAAAAGCCACTCCATTTTGTGGTACAATGAGGTAGTCACAAGGGTCTCCTAGCCACTACACCTTTACAGAAAGGCCACTCCATTTTGTGGTACAATGAGGTAGTCACAAGGGTCTCATAGTCACTACACCTTTACAGAAAGGCCCCTTCATTTTGTGGTACAATGCGGTAGTCACAAGGAGACCCCACTTAATGGTTCACTGAGCCACAAACCTATCAAAACAAGCCACTTTACTCTGTCTTCTATAGGTGGCCTTTATAGACAGGTTTGTCTGCACATGTATTATCGTAAACATCACAAACAAATAACTTGTCATACTCATCATGGTCACAAATTTAATTTCAAACAAAATGAATTTAGTTTTCTCTGGTTAAAAAATGTTTAACTGACAGTAATGCTCTTACCCCAAATAAAAATGCTGAAATATTGGTTTTAACCTAATGTAAATAACCCATAGGAAAAACAACCTATAATACTAGGCCAAAATGCTGGACACATTGATAAATAACTAGACTGAAATTCATGGTAAATTTTAGTGCTGAATCAACATGTAGTTAAAATCATCAATACATTTAGGGCCAAACATGCATATTAATTATTCAATCATAAAAAAGGTTGCCTAATTCTCTTTTCAAATGTAAAAAAATATCTGAAATTTTTGTGTACCTTAAACTCTCCCAAGGTCATTTGGAACAAGGTCATGATTGTGTCTCCAAGATTGTTGAAACCTTGACTGTCAGTGGCTCCTTGGAAGAGGAAGTAGAAAGCTAGAAATAATTGAAAAAAATGAATATAAGTGAAATGTAGATCTGCTAATTTTTCGACTAAAAAATGTTGTTTACAACACATTGAGGAATTCATCAACAAATTTTTGAAGAATATTAAACCATACTCTGATTTCTAAATTGACAATCACGATGTGTAAATGATTAGAAATAAAAGTCAGACATCAATAAATAAGACAGAATAGAACTGAGGTTATCTAATTCACAATATACTCAAAGTACATTTTATCTCTTTTTTCTGTAACTAATGGCCTTTTCATGTACATCTAAGTAATTAGAGTAAGTAGTCTACCTATTTACACTCTCTGTAAGATATTTTTTATTACGTCATTTGAACCAATCAAAAAGAACCAGTTGCCTGCATTCACATGATGTGTGTCACTTAATAATTTAGATAGCATCAATGATATTTGTGTTAACAATCATAAAGTTTAAAGCACCAGTATGATTTACTTTTAGGAGATTTTAAAGATCCTTTTTAAGTTCTTTGATTCCTGTATCAAATGACATTAAACATATTATCACATAAAAGAATTAAAGTTCAGTAGCAAGTGCAGGAAACATATTCTTAACAAATTAGACAAGACGATATCAACACAGCAACAGACAACCTGGTAGTATATCAGACCGTTGGTATTATCAAACATTGTGTCATTGTGTTGACTGGGATCCAAAACATGACAAAAACTTGCACCAATAAATGATGAATTGGGAAGAAGCTGTTCGTGTTGTCTTCACTCTGGACCGACATTCTAACCTTTTGAGGAGTCTGTATATTTTTTGTATCCACGGCAGTTCATAGAAGAATTAATATCATCGATTGTGGGATGTGATGCCTCCATCCCCTACGGTCTTGATTGTGTCAAAGTGTAATGATTCTTAAGATGTACAGTGTGACCTTTGACCTTTTACAATGACCTTGAATTAATTGCAATATACCTTTGCTTGTCACTTCATCACAATTTTAAAGGTATGACAAATACACCTGTAGAGTTTTAAAACTAAGTGAGTGGTCAATTAAAGCTTGGTCCACACATTTAAAATCCTGACTGTCTGATAGTAACCTATATTCATGGTGATTCATAATGTAATTTTATTGTATTAATTGTCAGATTATAAGCAGGCATGGACAATAACACTAAGATGATTTCTACAGCTTTAGATATAATCTATAGTTATACATACATATACACAAATGTTATTACAACAAGATACTGCAGAATATCCAGAAAAATACATTTAAAAGAATCTTCTGTACATAATTTTGAATTTGAATTATAAAATTTTTTTATTCTAATTCTGTATGAGGATCATAAAATAGAAATTAAACAAGATTTTTTATTTTCCTATCTTACCATGCATTGAATGTGTTTTTAATAAAACTTACCTTGACAAAAGGCTAAGAGAAATATTGTATATATGGCCCCAAATCTTACTAAGTCGCCTACGCACATTTTGTAGATCATGGTGACGAAGGGGCCGGTTAGTTTGACACTTCTGTAAATGATACACAGGGAACATGGAAAGTGATGTTAGAGAAGTGGAAAAATTGTTAACCAACACAAGCAACAGCTGTCAAAATTCCTGGTGAACATTTGAAATTCCAAATGACATTTATTAGTACATATAGGTAGGTTTAGGGGAAAGACATTTAAAGGCCTGTATATATAAAATAAATAATAAGACACTTCAACTTGATGAGCTTTTAACCAAGAAGTAGAAAAAAAACCACTTAAAATATTGCAATTTTGAGTAAAATTATACTTTTCAAAGCAAAAAAAATGCATTGAATAACTTGATAATTGATAAATTTATAATACAAATACTTTCTACATTTCATCAAGGCTGTTGACTGCCTTAACCCTTTCGGCACCAAATATCTCTCACAATGTACAGCTCAGTGCTAAATATCTCTCACAATGTACAACTCAGCGCCAAATATTATAAAAATATATATAATAAAGACATAAAAATTGTTGACCAAAGTCGCCTACAGTGGCCAGTCTGCATGTAGACTTTAGTCGCCTATGGCGCCGAAAGGGTTAAACCTCTGGCTTAGAAATATGTAAAATATATGGAACCTATAAGATCAAAGGGACACAACTCTCACCACTTTTATTCTGAAAATTATATTGGAAGTACATAGTTGCATCAGGTACTACAAAATGATGAACAAGAATGTTGGCAGCTGTACATGACATCGTAGAATGTTAGAGTCTTCCATCGACACAGTTAAAAAGAGTATATGGTAAACATGAAACAAAAAAGGCTTTACTGCATTTGACCTGCTATATCAGAGTACCTGCACAGGTTCTGATATCTCAAAATCGGTTCTCAAGGATTTTTCGAAATATTCTATTGAGTAGAATTTTATGTTGGTTTTCATGGACAAACTATGTCCCTTTTGTGTGGGCAAAACAATCAGTTTGATACAATATAACGGCTGAGAATTTACAAATATGTTTCAAAAATGTGCTCCACTTTGGTTAATGTAACTCATTTATCAGGTCAAACACAATCGAGACATTATATACATGTATTTATAAGGCTGCAGATGTAAATGTTATATACACAAATGGGGATATCACTGGATATTAGCCAATCACCAATCTGTGAAAATATGAAACTTTGGAGAGGTGTCAAAATTTAAACAGTTAAGAAATAGGACCTTTGGTTGCTGTCACAAAGACACATTCCTTAGTCTAACCCTGTACAACCAATCAGGATCTAGATCAACATTACTTCAACAAAAAGATAACTTCAGATAATTAAGTCATGAGACACTGTGCAAGTGACAGGTATGTTGGGGTTGATTTTTCACCTGATTTAATGGTCTGAAGAAACAAGAGTACGATAAAATCCCCTTAAACTGCTCTTTATCAAATTCATCCTACAATAAGCCCAGGGGGCCAGAAAATGACCTCAGACTCAAAAGTTAGGTAGTGGGTTTATTACAGGACAATGAAATAGCATTGGATGGTTATCCTGCCAAGCAGAAATATACATGGGAGAGCCAAGTTACTCACCTATTTCAATATAAATACAATATATAATATACTTAGTGTTGCTTGTCTATACAGTGCACTAGAATATCTTTCAGAAAAACAAAAAAGAAAAAACTTTTAAATTGGTAACTGGTTCCCTGCAATGAAACTATCCTTTTACAGTTGTTGTTTACAGTACGGATTTCTGGTGTGGTCCTGTGACAATTAAGAGGATGAGGATAGCAGGTAAGGACAGCTTATGTTTAATACAGTGTTGGGGAGATCTTAGTGAAATCACCACTTGTGGGCATACCTATGGAGAATTGGACAATAAATATTGTATAGATTGAACCAAATCGGACGAAATCGGTGGCAAGCATCTTATATGTCATGACAATCATTGGTCCTGTTATAAGATAGCCCCTGAAATCATAACAAATCAGAGAGTCTTCATATCAATCGATTGGACTATTCCTAAATGAAGAATTAATTTCATACAAAGTGATCACATGAGTACCATCTTCGATTTCTTTATGATGATAATATATTATAATCACCAAAAGAACATTTTTGAAAATTTTCTTAAAATCGAAATAACTGCATAATTATAATGAATATATATATATGTTGCTAAATGGTGGGTACATAACCTTCACTAATATACTCTGAAAAAAAATTCTTATTTTTAAAATTCTTTAAAAAGTCTTTTTCTATCTTTTTTTTTGTTTCGTTTTATAGATGAATGTCTACTTCCTTAATAGGCAATCTTCTGAAAAATAACAAACTTTGATGTAATAGACTTAATATCTTAAGTGATTTTAAATAGGATTCAAGGCCTAAAATAGTAACCACAAAATTAGCAAGCTAGAATGGAAAATAAATTTTACAAAAGATAAACAAGTTTCCATTTTCAATCAAAATATAATAGACTAGACTTAAAAAGAAATGAATGATTAAAAATGCTGACCTTGCAAAAAAAAGGAGGAAGAACCATGATCCGGGGACAGCGATGATGAGTAAAATATCTTCTACCATCTCCTGCTTGGTGAAGCGAACTGGGATACACAGTAGGATGAGGATACACGATATCATAAACAGGGTTTGGGCCGGAGCATGTTGCTGCAAGTAATTAAAAATGTATGTAAACACAGAGTGATACATGTAAAGATATCTCACACTACCTCCAATTACTGTGTCATGTTTCTAAATGCAATCAAACTCAGTGGCACCATGGGAAAACTTCAAAATAACTGAGTATTCGATTTAAGTGAATTTAAATATCTTGTGTAAAGGTAGGCAGAGTCAGATGAAATGCATCACATTAAACAGGGTCTTTGAGTAGTACAAGTTTGTGATGATAACAAGGTTCAACTGAATGTCAGTAGACTTGGTATAAGTTGTTCCAGACACCACTAACTTAATATAAGAATGACAGGCATGGATCTATGGCTGGATGATGATGCGGAAATATTTTGAATAAGAGACTTGGAGATATAATGTAAAATAATGTTGGCAGGATCATTTACTGAGAATGAATGTGGCAGAGTTTTATATCATATATTTACAACTGTATATTTTGTTATTTGTGAGAATGATGATGGTATTTCTATTGGGAACAAATCAGATTTAATATCAAATTTGACTCAATTTCTGCCATCAAAACATTCCTCCATATTTTTGCAATGAATTAATTGAATTAATTTCACTAATATTTAAGTAGGATGAAACATGAGAGTTATGTATAATCACATGTTTTGCCTATCCAGCTTTGCAAGTATTGTAAATTTTCAAACAAAATGCAAAAAAACAATAAAATTCATGTTTCCCTATCCCTGAAATACACTATTTCCAAGTTAATATTGATCACTAATATGTAAACACCATAGATGTGTTATTGTCATGTTTAAATATTGGAACATAGTAAATAATGGAACGAAAATTTTGTAAATCTTAAATTCTCAAAATTCACTCAAATCTGAAACTTTACCCCAAAAATATCACTTATCCCGAGAAGGGAGGGAAAAGCTGGCCTGATATTTTACATTGTTTGTTGTAATACGACTATAAACTAAACCAGAAAAGAACAAGCCATATTAGGACTTTGTAAATATTCCTTCAAATCAAAGTTGATGAATATCACAAAAACACATAAAATTTTTTTTAAAAATTCACAGATCTATTTGGTTGGTTTAGATTTCCATGTAACTGCAGAGCACTTCTACTTCAAAAGAAACTGAGCTATACACAAAACTTTCAAGTCCAGATGACTGTAAAATCAATGCATTGAGGATCCTTCTTTCTGATTTACATATACCTAATGAAACAAATATAGTGTAGTTTAGTTTATTACCAGTGCAGGATCTTGTTACGATCCTCTATACCGGTCTCAGTGATACAATGATAATGTTTATAATTAATGTCATTTGAGATCCAGGAACTTCAGAATTTCTGCTTTATAATTATATACCAGTTCTTGATTTGCCCAGTGTTCATCTAATCTATTTTTGAAAGAGTTATAGCTGTTGAAGTTAGTAGGATTGGTATAATTCTTTCAGCAAATTTAAATGTAAATGAAAAACTATAAAGTGTGCCCACACCACTGGAAAATTCAGATCCTGATCTGGTTTTCATAGGTTTTTGTCACAGGACAGACAAAAAAAGATTCTCAATTTTGTTAAACATCATTCTATTAAATAATTCCAACAGATGTTACTCTAGCACTTGAGGTGTAAATCCTCTTATGAAAATGTAACATGGAATATTCTAGCAACACAAGCACCACAATATTTACCACATAGGATTTCTAAAATACAGAAATTATAATTAAGTTTTTAGTAAACAATAGTTAATTTCTATATCAAGAGCACATTTAAAAAAGCATCAATGTTTACCTGTACATATTAAGAACAAAGTTTATACATATAGGTGTCAATAATGTTTTCCCTTTTTCTATAATGATTTAGAAACAGAAAATGATTCCTAAAGTATTTAAGCCAAATGAAAATATGAGTTAGAGAAAATGATTTTCAGTTATGCATGACCTTGATCTTTGACCTACAATTGCATGACCTCAGTATATCACACACACCATTAATCTATACAAATGTCAACAAAGGTTGCTGTGCATGTAATGTATATGACCTTTGACCTACAGAGTGTCGTCAATGCAGTATTACCTTCTCCAATTTGAATAAGGGATAAACGCATAATTTGTTGTAGAACATTTTAAGAGCTTCAAGGTTAACTTCATAAAGCTATACACATTTTCCCTCCATCAAATTCTACTTATAATTCTTGAATCTATTTTCTAATTGTACATTAAATTGAATTTTTTTATTACAATTATGAAATTATATTGAAAATAATCAGATCACTTTTCATCAAAATGAACAGATGACAAACACAAAATCAGAATATTTTAAGAATTGAATAAAACTCTTTTTAATTATGTACTTACAAGATTTTTTAAGAAGCCTAAGATTCCCTGTGAGCCGATTTCCACCACTTCCATTGCCAGGATGAGAATACAGCCAAGAATGACGAGGAGTTCACACACAAAGCGGGCCTGTACCAAACAAAGATTTACACATCAACAGTGTCATTCTTAAAGCTATAGTGATAAAGTATTACAAACTCTTAAAATATAAGTATTACAATTATATATAGGAAGGAGGCAGGGTGTAAACTATGTAGAAGATTAGAGAGGTGGGCTTCTTACAAGACAATATGGTCAATACTGAAAAAGAAACAAAAATACAAAAAAATCTGTCTTTACAAAAATAGCAATATCATTTGTCAAAAAAAGAGGTCATTGCATCAGTCATAAAAAGTACTTACATTTGTCAAACCAGGTATAGGCTCATCACTGAGTGTAACAACAGCTACAGAAATATATTGTAGTCACTTCAGTTAAGTGGTGATCAGTATATATATATATATAGAATGCTACCTGATCAATTTTCCAAGTATCGTACTATTTCTGACTTACAGCATCTTTTGGCTCGTTGTAGGCGAGAAAGTCAGTTGACGGACGAGTGTATACTGCTCCACTGATCAACGCCAGATGTACAAAAGCCAGAACTAATCGTTGGAAGAAGCGTCTCTGTAACAAAAATCAGCACATTTACGTTACAAGTCAATTCAATTTTTACAAATACTTTCCCAATTTTTTTTTAACAGTC
The DNA here is from genome assembly GCF_031769215.1 of Ylistrum balloti. Lineage (NCBI taxonomy): Eukaryota > Metazoa > Mollusca > Bivalvia > Pectinida > Pectinidae > Ylistrum > Ylistrum balloti. The sequence continues at coordinate 261,349 of NW_026782315.1, read as the reverse complement.
AAATTTTGATAAGGACACAACTCTTCACTGGATGATAAATGACTATAAAAAGGAAGAAGAAAAAAAGAATTGACAGGATATTTAACATCATGACTGTGTTTCCTAACAAATGATTATGATTCTGAAAATCTGAACTTACATGATTTACAGCATCTGATATTTTAACATCAGATTAATATTCGTTAAATGTTTTGTTGTAGCATTAAAAACGCAAATTAGTTACCCCTAATTCGAACAACTGCACATTATCTAGTCAAATATCTTTTCTACAGAATAAAAGGATATAAATGGTAATATGATAGTGTGCTTATGTTAGAAATAGTACATAAATTAAAAATAACAAGAAAGTTATTGTGGATCCTTATATTAATATGAGAAAGATATCCTTTAATAACAAATTTGATACACAAACTGAAAGAAAAATGGATTAGTTCAGTCAATATAACTGAAGGAAAACTGTCTGGACATTAAAAAAAATCAGAGATAAACACTTTCATTTTCATTATTAATAGAATGTGGCAGGAAAACCATGATAGCGATCAGATTTCTTTTTACGGCAACTATTACTATAAATAGAAGTCTTTGAACCATGAAGAAAACAGCATAAGGTAAATCTTTCACTATCTTCTCTGAAATCTATGTAGCATGTTGACAGTTTTATCATCACAGCTCATTAACCATGTTGTTTTTCTTAACAAGTGTTTCCTACGGGATTTTGCCCAACAGGGTACTGCCCTACAGAAAAGAAAATGTTTCCTACAGGATCCTGTCCTACAGAAAATAGAATGTTTCCTACAGGATCCTGCCCTAAAGACTACAGAATGTTTCCTACAGGATCCTGTCCTACACAAAATAGAATGTTTCCTACAGGATCCTGTCCTACACAAAATAGAATGTTTCCTACAGGATCCTGCCCTACAGAAAATAGAATGTTTCCTACAGGATCCTGCCCTACAGAAAATAGAATGTTTCCTACAGGATCCTGCCCTAAAGACTACAGAATGTTTCCTACAGGATCCTGTCCTACACAAAATAGAATGTTTCCTACAGGATCCTGCCCTACAGAAAATAGAATGTTTCCTACAGGATCCTGCCCTAAAGACTACAGAATGTTTCCTACAGGATCCTGCCCTAAAGATTACAGAATGTTTCCTACAGGATCCTGCCCTAAAGATTACAGAATGTTTCCTACAGGATCCTGCCCTACAGAAAGCAGAATGTTTCCTACATGACCCTGCCCTAAAGATTACAGAATGTTTCCTACATGATCCTGCCCTAAAGATTACAGAATGTTTCCTACAGGATCCTGCCCTAAAGACTACAGAATGTTTCCTACAGGATCCTGCCCTACAGAAAGCAGAATGTTTCCTACAGGATCCTGCCCTACAGAAAGTAGAATGTTTCCTACAGGATCCTGCCCTAAAGACTACAGAATGTTTCCTACAGGATCCTGCCCTACAGAAAACAGAATGTTTCCTACAGGATCCTGCCCTAAAGAATACAGAATGTTTCCTACAGGATCCTGCCCTACAGAAAACAGAAATGTTTCCTACAGGATCCTGCCCTAAAGATTACAGAATGTTTCCTACAGGATCCTGCCCTACAGAAAGTAGAATGTTTCCTACAGGATCCTGCCCTAAAGACTACAGAATGTTTCCTACAGGATCCTGCCCTACAGAAAACAGAATGTTTCCTACAGGATCCTGCCCTACAGAAAACAGAATGTTTCCTACAGGATCCTGCCCTACAGAAAATAAAACGTTTCCTACAGGATCCTGCCCTACAGAAAACAGAATGTTTCCTACAGGATCCTGCCCTAAAGATTACAGAATGTTTCCTACAGGATCCTGCCCTAAAGATTACAGAATGTTTCCTACAGGATCCTGCCCTACAGAAAACAGAATGTTTCCTACAGGATCCTGCCCTACAGAAAACAGAATGTTTCCTGTAGGTTCCTGCCCTAAATATTACAAATTGTTTCCTACAGGATCCTGCCCTACAGAAAACAGAATGTTTCCTACAGGATCCTGCCCTACAGAAAACAGAATGTTTCCTACAGGATCCTGCCCTACAGAAAATAGAATGTTTCCTACAGGATCCTGCCCTACAGAAAACAGAATGTTTCCTACAGGATCCTGCCCCACAGAAAACAGAATGTTTCCTGTAGGTTCCTGCCCTAAATATTACAAATTGTTTCCTAAAGGTCCTGCCCTAAAGATTACAGAATGTTTCCTACAGGATCCTGCCCTAAAGACTACAGAATGTTTCCTACAGGATCCTGCCCTACAGAAAACAGAAAACAGAATGTTTCCTGTACTACAGAATGTTTCCTACAGGATCCTGACCTACAGACTACAGAATGTTTCCTACAGGATCCTGCCCTAAAGAAATACAGAATGTTTCCTACAGGATCCTGCCCTAAAGAAACAGAATGTTTCCTACAGGATGCCCTACAGAAACAGAATGTTTCCTACAGGATCCTGCCCTACAGAAAGCAGAATGTTTCCTTTCCTACAGGATCCTGCCCTACAGAAAATAGAATGTTTCCTACAGGATCCTGCCCTAAAGACTACAGAATGTTTCCTACAGGATCCTGTCCTACACAAAATAGAATGTTTCCTACAGGATCCTGCCCTAAAGACTACAGAATGTTTCCTACAGGATCCTGCCCTAAAGACTACAGAATGTTTCCTACATGATCCTGCCCTAAAGATTGAAGAATGTTTCCTACATGACCCTGCCCTAAAGATTACAGAATGTTTCCTACAGGATCCTGCCCTAAAGACTACAGAATGTTTCCTACATGATCCTGCCCTAAAGATTGAAGAATGTTTCCTGCCCTACAGATCCTGCCCTACAGAAAAGAATGTTTCCTACAGGATCCTGCCCTAAAGAAACAGAATGTTTCCTACAGGATCCTGCCCTACAGAAAATAAAACGTTTCCTACATGATCCTGCCCTACAGAAAACAGAATGTTTCCTACAGGATCCTGCCCTAAAGACTACAGAATGTTTCCTACAGGATCCTGCCTAAAGACTACAGAATGTTTCCTACATGATCCTGCCTAAAGACTACAGAATGTTTCCTACATGATCCTGCCCTAAAGATTACAGAATGTTTCCTACAGGATCCTGCCCTAAAGATTACAGAATGTTTCCTACATGATCCTGCCCTACAGAAAGCAGAATGTTTCCTACAGGATCCTGCCCTACAGAAAGCAGAGAATGTTTCCTACATGATCCTGCCCTAAAGACTACAGAATGTTTCCTACAGGATCCTGCCCTAAAGACTACAGAATGTTTCCTACATGATCCTGCCCTAAAGACTACAGAATGTTTCCTACATGATCCTGCCCTACAGAAAGCAGAATGTTTCCTACATGATCCTGCCCTAAAGACTACAGAATGTTTCCTACATGATCCTGCCCTAAAGATCCTGCCCTACAGAATGTTTCCTACAGTTTCCTACATGATCCTGCCCTAAAGATTACAGAATATTTCCTACAGGATCCTGCCCTACAGAGAGCAGAATGTTTCCTACATGATCCTGCCCTACAGAAAGCAGAATGTTTCCTACAGGATCCTGCCCTAAAGACTACAGAATGTTTCCTACAGGATCCTGCCCTACAGAAAACAGAATGTTTCCTACAGGATCCTGCCCTACAGAAAATAGAATGTTTCCTACATGATCCTGCCCTAAAGATTACAGAATGTTTCCTACATGATCCTGCCCTACAGAAAGCAGAATGTTTCCTACAGGATCCTGCCCTAAAGATTACAGAATGTTTCCTACATGATCCTGCCCTAAAGATTACAGAATGTTTCCTACAGGATCCTGCCCTATGTTTCCTACATGATCCTGCCCTACAGAAAGCAGAATGTTTCCTACAGGATCCTGCCCTAAAGAAACAGAATGTTTCCTACAGGATCCTGCCCTAAAGATTACAGAATGTTTCAGAATGTTTCCTACAGGATGCCCTAAAGATCCCTACAGCCTGCCCTACAGAAAGCAGAATGTTTCCTACAGGATCCTGCCCTAGAAAACAGAATGTTTCCTGTACAAATTGTTTCCTACAGGATCCTGCCCTACAGAAAACAGAATGTTTCCTACAGGATCCTGCCCTAAAGATTACAGAATGTTTCCTACAGGATCCTGCCCTAAAGATTACAGAATGTTTCCTACAGGATCCTGCCCTAAAGACTACAGAATGTTTCCTACAGGATCCTGCCCTACAGAAAGCAGAATGTTTCCTGTAGGTTCCTGCCCTAAATATTACAAATTGTTTCCTACAGGATCCTGCCCTAAAGAAAACAGAATGTTTCCTACAGGATCCTGCCCTACAGAAAGCAGAATGTGTCCTACCTGATCCTGCCCTAAAGATTACAGAATGTTTCCTACAGGATCCTGCCCTAAAGATTACAGAATGTTTCCTACAGGATCCTGCCCTACAGAAAACAGAATGTTTCCTACAGGATCCTGCCCTACAGAAAATAGAATGTTTCCTACATGATCCTGCCCTACAGAAAATAGAATGTTTCCTACAGGATCCTGCCCTACAGAAAACAGAATGTTTCCTACAGGATCCTGCCCTACAGAAAACAGAATGTTTCCTACAGGATCCTGCCCTACAGAAAGCAGAATGTTTCCTACATGATCCTGCCCTAAGAGATCCTGCCCTAAAGACAGACCTACAGGATCCTGCCCTACAGAATGATCCTGCCCTACAGAAAGCAGAATGTTTCCTACATGATCCTGCCCTAAAGACTACAGAATGTTTCCTACATGATCCTGCCCTAAAGATTACAGAATGTTTCCTACATGATCCTGCCCTACAGAAAGCAGAATGTTTCCTACATGATCCTGCCCTAAAGACTACAGAATGTTTCCTACAGGATCCTGCCCTACAGAAAGCAGAATGTTTCCTACATGATCCTGCCCTAAAGACTACAGAATGTTTCCTACAGGATCCTGTCCTACAGAAAATAGAATGTTTCCTACAGGATCCTGCCCTAAAGATTACAGAATGTTTCCTACATGATCCTGCCCTACAGAAAGCAGAATGTTTCCTACATGATCCTGCCCTAAAGATTACAGAATGTTTCCTACAGGATCCTGCCCTACAGAAAGCAGAATGTTTCCTACATGATCCTGCCCTAAAGATTACAGAATGTTTCCTACATGATCCTGCCCTAAAGATTACAGAATGTTTCCTACATGATCCTGCCCTAAAGACTACAGAATGTTTCCTACATGATCCTGCCCTAAAGACTACAGAATGTTTCCTACATGATCCTGCCCTAAAGATTACAGAATGTTTCCTACATGATCCTGCCCTAAAGACTACAGAATGTTTCCTACATGATCCTGCCCTAAAGATTACAGAATGTTTCCTACAGGATCCTGCCCTACAGAAAGCAGAATGTTTCCTACATGATCCTGCCCTAAAGACTACAGAATGTTTCCTACATGATCCTGCCCTAAAGATTGAAGAATGTTTCCTACATGATCCTGCCCTAAAGACTACAGAATGTTTCCTACATGATCCTGCCCTAAAGATTACAGAATGTTTCCTACAGGATCCTGCCCTAAAGATTACAGAATGTTTCCTACAGGATCCTGCCCTACAGAAAGCAGAATGTTTCCTACATGATCCTGCCCTAAAGACTACAGAATGTTTCCTACATGATCCTGCCCTAAAGACTACAGAATGTTTCCTACAGGATCCTGCCCTAAAGACTACAGAATGTTTCCTACAGGATCCTGCCCTAAAGAAAGCAGAATGTTTCCTACATGATCCTGCCCTAAAGACTACAGAATGTTTCCTACAGGATCCTGCCCTAAAGACTACAGAATGTTTCCTACAGGATCCTGCCCTACAGAAAGCAGAATGTTTCCTACAGGATCCTGCCCTACAGAAAGCAGAATGTTTCCTACAGGATCCTGCCCTAAAGACTACAGAATGTTTCCTACAGGATCCTGCCCTAAAGACTACAGAATGTTTCCTACATGATCCTGCCCTAAAGACTACAGAATGTTTCCTACATGATCCTGCCCTACAGAAAGCAGAATGTTTCCTACATGATCCTGCCCTACAGAAAGCAGAATGTTTCCTACATGATCCTGCCCTACAGAAAGCAGAATGTTTCCTACAGGATCCTGCCCTACAGAAAGCAGAATGTTTCCTACATGATCCTGCCCTAAAGACTACAGAATGTTTCCTACATGATCCTGCCCTAAAGACTACAGAATGTTTCCTACATGATCCTGCCCTAAAGACTACAGAATGTTTCCTACAGGATCCTGCCCTACAGAAAGCAGAATGTTTCCTACATGATCCTGCCCTACAGAAAGCAGAATGTTTCCTACATGATCCTGCCCTACAGAAAGCAGAATGTTTCCTACATGATCCTGCCCTAAAGACTACAGAATGTTTCCTACATGATCCTGCCCTAAAGACTACAGAATGTTTCCTACAGGATCCTGCCCTAAAGAAAACAGAATGTTTCCTACAGGATCCTGCCCTACAGAAATCAGAATGTTTCCTACATGATCCTGCCCTAAAGACTACAGAATGTTTCCTACATGACCCTGCCCTAAAGATTACAGAATGTTTCCTACATGATCCTGCCCTAAAGACTACAGAATGTTTCCTACATGACCCTGCCCTAAAGATTACAGAATGTTTCCTACATGATCCTGCCCTTAAGATTACAGAATGGTTGTCCAGAAGTGTAAAGCATTTTATTGTGTCAATGAGTGATGATGTATGGAATGTCACTTTCATCTCATGAGTGCTCTTTTATCGCAATTATTATAGCTCGAAGGACCTTTTATTACAACCCAGGGTTCTTATGTACAGTTTCAGGATTTTACAACACTAGTGTTGCTTATATAGGATAAATTGGTACATATGAACTGATTCTATATCAATGAATTCCAATGTTCACCTCTGATTTTGGAAAAGTTAAAATCATTCATAAAGTTAAATAAAATGAAATGCAAAATTAAATGAAACAGTTGAGAACCCCTTCAGGAGATCAATAAAAGGGAGGTAACTCTCTACAAATACTTTGTTTGCTGTGCATGTGGGTAATTGATTTGTTTATAGGGTAATGAACCAAATAAATTTTATTTACAAAATTATTTTTAAAAAAAAAATTATTACAAATTTTAGAAGTCTACACAACTGAATAAATCATCCAAACAATTATAAATGTCTGCAAAATGATATTCACAAGATACATGGAGTATTCTCCCTTTTATTATATACTTCATCTTCCAGACTTACTCTGGCAAATCTTTCCCATTTCTCATCCAGAAGTTGTCTCATCACCCCGCCCTCCAACATATCCAGGTGTTCATCTCTGTCCCCATTGATGATTATCATCAAAGCAGAATTCCAATCTAACAAAGCAATAAATTATCACAAAATGAAAAAAAAATGAAAGCACGCTTTAAAGAATTTTTTACAATAATACATTGTTATTGAATATACTATTTGCTTAAATTAAGATAAGATACTTTTTGTATTCACACAAATTATTGATTTGAAAAAAATGAAGGTCATGAAAAAGCACCAGTGTCTAAAATGCTCCCAAATAGTATACAATGACACCTGTCTAAACTGACTCCGAAGTTTTCTGATATTATCGAACATCACACTGATTTAAATGAAAATTCACAAATTCTACCAAATACCTGTCTAATCTGTTCAATATACAGTACTGAGTGATATCATAAAGATTTCACTGTACAGTGTAATACTTACTGGTTTCTCCTTTTGGACCAATGGAGTCAAGTGCTGTAATACTTACTGGTTTCTCCTTTTGGACCAATGGAGTCAAGTGCCAATAATGGGTAGGCTGAACAGGTGATGTTGCTGTACCTCCAGAATTCCTGTCAACATCAAGAATCATGTCTTTTATTATTTACTGAATGACTGAAATTTTCTGCCAAAAGTAATACTTCACACATTTAGAATTCTTTATTCTATTCTCATTCAAAATCACCTGTGTGTTTTTTTTTACTTTTTTTTTTACCATAATTAATTTTGCATATGTCATGACTGGATTATTCCATTTAAATCAAACAGCATATCATTTAGATTTTTAATATAAAAAAAGTAAAACACCTGAGCTACTTGTTTTTTTGTTACAATATTGATCTAAAGTCTTGCTTACTAAGGTATATGGGTATATATAAAAAACTACAGTAATTGGAAATAAATATATTTATAATGATAGCGCGTCAATGTACTAATGGCACAATAGAATACTCAGGATCCGGGTAGAATCATGACAGTTACCTTGAGTAAATATTGATATTTCTATTGAACCTAGAGCTCTTCTCCTGCCAGATCTAAACAGGCCTAGTTAAAATCTATCACGCATATAAACGTATTTTCCTTTTGAAAATAGAGAAATAATAATGTAGAATTAATTAATAAGAAATAAAACTTGTGTAAAGTGAGGTCAAATGATGTCAGCAGTTCTTCTATTGACCTGTCGTGCATGTTCCTCAAGTATGTGATATTTAAAAAAGTTAAGAAGCCAATTAAAATTTTGAATCCCATTTCCCTTGTGAGAGCATGTCTTGGTAAATGATATTTACATATCAACTGTCTCAAAGTTGAGTCATTTTTAATAGCAGCATATAATACCATATACATGTACTTAAAAAACTGTCCTAACACAAGTTTCAGGAGACCAAATCTACAATTACAGTGTCTCGGTTACTAACTGTACAGCTAAGTATAGTTATGGTATCATATATCCGTATTCTTCCTGCTGGAGTAAACGACAATGTGAAAAGAATTCTCTTTTCTTCAGAACTGTATAGACAAGAAGGAAGTTAAATGTGAGTAAAACTTTACAGAAATTGTCTCTTGGTCTTTGCCTAATTTATAATGTTTTCATCAAGGTGGAAACAATGCTGATAGAAAAACACAATGTCTGGAAAATGTTGAACTGACATACAGAAAAAATAAAAAAATATCTGTAGAATGTATTTCAATAGGTTAATGTTTCATATTTGACATGATTATACAACAAGTTCTAAAAAGAGTCATGTGTTTTTCTCTGTCAACACTTCCTGATACTGTTGTCTGCAAGAGTTGTTTGACCTGAATCACTCATGATCAGGCATTTAGACCCAGCAACTATTTAAAATTTGTGTCAAATCATTCAGATGAATATTGATATTGAAGACCTGTCTGTACAATACATAGGTACTTGTTACTGATCTGACTCAAGTTCAATTTATCACTGTATCACTGATGTTGTTTTTACTAAAACATCACTCATCCTTTTCTTAGGACTTTTCCTTATTTAGTGAATATTTTAACTTTATTATTCAAAATTTCATTGAAATAAAATTCAAAGATAAAATTAAAGTTTACACTATTACAGCAATGCTTTAACAGGATTGTTTGGCAATGCTTTAACAGGATTGTTCGGCAACGCTTAAACAGAATTGTTCGGCAACGCTTTAACAGGATTGTTCGGCAATGCTTTAACAGGATTGTTCGGCAACGCTTTAAACAGGATTGTTCGGCAACGCTTAAACAGGATTGTTCGGCAACGCTTAAACATGATTGTTCGGCAATGCTTTAACAGGATTGTTCGGCAATGCTTTAACAGGATTGTTCGGCAACGCTTTAAACAGGATTGTTCGGCAATGCTTTAAACAGGATTGTTCGGCAATGCTTTAACAGGATTGTTCAGCAATGCTTTAAACAGGATTGTTCGGCAATGCTTTAAACAGGATTGTTCGGCAATGCTTTAACAGGATTGTTCAGCAATGCTTTAACAGGATTGTTCAGCAATGCTTTAACAGGATTGTTCGGCAATGCTTTAACAGGATTGTACAAAAGACACACAAGTGAACAGCAGCTTTCTATAAAAAAATTGAACTTGATACAGCAGAGCTAAAAAATGAATTGAACTACAACATGCAACTGTTTCAATCCTTCTGGTACTCATCAGTGATGCTAAGGGCCTACATTTTAAAACTTCAGGGAGGCACCTGCAGGAAAATCAAATCTGATCAAATACCCCCAAGGTAAATCAGATGCCTATGGGGAGGTGAACTGGCCCAATGATTTAATAAATTTTGTACTTGCATATTTTGTGTATATTGTGAACAATTCTACCATTCAAATATAAACTACAATGTGCCATACAGGTTATAAAACTTTATATATTCCAAGATACAAACATCAAACATGTAATAACACTTACAAGTGATTACTATAATAATTATGTTTTTTCTATTTTTGTTGACTGTTTTTATAATCTTAATGGACTTACAACAGAATGAGTAAGTCTGTTAATTCTAAATAAAGAATATAAATTTTGTCATCATTTGAGTATTAAGAATACATATTGACTTTTGTATAGCATTGGTGTGGAAATCACACAGACTTCCATCAAAACCCTCCATCCCAGAATCTGACCCATCCAGCAATATGGCTAACAGGAAAAAGTAATCCCACAAACAAACAAAAGGTCTATTTTCTAAACCATAATTCAAAACATCATGTTGTAAATAATATGCTACAACTGAATGTGTGTTTTCAGACCGTAATAATAAAAGGTGTGTTTAGAACAACACCAGCTGACAAGTCATTTAATTCCTTTGGTGATATGTTGAAGTGATCTTCAACATGCATGGGCTTGCTGATCCATGAAGACCTATTTTGATTGACAAAAAGGAACCCGACCATTTTGTAAACATCTAGTTTATTCGTGTGATAGTGAAATGTAATTAATCAAAGCCTGTTTGGTTGTATCACACTTCCTTTCAGAGCAGTCATTCCATTTAGGTAGTAAAAATGACTGAAAGCTTTTGATCGCAATGAAATCATGGTGATGTTATTCTTAATCAATGTCTCAATGGTTCAGATGTACTTCATTATCTTAATTTTCTTCTCCTTCTCTACAGATAGACAAGTTCCTAGAACAGATGTGTACTGTTACCTTTCTCTGTAAAATGTATATTGTTGTCTGTTTGAACAGATGTCTGTACAAATGTATACTGATGCCTGTCGGTACAGATGTCTGTCGGTACAGGTGTACACTGTTTTCTGTCTGTACAGATGTACATTGCTGTCTGTCTGTATATATGTACATTGTAGTCTGTCTGTATAGATGTACACTGTAGTCTGTCTGTACAGATGTACAGTGTAGTCTGTCTGTACAGGTGTATACTGTTGTCTGTCTGTATGGATGTACACTGTAGTCTGTCTGGACAGATGTAAACTGTTGTCTTAACAATTAAAATCTTTCCCTGTATGTACACCTTACCTCTTGTGCACTTTTCTCAGGACTTTTCTTTACTTATCCTATCAAGAATATGTAGAAATTCCCTGCTTTTAAGAAAACAATTTGGATCCATTTCTACAAAGAACATCTGAAAAATGCACTTTAATATCATTTTAACAGCAAAGCTTTTAAAGTTAAGATTTATCTAGAACAGGGTCCCATGGAGTTATTGATTAAACATTACATTTGACCAAGTTTTGCCTTTAACTTGACCAAATGGAAATTGGCCCATCTGTGATAAGTGTTGGTTAGAGGATCAATAAGGTTATGGCCTGGCGCTGAAGCTAATATTCCATCCAATAGAAAATTACATTAATAGCCTGTACACCTGACAACTAATTAACAGGTAAAAAGGACATCCTGGACCTGGCAGGGACAGGGCGTATCAACTTTTATCTAGTAATCACCATGACACCTTACAATTAAATGACTAAATTCCACAGTTAGGGGAATGCAACAGAAGAAATATCATTGTCAAGGCTAAAAGAATGATCAAAAATGGTATTTTTGAAATCCAAATGTAAAATTTGTCATTGAAATACCTTCTCTAAAAGACTTTTTCATGCACTGCTTTGTGACTTATGATACTTCAAAACAGTAATGTAAAAGTAACTTTAGGCTGTAACTTTTTTCAAATGATGAAAAGGAAACTACATTGCAGCATAAGGGAAAACTGACCAACATTGGGTGATATTCTTCAAAGACAGGTGTAAAACTAGTAATATGACAGATTCTTAACACAGGTGTAAACCTGGAAATATTACAGAATTTTTAAAACAGGTGTAAACCTAGCATTATGACTGCTTTTCAAGACAGGTGTAAATCTAGTAATATGAGTTTTTTAAGACATGTGTAAACCTAGCACAATGACAGTTTTTCAACACAGGTGTAAACCTGGTAATAAGACAGATTCTTAAGACAGGTGTAAACCTAGCAATATTACAGGTTTTTAAACAGGTGTAAACCTAGCAATATAACAGGTTTTTAAGACAGGTGTAAACCTAGCAATATTACAGGTTTTTAAGACAGGTGTAAACCTAGCAATATTACAGGTTTTTAAGACAGGTGTAAACCTAGCAATATTACAGGTTTTTAAGACATGTGTAAATCTAGCAATATTACAGGTTTTTAAGACAGGTGTTAACCTAGCAATATTACAGGTTTTTAAGACATGTGTAAATCTAGCAATATTACAGTGCTTTAAGACAGGTGTAAACCTAGCAATATGACATTTTTTTAAGACAGGTGTAAACCTAGCAATATAACAGGTTTTTAAGACATGTGTAAATCTAGCAATATTACAGTGCTTTAAGACAGGTGTAAACCTAGCAATATGACATTTTTTTTAAGACAGGTGTAAACCTAGCAATATAACAGGTTTTTAAGACAGGTGTAAACCTAGCAATATAACAGGTTTTTAAGACAGGTGTAAACCCAGCAATATAACAGGTTTTTAAGACAGGTGTAAACCTAGCAATATAACAGGTTTTTAAGACAGGTGTAAACTTAGCAATATTACAGGTTTTTAAGACAGGTGTAAACCTAGCAATATTACAGTGCTTTAAGACAGGTGTAAATCTAGTAATATGACTTGCATCTACAGGTATAAAGACATAAAGGAATATACTAACATGACCTCACTACTGATCCAATCTGCCCTAAAGCTGACGCTCTCCCCTAGACAAGGTCTACAGTCTATGTGAAACCTTATCACTGAGGACATTATGATGAATACGGCTAGGTATAAAATCAATATATCCTGATTCCTAGTATCAGTGTTTATTTCACAATTTATCCACCATTGGTTAATAAATTCAAAATTTCTTTACTGTAAAGTGCTATAAATTTGTAATTAACGAAATACCTGAAGCATTCAATGCCAAATAAAACCCGACACATTCATGTCCCAGACAGCCTTGATAAAAAAAGGCTGCAATATGAGTCATTTGTAAGGCTTCTTAACACTTTTTAAGGCTGGCAGCCAAAACACCATATAAACTGTTAACAACGGACAAGAGTGTCTATGTTGCATCAACAAGGCAATCAATCTGTGTTGTGTTATATAACTCCTTGCGGGACCATGTTTACTAGATGTCGCCAAAACAATGACGTTCGTCTGTGAGACAATACATGGCAACGGGAGAAGTCACGGAGACAGAAAACTTGTCAACCAACGATGAGGATCAATGAACCAGATTGTACTTTTATCTGAAGTGGAATGGGCAGGAGGTTTTTTTAAAAGAGCTGGTTCAATGGGCTACTACAATTGCTATTTTACAAGAGGTTAAATGGCCATTGTACCATTTTATAAGAGGTTCCACAGGGCCAAGGCCATTTCTAAAGAGATGCAATGAGCCAGAGATAATTTTATATGAGGTCCAAAGAGACATTAGCCATTTATAAGAGGTTCAATTGGCCTGTTTTAGATGCTATATGCAGAAGCCATTGTGCCAAATCTGAATTTCACAAACAGTGAATGGAATCTTTTCTCTTCTTAATTTGACTTCAATGTATATCTAACAAATACTAAAGTCTCTATCCTTCAAAAACATGTTACTAAAACAGTTTCATCTTTGTAATCCTGTATAGGTAACCTATAACCTAAGATATCTGTTTTCTTAAATCAATTAAACCTCCACAAACTCAACACTAAATACCTAGTTAAGATATGTTTCAATCATTTAAATAAAAAACGTCAATTATTTTCATTTGATTGTTATTCATTTAGTGCAATGTACATGTTGTAGCATGCTTTCACCGTAGATTTTGGTATCGAAACTAGCTCACAAAGGCATCCATCACTAAATATCTAGACAGGAAGATATCAATTTATGTTTAACTTCCTAAGAAACATACCTCTTCCCGATAATTTTCATGTCAGAAAATTCTGCACCTATCAAAGTTCTGTGTTATGTTATGTACCTAGTCTTTCTTAATAAGGCGATTGTTGTCAGCAAATGTTTATTGACCTTCAGTGAAAAAAGGTCATTTAACAAAATTTTCCTATAAACACATGTCAGATCTGATATAAATCAATATTATTACACATATACAGTATTAATGTTTGAAATTTTCTAAAAGGCTTAAGACATATCTATACCATGAAGAAAGGTTCTTTGGTCCTGTATTATTTCAAGCTTCAATTTTCCTCGGAATCGTTACATAACATGTAAGGTACCATTCTATGACATATCTACTAAATATTCTTTGTAAGGTAAGATATACAATGTACACATACATTATTTATCATTTATTGGTGGTAAATTCTATGTAAAATCCAATAACTATCTAATTTAGCTCAAGACCTGGCATATTGATTGCATTTGATTACAATTTAAAGGTGAGATTCAGTTTGTAATATGAGGCTATTTAAAATTTGGACTGTGTACCTATTCTCACAGAAAATAACATAATTTTTTTAAATCTGGCATCAATGTATCTTTGCTATGAGCAATTTGTCAGACTTGGGAGTACATAATAATTATATCTTTGTGTCAGATTTGGATGTTAGATAAAGGAAAAGTCCTTTGTGAGCTTTATTTTCATTTTTTAAAAATTATTTTGGATTTCTTGAACTGTCCATCTGAATCACTTGAGTGCTTGAAATTGCTTCTTCATTCATGTAGAAACACATAAATATTGATTGACCTGGTTCTTGAAAAATGAAACCATATTGCAGAATGGAATTCAGGACTAACTTAACACAAACATTAATAAGAGTAGGTTTGCCTTGTTCTGAAGACACTTAATAAAGGTATCTCTCTTTTTTTTTCATCTACGAATTAAGCTTTTGCTTTAAAAAGCTATCTAACAAAGTCTTTGAGAGAACACTGTTAATTTAACTTTTTGTTTTACAAATATTCTGGAAAAAAGATGTTGAAAAAATAGTACTCCTTTTTCAAAAATTTAAATAAACCAATTAAAAAAAAATACTGAAACCAACACCAGAACAACAAACTGTGTAACTTTACCAGGCTTCCTAATTCTAACATTTCCTTGAAGATCTTCTGTCGTCCGAGTTTACTGGCCAAAGTCAGGGGAGTTAACTTGCAATTGTTTTCGATGTAGGTCTTGGCTGGTTTCTTGTGGTGTCTCACACAGTATTTATACATATTCTATAATGAAAAAAAAGTTGTTTACAAATCAAAAAAGAAAATTGCAAATGATAATTTTTTATTCACCCAACTTCAATCATATTAACTTCAAACATTTTCCTCAGAAAGTATAAACATTAACCTGACTTTAATTATGAAATTCCAATTCATTTGTAGTAACATCTGAAGAATTAGGCTCTGACTGTGCAGGTTATCAATCAACAATCACACATACAGTCAGACAAACAACATGCACAAGGCTTTGAGTCTTACCCTTGGTAATAATCCGCAAGATATCACAATAATAAAATTGCTGGCCAAGTTGGACAACATTCTATCAAAAAATTCTACGATATTAATTTTTTTTCCCAGATTGATATGAACATACAAATTAGTAGTTAAACAGTATTATACTCACAACTTGGTCTGCTATGACCACCATATGCAACACAGTATTCCCAAACGAATCTTGTAGATCAGGGTCAGCGCCATGATCTATGAGGAAGTCGTAGATTTCTTCATGACCAAAACATGCAGCAAATGCTAGAGGATATTCTCCGTAATAAGCATATCCTTAAATAAACAAGATAAACATGTCAGACCTGATGTGAATGTTAGTGTTGATTCACTCCCTACAGCAGTAAGTCAGACTACTTTGTAAAAACATGAAACTTGTAGGTTTTCTTTTAATTTTGTCCTTAATTCAAATTACAATTTTAGAACAAATATCTTATTGATCAAGACAAGATATACATAACATTATAAATGTGTCCTCATACAGGAGGTCTCTCATACTTACATCATTCACACTTCTCATATTCCAGAATATGAAATACATGTACACATATATACACACCGTTTTAGTCTTGTGGTTCTCTTGTTCTTTATCATGTTCTTAATTGTGAATGTCACATTGCTTTCATAGGTGAATTGACCAAGACTTATTTTCATGGTGGGTGTCATTAATGAAGCAAAAGATGCTGATCTTTGAGAAACACCTGGTCTTATTCTCCTTGTTCTTTTTTAGGGGTCTGTGTGTCAATCTTTCTTTTTCTTTTTTTTTACCCTTGTTTGATCAAGTTTCAGTGTAAATTTTCTGTGCTCATTCTGGTTCCCCTTGCCATTGCAAGCTATAAGCTCATATGCCTGGTAATAATATCTACCAATACCTATTCAACGCTGTTCAGAAGAAATACAAACAAATGCTATATGAGTGACCTGTAATAAGCCCATCCTGTGAATCAGAGTCAGAGGTCATGTGTTGGCCCCTCTGCCCTATTGCTGGATAAACCTAACACAAACAATGAGGCTTTCTACCATAAGTAGACATGACTGTGATCTTTTTGGCGTACATTAAATATGAAACTTTCCTTTGTCACAACTGCTAACTTTTGTGATATCTGGGTCATAAGAAGTTTGTGGTGATTGGATTTTGTGATTACAGAAACTGCCTATTTCATAGCACAGTCATTGTTCATGATGATGGACATTGACTTAATTGGCAAAATCATTTGGACCAATCATAAAATTTAGAAAAGTACAATCCAGAATTGCACACTTAAACAGCAAACAGGTTAAAGGTATCGTGATTACTGTAGAAAATATTTTTTGTGACCAGTAACAGTAAATCAATTAGACACAGTAGGATTTTATCACTGATCTGAACATTTAGAAGTCAAAACCTAAGTGGGATAAAAATGACCAATGACCACTGAATGACCAATTGGATGATCTATCATTAACTTAAATGTAACTAGGTCAGGGTAACAAGATTGGTACTATAGGGTCAATACCTTCCTCCTGTGTCATATAACTGTAAAATTCTGATGTCTGATAATACCAATGAAATAATATTTTTATGGAGTCACGGCTCACTGTCTTCCTTCATTGTCTAGCACAATATCCACAAATATTTGTTTTACATGAATGGATATTGATATCAGTGATACAGAAAGCACCAACTTCATCAGATCTGTCTCATTTTTGTAATGTATATTTGGCAAGGGATAAAAAAGAATAAAATACTGTTTGGTTTTGATATTATAATTTGTATAATTTCAACACTACAGGTAACAAATCTATCTGTGTAAGTCAGTCTAGTGGAATATTATATCAACATATACAAGAGATTTAACATTATTAGATTTTCAATGGCTCAGATCTCACGGCTTTTCTCACTTTCAGGTATGCTGGATACATCTGACCAAGATCTCCCCATACACACTTTTCTCATACTGATGCAGTTTAAAAAAAACAAAAAAAGCAAACAAGAAAAAGGAAACACCAAAAACAGCCCACCTACACATATAGCTAATGAAATCATGATATCAACACTGTGTGTGAAAAGTAACTAGCTTGTTACATATCTCCTACCTACAAATAATTAATGGGAAGGATTGGCTGTGAATGAGCCACCCTGATTCTATCACACTTCTCTCAGGTAACGTCTCACTAATATGCCCTTTCTAGTCTGACATTTTTGCCAAACATTTCATCCTTCACTTCGAAATGAAATATTTATAAACTATTAAATCATTATTATTGTAAGATATGGATGAGCTAGAAGACACATAAATAAAACATGCCAACACTAGGTCTTGACCCTGATATCTTTAATTTTTCCCCTGGGCAAAACAAATGTCTATTTCAACAATGTGTATGGAGAATGAGTACAGAAATATACTCTAAAAGTAGAGAATTGTAAGGTTCTGTTGTGTTTACAGCATTCCAGCATCCTCATTCCTACCCCCCATATATATATATATATATATAAATACACCCAACCCTCATCACTCAGTCAGAACCTCACCCATACTCACATACACCCATGGACCTCCATTCACTCTCCCTTACCCTAATACCTCCACTCACAGCACATACATCCATGGACCTCAATTCACTCTCCCTTACCCTAATACCTCCACTCACAGCACATACACCCATGGACCTCAATTCACTCTCCCTTACCCTAATACCTCCACTCACAGCACATACACCCATGGACCTCCATTCACTCTCCCTTACCCTAATACCTCCACTCACAGCACATACATCCATGGACCTCCATTCACTCTCCCTTACCCTAATACCTCCACTCACAGCACATACACCCATGGACCTCCATTCACTCTCCCTTACCCTAATACCTCCACTCACAGCACATACATCCATGGACCTCCATTCACTCTCCCTTACCCTAATACTTCCACTCACAGCACATACACCCATGGACCTCCATTCACTCTCCCTTACCCTAATACCTCCACTCACAGTCACATACACCCATGGACCTCCATTCACTCTCCCTTACCCTAATACCTCCACTCACAGCACATACATCCATGGACCTCCATTCACTCTCCCTTACTCTAATACCTCCACTCACAGCACATACACCCATGGAACTCCATTCACTCTCCCTTACCCTAATACCTCATACACTAACAGACCTCCAACAACCCACCATTACTCTCATGCATCTACAGCCTTCCACTCACCTAAACTTTTCAACACATACCAACAGACTCCCACTCAACCTCCCTACCTAATATACATGCAACCACTGATCAGATACCAATTCACCTATCCTTACCCACATACATCCAAAGATATGCATTCATTCACCCTTTCCCACATATTTCCATAGACACCCATTCATCCACTTTAACCTACAAACTCCCAACAAAAGTCAATTTACACACCCTTACCAATATACATGGTCAGCCAGATACCCATGCACAACCACTACCCACATACACACACAGACGACCATTCACCATCCTTACCAACATACACACACAGACGACCATTCACCATCCTTACCCACATACACACACAGACGACCATTCACCATCCCTACCCACATACACATACAGACGACCATTCACCATCCTTACCCACATACACACACAGACGACCATTCACCATCCTTACCAACATACATACACAGACGACCATTCACCATCCTTACCAACATACACACACAGACGACCATTCACCATCCTTACCCACATACACACACAGATGACCATTCACCATCCTTACCCTTATACACACACAGACGACCATTCACCATCCTTACCAACATACACACACAGACGACCATTCACCATCCTTACCCTTATACACACACAGACGACCATTCACCATCCTTACCAACATACACACACAGACGACCATTCACTATCCCTACCCACATACACACACAGACGACCATTCACCATCCTTACCAACATACACACACAGACGACCATTCACTATCCCTACCCACATACACACACAGATGACCATTCACCATCCTTACCCTTATACACACACAGACGACCATTCACCATCCTTACCAACATACACACACAGACGACCATTCACTATCCCTACCCACATACACACACAGATGACCATTCACTATCCCTACCCACATACACACACAGACGACCATTCACCATCCCTACCCACATACACACACAGATGACCATTCACCATCCTTACCAACATACACACACAGACGACCATTCACCATCCCTACCCACATACACACACAGACGACCATTCAACATCCCTACCCACATACACACACAGACGACCATTCACTATCCCTACCCACATACACACACAGACAACCATTCACCATCCTTACCAACATACACACACAGACGACCATTCACCATCCCTACCCACATACACACACAGACGACCATTCACTACCATTAACCACATACATTTATACATGCCATTTCACCCAACCTTACCCACATACACCCATAGATGCTGTTTCACTCACTCCTACCCACATACACCCACAGATGCTGTTTCACTCACTCCTACCCACATACACCCACAGATGCTGTTTCACTCACTCCTACCCACATACACCCACAGATGCTGTTTCACTCACTCCTACCCACATACACCCACAGATGCTGTTTCACCCACTCCTACCCACATACACCCACAGATGCTCTTTCACCCACTCCTACCCACATACACCCACAGATGCTCTTTCACTCACTCCTACCCACATACACCCACAGATGCTGTTTCACTTTCTCCTACCCACATACACCCACAGATGCTGTTTCACCCACTCCTATCCACATGCACCCATAGATGTCCAATCATCCACAGATACCCCATCATCTTCACTAAACCACCTACTAAAATGCAGCCACAGATTCACCTCCCTCCCTTACACTCCTAGGTAAATCTAGACCTAACATCTGACTCTTCCTTCCTTGTTTTACATATCATTAAAAAGAAGGCTTCATTAAGTGGATTCTTGGTGATCATGGCCAGAACACAATAATATCTCAAAGCCTTGTTGATATTGAATCATCACCATGTCTAACCTGCTTCTAATGTTTCCCTTGGATATAATGTAAGTAAGTCACAAAGCCTGCCATTATCATTATGAAATAATAATCAGTAACATACTTCATTGATCCTTACATTCATTCATTATCTCAAAACCATACTTATTGTGTACAGTTTTCTCTCATGTGGCAGCTGTTTTCAATGACATGTATTTAATCATTCTCTTTTTACTGTAAAATTGACCTTGATAAAATGTATTCTGTCAACCTTTAAAGTGATGCAGCATTGACTGTCACCTTACTATACATTTATAGACACAGTATTGACTTTAGCCTCAATACACAGATACAGCACTGAGTGTAGCTTCACTATACACAGATACAGCACTGAGTGTAGCTTCACTATACACAGATACAGCACTGAGTGTAGCTTCACTATACACAGATACAGCACTGAGTGTAGCTTCATTTTACACAGATACAGCACTGAGTGTACCTTCACTATACACAGATACAGCACTGAGTGTAGCTTCATTTTACACAGATACAGCACTGAGTGTAGCTTCACTATACACAGATATAACACTGAGTGTAGCTTCACTATACACAGATACAGCACTGAGTGTAGCTTCACTATACACAGATATAGCACTGAGTGTAGCTTCACTATACACAGATACAGCACTGAGTGTAGCTTCACTATACACAGATACAGCACTGAGTGTAGCTTCATTTTACACAGATACAGCAATGAGTGTAGCTTCACTATACACAGATACAGCACTGACTGCAGCTTCACTATACACAGATACAGCAATGAGTGTAGCTTCACTATACACAGATACAGCACTCACTGTAGCTTCACTATACACAGATATAGCACTGAGTGTAGCTTCATTATACACAGATACAGCAATGAGTGTAGCTTCACTATACACAGATACAGTACTGAGAGTAGAGCTTCACTATACACAGATATAACACTGAGTGTAGCTTCCCATTATACAGATACAGCACTGAGTGTAGCTTCACTATACACAGATACAGCACTGAGTGTAGCTTCACTATACACAGATACAGCACTGAGTGTAGCTTCACTATACACAGATACAGCAAGCACTATAACCTCTTTTGTGAGATTAGAGCCATTATGACACACTCATATATAACAAAGTGATTATAGATTTTTTTGTGGAATAAAAAAGATGACAATATTAATTACAACTTTCTTTTGTGTTAGTGACTCCAGTAAAATTGATTACTTTGTGGATATGTAAACTGTGTATCAGTGACGTCAATGGATCAAATTTAAAACAACATCTAACTGCTAAATATAGATCTTCACTGACACAGCAAGTGCTTGTCGACAATAAATGGTGTAATTATTGTCTTTTTTGATGATTTTGTTTTTAAATGTCAAGAGATCAATAGGCTGTAATTCACTAATAACAAATCGCATGAATAATCAAACACTATTCTAGACAGCGGATATTATGTATCTGGATGTCAGTATAGAAAAAGAAATCAGTAAGTTTCCTAAAAAATGTAAAACTAATATTTGTTAATGCTTTATATGTTACAAAGCATTTAAAATTTTAGATATACATCATATAAGTGCAAAAATATACCTCACCTTCTGGTGCATAAAAATTGATCATGGAAACATTGAGAGCATTTTCAAACCATTTGATATATTTTTTATTATGAAAAGTCAACTGGTATGTTTTAGAAGGCTTAACACTTCCTCAGTATAAGGTTACTTATAATGCCAAAATCTTTTGATATCCAAGAAAAATTCCATAATTGTATGATATAATGTTGATTAAATCACAAATTTCATGCCGTCCATCCAACGGACGGACGGACGGACGGACCACGGACCACGGACCACAGACGCAGGGCGATTTGAATAACCCACCATCTATTAGATGGTGGGCTAATAAAATCAATTAACTGAACATCTAATTAAGAATCAAATCAATGTTTTACGTATCACGCTTAGTGAGACATTGGATAAGTTAGAACGTAAAATGAGAATCATGGTCGGTCATCCATGGTGTCCAATAACCTCCAAGCATCCTACCACCACAGGTGATTAACCTATATCTATACCCTAACTGCAGTTGATTGTTAGAGTTTTGATATTTTTCACAACATTTTGAAATCAACTACTACATTGATGATCACAGAAATATACTGATAACATAGTTTAGATGGTCACCTTGGCATCACAAGAGTAAAATAAATTCTAGTACTTGTTTCATCGTCAAGGAAAATTCTACATCATCCAACTATGAAATGTGTGAATAGATCATCAACTATTTACTCGTGATCAATAAAATTCTCTGCTATATTAAACCTGTATTCGTATGGAGATGAAAGCAAGGAGAGTTCCAACATCCTGTCTTTTATCGATGTGGTAAAGTTGTCTCTCCGATCGTAAAGTTTATAATGACAGACCTGCGATTGTGTGTTCGTTAAACAAAATGAAAAGAGAATTTCAACAAATGATCCATAAAATTAATTGCGGCAATGATTTATATTTACTGGGAACTGTTTACACCTTTATTCTTATATACACAAACAACTACCTCTGTATGAAAAAACCAGATTAATGACATCATCACTGAGAGTGAGATGGGCTAGAGATACATTGGTGGTGTGGAGATAGATAGCACTGAATGAGTATATATTTTATATCTACGAAAATGTATTTTATATAAAGGGAAATGTATTTCACACCATTGTATATGTATTTTACACCAAGGTGTTTTATACATCAATAGACAGGTGTATTATACATCAATAGACAGGTGTATTATATAAACAGGTATATTATACATCAACAGACAGGTGTATTATATAGACAGGTGTATTATACATCAATAGACAGGTGTATTATACATCAATAGAGAGGTGTATATTATACATCAATAGACAGGTATATTATACATCAATAGACAGATACATTATAGATCAATAGACAGGTGTATTATACATCAATAGACAGGTGTTTTATACATCAATAGACAGGTGTATTATACACCAATAGACAGGTGTATTATATAGACAGGTATATTATACATCAATAGACAGGTGTATTATACATCAATAGACAGGTATATTATACATCAATAGACAGGTGTATTATACATCAATAGACAGGTGTTTTATACATCAATAGACATGTGTATTATACACCAATAGACAGGTGTATTATAAAGACAGGTATATTATACATCAATAGACAGGTGTATTATATAGACAGGTGTATTATACATCAATAGACAGGTGTATTATACATCAATAGAGAGGTGTATATTATACATCAATAGACAGGTATATTATACATCAATAGACATGTGTATTATACATCAACAGACAGGTATATTATACATCAATAGACAGGTGTATTATATAGACAGGTATATTATACATCAATAGACAGGTGTATTAAACATCAATAGACAGGTGTATTATACATCAATAGACAGGTATATTATACATCAATATACAGGTGTTTTATATAGACAGGTGTATTATACATCAATAGACAGGTGTATTATATAGACAGGTGTATTATACATCAATTGACAGGTATATTATACATCAATAGACAGGTATTTTATTCAATGGACAAGTGTATTAATATAGACAGGTGTATGATATAGACAGGTGTATTATACATCAATAGACAGGTGTATTATATAGACAGGTGTATTATACATCAATAGACAGGTATATTATACAACAATATACAGGTGTATTATACATCAATAGACAGGTATGTTATACATCAATAGACAGGTGTATTATACATCAATAGACAGGTGTATTATACATCAATATACAGGTGTTTTATACATAATTAAAGAGATGTATTGTACATAAATGGAGAGGTGTTTTATACATCAATGTGTTTAGTTTTGTCATGGTTAGTGTAAATGTCGGTCACAATATCCAGAATACAGTACCGAAGTAGTTTTTGTTTGTTACTTATTGACTCATAATTCTGATTTGCCTGTTAGTACCTTGGTATGAATTTAGGGTAAGTAAGCGGTATTTGTTTTGTTATTTCAATATAAACTGCCCATTTGGATATTTACTTATTTTCCAAAGTAAACAAACATTAGAAGAATGATAAGTGGCTTTATGGCATTTCTTCTGGCAGGGTTGATTCCTATCTTTTATTTCTCTGACACCAGAAACTAATGTTTTATCCAATTTCATTACTGATCAATGCTAATGAATATAAAAGGACAACTAAAATGGCAGGTCAAATCTGATTTACTTGTCTAAAATCTGAAAATAAGCTTTGACTTATAATCATTTTTTTTTCATAAGGAATCCCCGTCTTTGATTTTTGAGATTTTAGGGTGCTGTTAACATACATATTTGAGTACTAATCTCACTTTAGTGTAAAATAATATTGTGTTAATTACAGTTCCTGTTTGTTGTTAATAGAAATTAATGCCAATATGCAAATTCAGTGATAGTGAGTTGAAATCTGTTCGTGCAATATTAGGTATGTTAACAGGTAACAACAATATCTACAGCAGTCCTTGTCTAAATTCGTCACTTCTTACAAAATGAAAAATACTTTATGAAGTACTTACCATCATAATCTGTTTCCTTTGTTTTACGTTTCTTTTGATCTTCTGGAAGAAAGAATCGGCCCATCGCCCGTTCATTTACATTAGCACCATAACCAATAAGAAGTTTGACTTGTTCCAGATCTCCATAGACAATAGCAAGGTGTAAGGCACTTTCACCTGTAATAAATAACCATATGATAAAGTCAATATATGGCACTTTCACTTGTAATTCATAACAATATCATAAAACAATATAAGGCATTTTCACCTGTAATTCATAATAATATGATTGAACAATATGTGGCACATTTACCTTTAATGACTAAAAGTATGATAAAACACAACATAAAACACTTTTTTACCTGTAATATATACCCATACTATCTATGATTAGTCAAAAACTTTTGTTTGGCTATAGAAACATAACATTACAGTTCAACTTGCTAATTTCTTAAATTTTTTTCATCATCACTAATTTCTGTAATTGGTATTACATTATGATGAGGTGATGTTCAGTGTACAATAGAAACAAACATGGAAGTAATTGAGTTCATGACCGTGCTTCTACAGAAATAGTGATAACAAACTTTCATTGTTGAAATCCAAGATGGCCGCCTTTCGGTCATATAGTTTATCTGATCAGCCCTTAAATCAAATTGGCTCAACTAAGGACCAAGTGGAACCTACAAATGAAATCTGAGAAAGATCTATCCTGTACTTCTCAAGAAATAATGATAACAAAGTTCATCAGACGATGGACCACAGACATAAATAGCTTACTATCTGACGATGATAGGCTAATTAATTGTAAGTTACTGAATCAAGAAGTTTCTATTTGACGATGATAAAAGATACTTGTTTCTGGCTCTTTTTTCCACCTTTCAAGTTTCATGGACTTTAATGTGGTTTGTTCATAAAGTTTCAAAGTTAAGACGTTTGAATCAAAATTGTTTTAGAAAAAAAAAATTTTAATGAAAAATCATTCAAATCCTGTTTTGCTTATTCACTGTATATCTGATAGTAGATATCTTTTGCAACACTAATGTCCTTTTAGTGCAAGTGCCCTCTCTCTAAAATCTTTTTCAATACATATAGGCCTTCAAACAGCAATTTTTTCTGACAGTCTATTACAGAATGATTAATACCATATAGTTCCGGATTTTAAAACAAGACAAGGCAAACAATCTTAATAAGGACTTAATCCTGTTTATAAAGGTGTCACTCTAGACAGGTACTTGTATCCTTTAGATACAGGTTTCAGTAAAAGATTGCTACTTTTTATAGAAAATTATTGTTTATAGGTCTAATACTTGTGGTAATGAGTTTGTATTTAGTAACAACAGTGAGACAAATGGCAACACCAATGATTATGTAAACAAAAGATGTGGACATGCTTGGCTTTTCTTAACCATCCTTACGTGTATTGTGTAGGCGACTACGCCTGGTTACTGTTAAACAGACCACAGATCTGGTATAGGCTTTTTATTTGCATTAAATAACAATCAATGTTGTCATACCTATTGCAGCCCTGGGCCTCCTGATTCTGTCAACAAACGGTTATTCTCCAACCCTGTGTATAATATACCCTCAAACCCTGTGTATATCACTCTCATAATACCCGACACCATTCTCCTGAGACAAAAATCAATGGGCTAAATCAATATCTATTAGATGATTATAACGAAACCAACTTAGCTGACCCAGTAAGCCTTTGTCAGTGTTTCACCAAGCTAAGTAAATGCTAGCTGATCTTTAATTAAAAATTATGTCACATTGAAAACATGATTTACAACTATTATACTGATATTAGACAGGTAATGGTATTAATGGGAATTTAGTGTAGGCGACCAATTCTGAAGACTGCTGTGAAAGTGTCTCTGAAAAACTTTTTTGAATCGTTATTCCATTTATCATACATTGAGACCAATATCATCTACTTAGTAATTTTGGTATGAATAAATGGTGATTAATACTTATGTAAAAATTCAATATCTAGTAAATTTTGCACTTTCAAGTGCATTATATTTGACTGAACTTTCGTGTTATTGCATTTATTGGGGTCATAAATGCAGAGCTTTGGAGGCAAACATATTACATGCTTAGCATAATTGGTATGTAAGTCTGCAAAGCTTTGGAATCTAATACCAGCGTACATACCATTACCAGACAAGTTCAATGTATTTACATTCCTTGCCCATTTCCTTGTCTTATGCCTATTATAATGTAATCTGAATTAAACTGGATAGTTCCTTATTGACAGTGTAATCCGTCAAGTGGAACAGCCATTATGACAGAGTACCAATGCCTTTTCTATGCCTATACAAATACCGATTCCATACCAGTCACAGGGTCGATGGCATTTATTGTATCTAAATCACAAACATGTCTGGTTAGTTTATATGCATGTAGTGGCATTGAAATGCAAATGTAAATATGACAATATAACTATATAGCTACAGGTTACAACAAAATAATGGATAAACAATTTATTAATGTGAGTAAAAAAAAAAACATTCCAAGAGTACATCTAAATCTTCACAATACTAGAGAGAAACAACTGATAAAGGCAATTGACCTAACAGCCATTTTATACAAGATATCAGACCTAAATTGGCCCCCCTATTGAACAGATAGCAATGGACCTAACAGCCATTTTATACAAGGTGTCAGGCCTAAAGTGGCCCCTTTATAGCAGATAAAGGCATTGTACCTTACAACCATTTTATACAAGATATCAGATATAAAACATCTTGACAGTTGGCAAAAATCTATAGTGACTATAAAGAAGAAACGAAAGGAAGGTTGCCCCTTCAATTATAGAACTAATCATCTTCAGCTCCTGGAATGTACAGGAGACACCTGGCCCCTTTAGCCCCTGGAATGTATATATTTGTGACATCTGGCCCTTCGGCCCCTGGAATGTATATATTTGTGACATCTGGCCCTTTAGTCCCTAGGATGTATAGAGGACATCTGACCCCTTCAGCCCCTGGAATGTATATATTTGTTACATCTGCCCCTTTAGTCCCTGGGATGTATAGAAGACATCTGACCCCTTCAGCCCCTGGAATGTATATATTTGTGACATCTGACCCCTTCAGCCCCTGAAATGTATATATTTGTGACATCTGGCCCTTCGGCCCCTGGAATGTATATATTTGTGACATCTGGCCCTTTAGTCCCTAGGATGTATAGAGGACATCTGACCCCTTCAGCCCCTGGAATGTATATATTTGTTACATCTGCCCCTTTAGTCCCTGGGATGTATAGAAGACATCTGACCCCTTCAGCCCCTGGAATGTATATATTTGTGACATCTGACCCCTTCAGCCCCTGAAATGTATATATTTGTTACATCTACCCCTTTAGTCCCTGGGATGTATAGAAGACATCTGACCCCTTCAGCCCCTATAATGTATATATTTGTGACATCTGGCCCCTTCAGCCCCTGGAATGTATATATTTGTGACATCTGCCCCTTTAGTCCCTGGGATGTATAGAAGAAGTCTGACCCCTTCAGCCCCTTGGCTCCTCTCAATGCACTTGACTTGAACTATTGAATAGATTTAAGTCATATTTAACATATGGCAGCAGTGCATGCAGAGGATTACATGTTCCACACTCTAATCAATGATAGGTACCTCTACCACTGTGTACGCCAATTTCATATGCTGCTTTTGTTTGTATTCCACTTAGAACCCCTCTTCTCTTGTTCTTATTGATCAATAGGAATTAAAAAGAAATCCAAAGCATGATGGATTTTCTGATTATAGCTGCATGCAAACAATATACCTGTTATCAAGTCGCGATGGCAGCCATAACAGAAAGGTGTAAGGTATACCGACTTTTATGGCGACAATTAAATCTTATCAGTGTTTTATTCATGGTTTAAATTGTCTTAAATCACTACATTTAGTGTAAATGTACTTAATATGGCATAATTAAATTTTATGACATTATAGCTTTTTGGTAAATTAGCGCAACAATAAATCTGTGCATCCATAATAATTACTGTATAATCTGCTTAAACAAACTGCTATCATATTTAAGTAGAATACTTTAAGCACAAACGGCACCAACTTAAGATCCTCACTACAACAATGTACCTATACAGTATCAAACTCTAAGGTTACACTCTATTTAAAAACCTATAAGAGAGGGCAGAAGACAAAAGATGGTGTCACAAAATCTCAAAGT
The DNA here is from genome assembly GCF_031769215.1 of Ylistrum balloti. Taxonomy (NCBI): domain Eukaryota; kingdom Metazoa; phylum Mollusca; class Bivalvia; order Pectinida; family Pectinidae; genus Ylistrum; species Ylistrum balloti. Next base: position 231,832 of record NW_026782315.1, on the reverse strand, counting down.
CAATTAGTTCCTTTAAAATAAAACACAGAATTTTTTTTTTTTTTCTCTCTTTTTCGTTTACAAAATAACAAAAGAAAAACATTCTTGTGTGTATTATCAGAATCCCCAAGCTATATATAAAAAATATACCACAATTGTAAAATAATTTTGTTTTCATTGTGACATACTTTTGTAGAAATATCAGCAATTCAAAATAAATATTATGATGCTTTTACTTCACTTCACGGAATAATTCTATATTCAAGGTGTTTTGACCAGTCCAACCTTTCTGATCCCTCACAAATAAACTAGAATCAAAAGAACTCAATTCAGGTAAATATTATACAGGTATATTTATAGATAGATTCGGAGGCTGATCAATGGCTAGGAGTCTAAATAAATATACCTAACATAGAAATGAAAGTTTTTAAATGCATTAAAAAATCAATACACACTTATATCACTTTTTAAGTTTGTTAGGCAAACTTGTTTCTGGACTAAGCATTTTCCAAAAACAAACATAGATATCCATCATTAATGTTTATATACAGTGGAGCGTCGATAACACACAGCCCTCATTCATCGATGGGTTCTATATCCAATCAGTGTTCTAGTGGACATTTGCCAATTTACATCCACAATTAACCAATAAGTGCTCTACCCATTCAGCAAAGTAGTTAATCCATAGTCACAATTAATCCATGGGTTCTATATCCCAGCAGTGTTACAATCATTAAACCATAGTAACCATTAATCCATTGGTTCTATATCCCAGCAGTGTTACAGTTGTTTAACCAAAGTAACCATTAATCCATTGGTTCTATATCCTGGCAGTGTTACAGTTATTAAACCATAGTAACCATTAATCCATTGGTTCTATATCCTGGCAGTGTTACAGTTATTAAACCATAGTAACCATTAATCCATTGGTTCTATATCCTGGCAGTGTTACAGTTATTAAACCATAGTAACCATTAATCCATTGGTTCTATATCCTGGCAGTGTTACAGTTATTAAACCATAGTAACCATTAATCCATTGGTTCTATATCCTGGCAGTGTTACAGTTATTAAACCATAGTCATCAGTAATTCATTAGTTCTATAGCCAGGCAGTGTTACAGTTGTTTAACCATAGTAACCATTAATCCATGGGTTCTACAGCCTGGCAGTGTTACAGTTGTTCAAATACAATCACCATTAATCCATTGATTCTATATCCGTGCAGTTTTACAGTTATTAAACCACAGTCATTATTAATCCATTGGTTCTATATACTGGCAGTTTTACAGTTGTTAAACCATAGTAACCATTAATCCATTAGTTCTACAGCCTGGCAGTGTAACAGTTGTTCAAACACAATCACTATTAATACATTGATTCTATATCCTGGCAGTTTAACAGTTGTTTAATCATAGTAACAATTAATCCAATGGTTCTATATCCCGACAGTGTTACAGTCATTACACCATAGTAACCATTAATCCATTAGTTCTATAGCCTGGCAGTGTTACAGTTGTTTAACCATAGTAACCATTAATCCATGGGTTCTACAGCCTGGCAGTGTTACAGTTGTTCAAACACAATCACCATTAATCCATTGATTCTATATCCGTGCAGTTTTACAGTTATTAAACCACAGTCATTATTAATCAATTGGTTCTATATACTGGCAGTTTTACAGTTGGTAAACCATAGTAACCATTAATCCATTGATTCTATATCTTGACAGTGTTATAGTTGTTAAACTACAAACACCATTAATACATTGATTCTATATCCAAGCAGTTTTACGGTTGTTATTAAACCATTGGTTCTATATCCCTGGTGTTTTATAGTTGTTAAACCATAGTCACCATTAATCCATTGATTCTTAATTCTGACAGTGTGACAGTTATTAAAGTGACAGTAATGATTAATCCATTAATCTTAAATCAAGTCAGTGTTTTAATGGACTTGTAAACATTATTCAGTTTGTCTTGTATTGGATCTGTATGAATGCAGACCCTTTTTAATCCTTTGTCACCTTCGCTAGTGATATATGACCTAAATAACCCATAGCCTCCATTAATCCATTGGTGCTGTATCTAGTTGGGACAGTTGTGAATCCACCGTCCTCATTAATCTTATATTAAGTCAGTGTTCTAGTGGGCTATCGTTAATTCATATTCTGCCATCCACCATTAATCCACTTTAATACACTATCTAGTCAGACCTTGATAATCTATATATCTCACACATGAAACCCACAAAAGCAAATTAAGTGACATTTTTTTATTTGTAATGAAGTCATTACAAAACTGTTTCAAAATTAAGTATCATAAAAAAGAAAATCAAATAAAAAGTTCATTACACCATATGACCATTCAATGTTTAAGTTTTATAAGTGGTACTTCATGTCAAAGAAGAAATCATAGGTGTAATGGATTGTGTCAAAGGATATACTGTAAATGGCCCAGGGAAACAGGATTGTAAATGTGTTTTACTTTATCCTACCAACTTTTTGTATGACAGCTTGAATGATACTTATTGATAGCTGTAACACTAACCCCTCCTAATCAGGGGCAAAAAAAAAAAAAAAAAAATTGTAACAAATGATCTATATACAGTCAGACTGTAAGAGTACTAGAAAATTATATTTGAAGCCAATTTAATTTAAGTATAATAATAAAAAATAATACAACACATAATCAATATCTGATTCCCAATTCCATTATAATAATTATAGCCAGCTAGAGGTGATATTAAATCATTTATCGATATGATTCTTTCTTCTGTGATTAAAAAATATTTCAGATCATCCATTACAATTCCAGAGCGTGGAAGCCTGTCGCGTGATGTAAGCTGTTAGTCAATTGTACTGGCCTATGATAACGACTGTTGGAGACCAATTGTTACCTACCGAGCCAACCCACTACACTGGTAACATAAAACATGCAGGCAACAGAAGGACTCCAATTAACCAGAAACCTGGCAAACAACAACATCCAACTCATTATACATACACTGTTAAAAATACATAGAGCTGCCACAACTGTACACAAACGTAGATATCAAGCTTTCAGGTACAGAGTGGTATCGTCACGATCAGCACATCGTATATCAAATGTTCACGCATGATGCGTCTACTTATTAATATCAACACTACAGAAATCATCATATAACATATTTAACCGATGAAAGCAATTTCAGTTCCAAGTGATTGATGGTTTGGAAGAACTGCCAATTAAGGATGATTTTGACCATTCAGTAAGAAAACTCCTATGGTCTCAATATAAGCTATCGTACCTTGAAATATTGACTTTAGGGACATAGTAAGGTTAGGTTTCTATACACTTGTTATGCCTATCAGGGAGTCAACCATAGCGACTACAGCTTCAAAGCTTCAGAGGGAGAAGAACTGAGGGAAAGGACCAGTGAATGAAATCAGAAAGATAAAACAGAAAGAGGTCATATGTTGTCCATTCCAGTCTGTAAAGAGATCTTTTGGAAGTAGGAATCATGACAGTTGAAACTGCTCAAAAGAGCCAGCAGAAGAAAATCTAAGAAAAATGCACAATGATCTGAGGAGAAAAGAAAACGTAGCAGAGAACACAATAATTCAGGATATGGAAGAGATAATAACACCATTTAATAAGAGTAATATAAAGTTTCTTGAGGTGTAGCATGTACTCAAGAAGGCAAGGAGTAGAGTAAGCACCAGGATCCAATGCTGTATCATATCTCTGTTAAATGTCAAAGGGAAGGTCATGCTTGTCCTTCTATCAAAGTGAATGCCAAATTGTGCGAGAAGCAACATGTACAAAGGAAGGGGGTATTCCTGAAGTACCTGGAGGCTTTGAACACAACAGGGTATTAATCCAGATCATCCAGGAAGGAAAAGGTAAAATGTGTGTAGAACAGTGCTCTGGATTGACCAGAAAAATGCATTATGGATCTATACCGCACAAGTTGTTGGAGTTGACCACAAGGAAGTATCATGCACTGAAGACCAGAAGACTGTTGAAGGACAATCCTGACAGATGTTCTACCCTGCTGGCTACTACACTGTATAGGATAGCTTGATAGATGGTATAACTGCTGGGTGCACAATATTTGTTATATTATATATAGTAGCCATGAACCTGGATGTGAAAGCTGCAGAGAAGAAGACAATTAAATGACAGCCACCTCAAACAGTTTCATCATGGTGACAACAAAGACTGTGGTGGAAGGAAGACGGGTCCTTAGAGATCAAAAAGAGATGATCATATGGCTATGCATGAAATTCAAATCAGTCAAGGACAAGATCACCTTGAAAAGCACACGAAGGAAAAAGGACAGCTGAGAGGTTTGAGGCAGAGATGACATTTCAGTAGTCAGTACCAAAACTTCTTAGTTATGAGGATCCACCTGACCAGCATTGCATTATTCAAGTTCATTCAAAGTATAAGATATATACTCTGAAAAAATTATATATGTTGACCAAAGGGCAAAAACTCTGTATATAGTTGTAAACAAGACTTGATTGGATTATACTGCAGTCTTCCATTCACAGAGGGTTTCAGATGCACAATTTGGTAGTTGTAAATTTGTATAAAAGACAAGGTAGCATACAAATTCAGGAAGACTGACTACCAGATTAAAAACCTGGCAGTTCTCAGTGGTAACCTGATTGTAAGTAGGTATATACTAATGGAAACTCAGAATAGTGATAAATCATACAAACTGCATCAACCCTTACTGCTGGTCAGTAACAAAATAATGCGAAAATTGTAAAATTTCATTGTCATGTAATAAGCCCATCCCTGACTGGGAGTAAAAAGCTACATTTAAATCCCTCTTTTTAAAGGATAAACTCTGTATGAAAGGATTTAGATAATAAGAAAAAGAGTTCATATTATAATTATATAGTTATATCCACTTCTGAATAAACTTCATTTTTGAAAAATAAAAAAAAAATCATAAATGACATGCTTATAATCAAATTATGTTTGAAAATTACAAAAACAACATTGTTTTAATATGCTTGCCTTGTATAGGAGCACAGCTGTTAATTTCCCCTCACACTAAGCCATTAATGAATCAAGAGACAGGGAGTAATTAATACCTACATATAATCATCAGCAACCTCACCCAAACTACTCTTGTCTCCCGAGGACGGGATCCAGGATATTATATTGGTGTAGAGATAGTCTGCATCATCAGAATTGATAAATATTTGATAGTCTATTACAGACTTCTTGGTTTTTACTGTAGGGTGGCAGTCAGTGGAGAATGAAAATCCACCACATAGGAATTGTGATGAAGAATAACTTACTCCATTTTAAAAATATTTCTAATTTGCTTTTGGGTTGAATGTACTTCTCTTTGTGGTAATTAATATGATTTCAGTTTAATAATACACCGTAAATGTCCTTATAATTCATTCCTTCATGTGTACTAAATCAATTTTTGAAATTATGAACAACTTAGAAGTCTACTATCACTGTCAAATGTAAAGATTATCAAAAGTGTAGTTGATGTTGCTTTTTATTTATCATGGCTTGAGGATTTCAAATTGGAATATGCAAGATTTAGTTTGTAAAATTCTGCGATTCTGTTTAAGATGTAGTTGGATACAGTTTCATCTTTAACTTCTGTGTTTTTTGGTTAAACATCATTTTCTTTGGTTACACAAGGAATCAACACAGAATTATTTAATTTAGTAAAATCAAATTAAAAAAAAAGTTAACATGCAAAATACCAATTTTGTGATAGGAATAAGATGTAAGCTTACCATAGTACTCCTGTCCCTCATAAAAATCCAAGGCCATTTTAGGATAAAGTTTGAGTAGAACTTTGGCAACCTCTAAACTTTCTGGTTTGTTCATGAGGTAGAGAAGGTGAAAGGGTGTTTCTCCTACCCCTCCCCTTTTGTCGAGATCCCAGCATGCCTCATGATCATTTATAATAATGAAATCATCATCTTTGTACTCCTGTAAAAGTTCTTCATCTGTTTTGGTCTCCCAAATGGTTGAGTTCTGCAAAAATAATCAAAATATTTGGTTATGTGGGTGTAAAATTTTGTAGCTTAGCAATAGGAACTTGCTTAACCTACTATAGGTAGTACAAAGATTCCTTCAGTATTGGTCAATTGTTTGTTAATGTCTTGCATCCACCAGTCAATTTGTATTTGCTTCCAAATTAGTGAAAGAAATACCTCGTCAAAAATGACTGATTCAGTTCAAATTATACATTTGTATGTTAAGACTTGCTCTTAAGTGATCAGTTATATAATAATCTCAAAATTGATGACTTTGCTCATTTAAATACAGGTAACAAAATATCAAATGACAGTAAATACATATTTAGATGAAACACACAAAGATTGCTAAGATTATTATACATCACATTTTTTTGAAAATGTTCAATGTTTTCGTTTTGCATCACATGTGCTTATTGAAATTGAGTTCATTAATTTTAAGGACACAATTCCTGAAACATCTTTATTTATAGGTTTTGAATACTATTCTCTAGATATAAAACAATCTGTCTTACAGGTAGACCTTAAAAATTGTACCCAGGGCCCAAATGCTGGATTGTAGGACTGGCAATTTTTGGGATCTGACTGTTTCTCTTCTTTCTAAACAACTGTTTTCCTAGTTGACTATTTGCTTCAGTGACAAAGGCTTTCTGTTCTGTCCCCTGACTGAGACATATTAGAGTCTTAAAAAATGATAGTTTCTAAGATGTTGCAGGCTGACCACAAACACAAAAACTAGACTTATGCACTCAAAATTACCAGGAAGTCCTGCCATGACCATAGGCAGTTTAAAGGACATTAAACACCATAAAACCAAGCCAAACCTGAATAATACTTCAACTCTGAAAAACATCCACTACTCAAATAACCTGACTTTTTAAAATTTCTAAATATTCCCTGGAAGTACATACATAAAAATTTTGACACAAAGCCACTGAAACGGTTTTTCTAGAAACATAAAAAAGACTATCTAAATTATGTATGAATAAAGTGTTTTAAACATTGCAGCTTCCTGATTGTTGTGATATTGATAAGTCCTCGGAGATTGTTAAAATCTTGTATTTAGTAACTCCTTTTCTGTACAAACTTTATACATATGACATATAATCAGTCATGTTTTATAGGAAATGGGCATAGAAAAATATTGCTTATAGCCTGCTTTCAATTGTTTTTACTTTTTTACCAAGAAAAGGGACAATAATGCCTGATACCATCAAGTATAATACTCTATAGATAAAGCCGTAGTAAATACTATGATGAAACACATCTATTCAGTCATATTTTTCAGTCTTGAAAATCTTTTGTTTATTTGTTAAGGTTTCTACTAAATGTTTTGCAGCATTTTCATAACCTGATAAAAATAGAACACATGCATTGCTATGCAACAATCAATACTGCCACGCCAACGTGAGTTGGACAGGAGATACATTTACATGTCCTTTACAGCCAGAATTAAGATTTAAAAGTATAAAGTAATACTGAGTCACACTACCGTTCTGTCACACTATCAATACTCAAGAACTAATTTTTTTAACCAAAATCAATTCTCAATTCTTCTAATGATTCCTCAAGACAACATGGTATGAGAGTTGCTCCTGGTCCTGATGTCCCACTACTCAATATGCCTTTCATCTTACTCCTTCCCCTCTGAGAGTGCTTTCCCCTTACGTTCCTTCACTTCCTGGAAGAATGGGATTGGTTCCTGATAAATCCTAACCCATCCCCACCAACCCAACCACCTTTGGGGTCATTTTAGAATCATGCTATGAGAGGTCATTAAGTACAATTACATATTATCAGATATGAAAACAAATGCACACTATCCAAACACAGGAAAGATAAAAGCTGGAGCCAGGCCAAAGGGAACAGTCCATTGGCTAAATGTTTATAAGGGACACCGAGTTATTAGACATGTCAGGGACAGTAGATCTTGTTAGGGAGTTAGTAGACATGTCAGAGACAGTAGATCTTGTTAGGGAGCTAGTAGACATGTCAGGGACAGTAGGTGTTGTTAGGGAGTTAGTAGACATGTCAGGGATGGTAGGTCTTGTTAGGGAGCTAGTAGACATGTCAGAGACAGTAGATCTTGTTAGGGAGCTAGTAGACATGTCAGGGACAGTAGGTGTTGTTAGGGAGTTAGTAGACATGTCAGGGATGGTAGGTCTTGTTAGGGAGCTAGTAGACATGTCAGGGACAGTAGGTCTTGTTAGGGAGCTAGTAGACATGTCAGGGACAGTAGGAGTTGTTTTGGAGTTGGTATTGCCAGAGACTGTGTTGTTTGGGAGTTGACATTGCCAGGGACAGTAGGTGTTGTTTGGGAGTTGACATTGCCAGGGACAGTAGGTGTTGTTTGGGAGTTGGTATTGCCAGGGACAGTAGGTGTTGTTTGGGAATTGGCATTGCCAGGGACAGTGGTGTTGCTTGGGAGTTGGCATTGCCAGGGACAGTGGTGTTGCTTGGGAGTTGGTATTGTCAGGAACAGTGGTGTTGCTTGGGAGTTGGCATTGCCAGGGACAGTAGGTGTTGTTTGGGAGTTTGCATTGCCAGGGACAGTGGTGTTGTTTGGGAGTTGGTATTGTCAGAGACTGTGTTGTTTGGGAGTTGACATTGCCAGGGACAGTAGGTGTTGTTTGGGAGTTTGCATTGCCAGGGACAGTAGGTGTTATTTTGGAGTTGGTATTGTCAGGAACAGTGGTGTGGTTTGGAAGTTGGTATTGTCAGGAACAGTGGTGTTGTTTGGGAGTTGGTATTGTCAGGAACAGTGGTGTTGTTTGGGAGTTGGTATTGTCAGGAACAGTGGTGTTGTTTGGGAGTTGGCATTGCCAGGGACAGTAGGTGTTGTTTGGGAGTTGGCATTGCCAGGGACAGTGTTGTTGTTTAGGAGTTAGCATTGCCAGGGACAGTGGTGTTGCTTGGGAGTTGGTATTGTCAGGAACAGTGGTGTTGTTTGGGAGTTGATATTGTCAGAAACAGTGGTGTTATTTGGGAGTTGGCATTGCCAGGGACAGTTGGTGTTGTTTTGGAGTTGGTATTGTCAGAAACAGTGGTGTTGTTTTGTAAATAGTAGGCAAAGATAGGGATAGGTTCATGATCCACGCTGTCTACCATCATCACACTTCAATTGGTCAAACAAATAAAGGGTCACCAAGCATGTTATAATCTCCAGTACACAGACAATATATACAATGGTACTGCCATGTTTACATTCAACATTAAAATATCTACAGGACAAGCCTGTAATGGTCATCTCTTTGATAAGTCATTAAAACATCAACTTGTCAAATTCTCAAGATTATTTGAACCAACCTAAAGTGCAGTCACCTATGAACATGGTAATATACTATGTGTGGATAGCCATATCTCTTTGAAGGTCATGACAATGTCAACTTGTCAATACACAAATAGCCCTGTGATAAAACTTGGTCATTATCTGTAGGATGTAGAAATGAGTCCTTTCCCTGTGAAAAAAGACCCTAAATGATTGTTTTAAGCATTATTTATGATGAGAAGTATGACAGTCACTTGATACTGACATGGATACATACACCTGTCCATTTGTCTGATAACACCAAATTATTTCTGTCTATTATAACCTAGTCTGGGCCACACTCTTCACCAGATATTTAGCAACATTATTAGATATAACCAGCTCTGAAATAAAATTTCAGCAAGAACCATTTTGTGTTGTTGTTTTCAACATCACGAATTCAAAAACACAGATTATTTTGACTCAATGAGACCACATTTCTGACAACATTAAAAATCAAACAGGCTGATTTTGTCTCTTTTAGTTACAGAAAGTCATAACTATATGCATGGCTTCTGCTTGTAGCCAGAAATAATTGATAAGTATACATGCCGGTTACTTACAACAAATACAATGTATGATGATATATATCCAAGCATAAGCTTCATTTTATTACCAACCCACTCTCCTGCCCACCTTTAGAATAATAAAAAAAAGCCCTTAGATTCAATTTCCATGTGTACGAAAAAAAAAAAACAACACCCAGAAACCATCATTTCACAGACACTTGTGTTTGTAGCTAAATACTGCCCTACTTATCTAATAACACAAGTTATAACAGTTCCTGGATATATGAATTCAAGGGCTAAGAATAAGAATATTAATAAAATCAGTGAAGTTTAATTTTTGTAGAAATATAAAAAAAATATATTGATATATGTTGAAATGGAATTTTCAATTCAAAATCCAAAATGGCAGTGAAATTTAATTTGGTAAAATTTTTAAAAAATGGTGGTCTGGTGATGAAATGGATAGCAACTGGTAATTTTTCAATTAACTGGGGTTTGATTAAGGATCAGACTTCTTGCCAAACAATTTTAACTTGTTTTCTTCATTCAGTATTAATATATACTCCATTTCCACAGATGTAACTAGGTAATACCCATTGACACTCACATTCAGGCAAACAAAAGGGATTAACATAAGTTAATAATCAAATATATATATATATATATATATATATATATATATATTTGTATGATATATATGAAAGTAAATACTTTTGGTAAACTTTTAGCCCGTGTGATTGTTTGAAACCTGCATGCCATATTTTAATTTATTTGCACAGTTGCACTGCTGATAAAATATATACGTACTTGACACTTGAAATAACATGTATATAATATTACAGAATGTTTTAATTACGGGACTAGTGCACCTTCCCATTCTAGATTTTGACATTTTTTTCAACCAATTTGGATCTTCCTCAGTTGCCTCCTAAGGTTTCAAAATTCAGTCCCATATCTGACTCGTCCTAAAACGAAAAATATATATCTGTGTAATGCAGCATAATTCACTATTTGGCTCTAGTGATTCTAAATTTGCATAGCAAGATGCTTCTCATTTGTACGTCTTTTGTACAATATTAAAAACAAATTATATCATTGTGTTTTGCTCACAGTAGCAAGATTGCTAAAACGCTACTTAGCCTATATAGAAGCAGCTAGAAAGAATATGCCTACTTCATCTCACAGCAAATTGTTCAAAAGTTAGGCGAATTATTTTTGGGGCACCCCTTGTAAGTGAGGGTGGTTTCTCTAATATCTTCAGTATAGGGGACATCAGAGAGTCCCAGGAGGCATTAAAGAGATCAAAATAGATCTGCTGTCCTTTGGAATGCACCAGTAGGGATCCATGTCTTTTCCTTTCTAGATCTGTCCACAATTTCTTTCTGTGCTTTATTTTCTACTGTAAGTGTCTGTCTTGATACCCGGCCCTTTATGACCCAGACTGTTGCTAGGACATCAAACTCCATAAAAACACACACTTACTAGATATCATCTCTTTATAAGTGAGAGAAAATGTTTTTAGTGACTGAATGCAAGTGTTCTGTCATCAACTATCCCTATAAATCATTTTGAACATGATGGCACTGACAAGACCATAGGATTCACTTGATTTAAACACATTCAGTATTGACAACAATGACAATATATGTGTTCTATACATGTGGATCTGTGTGATGCTTGATAGTTCCCTTTAAATAAAACCATGAATATATATTTACATAAATAATTAAAATAACCAAGATTTTTAGAGTTTGCTGCTCCATCATGAGCATAAAACACCATAGAAATTTGATACCCAAAGCAGTATATGGTATATAATATGTAAATGACACTGCCGGGATATTTAGCAAGCACATTTTAATCAACAATATGCAAATTTGCATATTTTTTATTTGTCTGCTCCATGGCTTCATTCAATTAGTTTATACATCATTTTAAAGGAAGTTTCTAAAATTATTCAAATATAATTCAAGTAGTCATTTTTGTCCATATGCATTCAATGTAATAAATACTTTTTATATCACAAGTACAACTAAATGATGCAGATGTAATGTAGTTATGAGAAATGGCAATACTGCAAGTTTCATTACAAATCAGGACCCTTTGGGACTTTAAGATATGCTTTATGACAAAAGTTAAAGGTTACCAAGTCGTACCAGAAATCTATATTTAAACTGGAAATCAGATGCGATTTTTATCCTGATTGATTGAAAGTTTTTGATAAGTTTTAGGAACATGCATTTCAAACCATATATTTTTGCTAAATTTATTTAGATTATTTAAGAATTTTATTCTTCATGAACGCTGGAAAAGATACTAAGTTGCTCAGGAGATTTTCTTATCGAATCTACAGTTCAGAAGTTCTCATTACATGCCTTGATAAAAGCTCCAAAGACTAACTGTTCAAGATCGCATATGCAGTTTGTTAGTTTTGGTTTTTTTCTTTAACATTCTCCACACCATAAAGCACTTGCTTGGCATGCTATAATGTAAAAATACATTGAACAATGACGGTAACAAAAATGAAATGGTAAAGTCTTTAATACAATATAATATTTTAGTTGTATACAGATCTACGCTAGATGAATAAATACAGTACATACATAAATCATGTAAAATAGGCTTCTAAGTTATCTTCTCTCAGTCTCAACAAAACAATAGCAAAATTGTACAAAGCAATCTCATTTAATTACCAACAAACTCCCTCTGACAGCTGTATTGATTCCCCATTACATAATCTCTTCAATATTAGCACCACGCAACAGGCTTTTCAGTAGATAAAACAGGTGAATACAATACTAGACAGCATTGTTGTTGGCTTCTCGTTTAATGATTTCATAATAATTCAATTAATGGCATCCGCCTTAAAAGGGCATTCATTGACATGCTGATTTCTGAAAAACCTTAAATAACATATCTAAGGTGTGATTATTGGTCCAGACAATGTCAATTTCAAAATCTGAATTTTCAATCAAAATTTGATGACAAGGTAGGCTATGATTTTTTTCCTGAATTAGCATTTTTATAAAGATGATAGCAGTTTGAAAACATTGCCTCCATTTCAAAGCTCAGAATGCCATATGGTTGGCTGTATTTAGAAAAGAAAGGAAATCATTTTGTATTAAAGTAAGACTATTAGCTGTATCATTTCTTTTTAAAATTAAGTCAAACAGAACTATAATAATTGACTCACTTTTTTTCATTTATAACTAACTACACCAGTTGACAATATCTTAATGTCTACACTACAAATTCTGGGGGAAAAAAACATCATCATAATTACCAGAGACTTAAAAAAAACCTACAAATTATTCACATTGAACCTCATCTCAAAAGCAAAAATTGATACTGGTATATATGACCATGGACATAATCTATTTTATAAGCTTGTATCACCTGGAAGTCACGTGCATCCTTTCATTTTGGGTTACAGGTCAAGGACAGGGTTAAGCAGTAACTTATTACCTCATGTTTAGAAGTGACTACTGATCAATCTACCTGTTGAAAGTTCAACTAATCTTCATTTTAATCCAAATCTGTACATTATGTATGGTTAAATCAGTTGGTCAGTTTATTGTTAAGACTTGGATACTTTTGTGAATACACACAAAGTTCTATACACTACCAGAACATAAATTTATAGTTGTGACCAAGCTTTGACCAATTAAACCCACTTAAGTGCTCACTGAAAGAGGATTTGATTTCTAAATTTCATTAACTGCTTCAAAAGACTTCAATTGCAGCATGCTGTAAGAAATATATCTATTGTAACGCGAGGAAAACAAAAATGTTCAGACAAAGCTAGATTTCCATTCACTTGTATATTTTTGTAACAGATTCAGCTAACACCTTCAAGTTGGGTGTATAAGTATTTTCACTCACCGTCAATATACAAACTAAAACCCTTCAAAGTTGACTTCATATTTATGAATAACACTTAAAAAATATGTGGTAGTAGTTCAATATTACATACACTGTACATGCAACACAAGCCCTATACATGTTAACACAGTGGATTTCAATTACATATTTTTGGAAAAGTCAATTTCAACTAACACGGACAACTTATTAAAAACAGATTTTTTTTATTGATTTAGGAACTAGAATTGTTGTCTGCTTACAGAAAGACCACATTTATCTCTCTGATGATTTTTCAGACTAAAATTAACTAGCTCCTGATTTACAAACACACACCTATATGAAATACTGTACTGTAGTGATGAATCTTATTATAACATAACCAGTTGAAGATTTAAGTGTGATGTTTTGATGACTAATAGAATCTTCCCCTGCCCTCAGAGGGTGTGACAGAGAAATTGACTTCAGGCAGAGCCTCGGGTTAGACAACAACAAAAAATCACCCCTCGGATTGGAGATTTCTCTGTCACATCATCAGGGTAAGGGATGATTATTTTTCTCCCATCCCATTATTTCCGCCATGACGTCAACGTAACAATATCACCTGTGTCAAACATTTGAACTTTAAACACAAGATATTTTCCTATGGGGCGAAAATTGTCAATTATTTTCTGCATCCTACCATTTGCACCTACTCTCACCACACTTCCTACTTTGAAGTTCATGATTGTTACCAATTCTGTTATAATAATTTTGGATTTGCTTCAGGATACCGATAGCTAGCAGACAATGTTTGTTTACAATCCAGAAGAAGTTCCAGTCGAACTTCCGGTTTAGCATGTGATAATCGCCATGAGGCTATCTCCCCCTAGGGGGTGACAAGCTGATCTTTCCCGGGTAAAACGGGAGATACGGCCATGACTGGTGGGAGAAAACAACGTCACCTTCATCAGACAAATGACCAATGTGAAGCACATTATCAATAATGTTTGAGTATATGAGTTATAGAAATCAACCAACTTTTTCAGCTGTACTATAATTCCATGTACATTACCGTAGAAAATAATGTGACAAGATGGTAAAACTGTTAGAAAATATAGAACCTCAAGATGGCAGGAAAATTCACCAGATTAGTATGAAAGCAATCTTAGTCTGAGATCAATAAATTGGCACTGACAGATTATTCCAAGCTGTAAATATATCATTGACTGGTAACATTTCATAAGAGTTAACTGGAAAATAACCTTTTCAGGTGTCAGGATACACAGAGACGAGGGGGGCCATAGACTCACACACATCTATGACCCAAGTGTTAAAGAAAATATAGCTGAATTGACTACAGTTAATTGTTACCATTCTGTGTACTTCTTTTTCTATAATCTTTTTATAACCTTGTCACTGTTTTCTACCATAGTGTACATGGTCAATTACACATCTATACACTGTATATGTCAGAGCCAATTATTTATCTGATGAAGGTGACAAGGTTGTCATTGAAATGTCAAGCTTAAATCTTCTACTGGTCGTGTTTAGGAGCTTTTATTCTAATGATTTGCCAAACTGCAAAAAAAACGTTCCAAATGATACCCACGGTATTTGTTTTCTGCATATCTATACTATTTTTCAGCATAAAAATGTACATTTAAATATTAATTTATGGCTTCTGTGCATGGTACATCTCATCCTAAACATTTAGCTCTAATAATTGCCCACTCTCACCCAACCCCTCGAGGATAATCAGAATGAATATGGTGTCACTGCAAACTTGCTTTTGCTATAGTTACGATGAAACTGTTTGACCGTTTGTATGCTAGAAATGATAAAAAATCTTCGTTTTATATTCAAATGAGACTATTTTAAGCAACAAATTCTCATTACCTCTTGAGCCAAAACATTTACAAATATACTGTTTTCAGTTCAGGTTAAAAGCACAGGTAAATACACCTACCGTAAATTTTGCTGTAAGACGGTGCTGCCATTTTATATTATCTAATTTGGTAAGTAAACGACCTTCTCCATCATTGAAGAGAAAATCAGGTAATTCTGTTTTGGCAATTTTCTCCACTGCAGCAGTACCTCCAGTGTTATAGGCAGCCAGAAGCTTTCCTCCATCAACAAAGTTGACATATTTGTACATAGGATTGTGCTCCTGTTCCTCATTTTGACGTTTCCATGCCGAATCAGGATCCGACTCTTTTTTACGACAAATATTTCCCATTGGATCTTGTAGTCGTAATCACTTTTTGAAATATATTTTCAACAATTTCCACTAGAATATATAATTTTATAGGAATATTTGCACATTTTCACTTCAACTGAGTGAAATATCACATTCCGATTTATATTTTATAAATGCCAAGAACTATATCGTCTCCATTGTGAACATTTCATACATTTTAACTGATATAAAAGCGAAATGTTCCACCACTATTCTTATGATGTCTTAAATATACAAAAGCCATCTTGTTACATGTGTAATCGTTTCAGTAATCCAGTTCTGAAAAAGACAAGAAATAGAATATTTCTTTAGCAAACCATTCAATTTGAAATAAAATCATTATGAGAATCTAAGATGCATTGAAAATTTTTCTAATTTCTGTCTGTCATGAAGTTGGAAAATATTATTTGGCCGAGATAAAAAATTATAACATTGCAAAATAATTGTGAATCCTTATAAAAGCAGAACATGACTAATGAAAGATATACCAAACAGCACTAAAATGAATGAAGTATGATGGATTCAATGAAATTTTTTGTTTTGTTTTATTAATTAGTCGGTTAAAACCCGGTTTGTAATAATCAATATATCTTTAAAACTGCAACCTCAATTACTACAAGGCATAATGACATATAAAACTAAACAACACCAAGTTCATTGAAAATCTCATTTTCTGTTTAAACCACTTGGGATATGCATTGAGTTATATCTTTGTAAAATAAGATATTTAATGCATAGGAAACAGAATTATAGAATAAATAATAAAGCTAGGTTTGGAACTGATATAACATTAAGAAGAGTAAACTATACAAAATAAGAACCAGAAAATTCTGAATTGGAAATTGCACTTACAATGAAGACAAACATGCAATTTTTTCCCTACTGCTAACTTCTAATGGATATTATGATCTCAAAATGCATTTTTAAACACATGATAAACAACATCTATGAATCAGGCTTGTTATAATTATGTACCGGTTATGTGGCAGCTTTAGATTTGACTCATTTGATATCATAAACATATTCTCAGGTGTGTATACAATATTGTGTTTTATTAAATCATCCAGAACTTATGTAGCACAAAACAGAAAGATTAAACATAACTTGTATATCCCTCGCTACACAGAAATGATAACAAAAACATCTTTAAGGAACCTTAAGACACTATAATTTTATGGAAAATATTATATACTGTAATGACCCTGCATACATATATTTGACACAAGAGAAATATAAAATTGTTTCAATCTAAAAAATAAACATTATTAAATATAAATATTATTCATGTAAAATCAATATTTCTGATAATATATACTGAAAGGATAAAGAAACGCAGGGTAATATTTATTGCGATATTTTGAAAACGCGTACTCCAAATAAAGTGAAACTTTGTGGATTGAGTAATTAGGTCATATTACACCTTGTCATGTATCGAAAATTTAGTCACGGTACAGTGTGCAGCTATGGTAAATGGAGGAAGGAAAAAACAAGAATCTTGTGCACCGTGTTGTTCTGGTCTCATGCAGCGTTAGTCAAGTCACTCTTCATTAGTCTTTATACAGACCAACTGCTTCCCTAAAATTAATTGAGAATTTAATTTGTTTTAAGAATGGCACGACTCACAGAAGTTCAGAGGGGTCAGGCCATTCAGATGCTGATGCAAGGACAGCTGCAAAATCAGGTTGCTAGGCACTTTGGTGTTAATGTTTCCACCATAAAACGTCTTGTAAGACGTCTTCGGGAAACTAGGCGATAGGTCAGGACATCCACGCGTAACGTCATGATGCCAGGATTGCTATATCGTCGTCTCTCATGTGCGTAATCGGCGCCTTACTGCCGTTGAGAGTGTACTTAATAATCGTGGAAATCATGGGCATCCTATAAGTTAAAAAACTGTAAGGAATTGATTACGAGAAGTTGGTTTAAGAGCACGTCACCCCTACGTAGGTCCACACCTTACCCCTGCTCAACGTCAGCGTCGTATGGCCTGGATCGCTGCTCATGCTCCACGACAGTTTCCACTGAGGCAGTGGAGACAAGTTTTCTTCACAGACAAGTCTTGATTTTGTCTTTATCGATCTGGCGGCCGTCAACGTGTCTACCGACGTCGTGGCGAATGTTTTACGGACGCTTGTGTTGTAGAGAGGGATAGGTTTGGGGGCGGTTCAGTAAAGGTGTGGGGAGGAATCTCACACGGGTTAAAATCACAATTGGTTGTTATTGATGGCAATTTAACAGCAACTAAGTATAGAGATGAGATCCTCTGACCTCATGTTATCCCTTTCTTACAGCAGCATAATCTAACCCTCCAGCAGGATAATGCTAGGCCCCACGTAGCAAGGATTTGCCAAGTCTTTCTGGCCAACAACAACATTCAACCACTAGATTGGCCACCTTATAGCCCTGATTTGTCCCCGATCGAGCATCTTTGGGACCAGTTGGATAGACAGGTTCAAAAGCGCCAGCCACCCCCTGCTACTCGAGAGCAGTTGACCAGAGCTCTGATTGAAGAGTGGGACAACATCCCCATAAGACGGATTAACGCTCTCATGAACTCTATGACAAGAATAATAAGGGCCGTGACCACAGCAAACGGCGGACACACAAGATATTGATGACTCAGTTCAATTTCAATTTCAAAATCCTATGGGTCCATTCAATTTAATGGTTAGTACCTCTAAACCAATTGTCAGATGCAAAATACAGACTTTGGAAATTGTTCAGCTTTAATTTATCTGTAAGTATACAAAATTTCGTTTTAAATGAAGCCCGCTATCATACTTAATTTCTGGTTTAAAGTTCACCCTGCGTTTCTTTATCCTTTTAGTATATATATCATGTCTAGACATATAGATTCAATGTAGGTCAAGGTTTTATTAGATATCTGAAATGCATTCAATTTTCTGATTCTTGGATTTGACCTTTCCCTTTCATGAAATTTGCATTCTTCACTTATCAAAAATGACTTCTGAGAGTTTAAAGTCTTGGCCTGTTTTTAAAACTATTTCCACACCAGCTCAATTGAAGTAACAAACATGAGACAGCAATCAATATATTTTCATGGAAGTAAATTCTTCTGTACAAGTTGAAATTAACATATCATACAGAAAACGACATTCACAATGAATGCACTAGGTAAACCACTGCATTTTAGATATACATTATACTCCTTGCCACTGGTTAGTTCTGTGTCAATGCTAGTTTCAAAATGATAGTCCCATCTGACCTATATAATGAACATTAGCCAAAACTGATTTCAGTTTTTTCTGTACGTAGGATCACTACATTGATGACTTGAAATGAGGTATAACTAATTAAGTTTATTGAAAACTGTTGTGCAATGTTACAGAATGATCAGCTACAACAGTAGAGCCTGTCTAGAATTATTATTACGATATTCTTAATGGCCTGTCAACACATAAAAGGTCATTAGGGCCATCAAATGGTAAAACACACAGCAATCACTTGTCTAGAAAGGGTTTGAACTATATCTTATCATCAACTGATGTAAAAGATTTGTATTAACCAAAATACTGCTTATATATACTAAAACGAAAAAGAAACGCCGTGTAACCTAAAAAGATTC
Source organism: Ylistrum balloti (assembly GCF_031769215.1). Taxonomy (NCBI): domain Eukaryota; kingdom Metazoa; phylum Mollusca; class Bivalvia; order Pectinida; family Pectinidae; genus Ylistrum; species Ylistrum balloti. Next base: position 212,373 of record NW_026782315.1, on the reverse strand, counting down.
TTTTAAATGATATAATTTAATGTTACATTATTTCATTCATTTTTGTATACAATTTCATCTGTTTGGAACCATTTGTTGAAGGTTCTATCGATTATCAATGCTAATTATGCCAAAAATATCCCCCTTTTAGCGATGACCCTACTTGTATTGCGCAACACGGCCGGACATTTCAGTACCTTGTGTGTCCTCCATGCGCAGCTGTCGCAGCCCTGATTCTTCTATGCATGGAATTCATCAGGGTGTTAACCCTTGCAATGGGGATGTTATTCCATTCTTCATGCAAGGCACGTGTGAGCTGGACCAGATTAGTGAGGGCATTTGGACGTCTCCTAACTCTCCTATTCAATTCGTCCCACAAATGCTCAATTGGAGACAAATCTGGACTGAATGCTGGCCAATCGATTGGGATTACATTATTGTTGGCAAGAAATTGCTGACAAACTCTAGCAACATGGGGCCGGGCATTTTCTTGCTGGAATATCAGGTTCCGTGCTTGCACACATGGCACGGCAACTGGGCGAAGGATTTCGTCTCTATACCTTACGCCGGTTAAATTACCGTCAATCACAATCAGGGGTGATTTAAATCCATAGGAGATACCGCCCCAAACACATACTGGACCACCGCCAAACCTATCCCACTCAGCGACGCACGCGTCGGTGTAACGTTCCCCTCAACGTCGATATACATGACGTCGCCCGTCTGAATGGTAGAGAGTGAACCGGGATTCGTCAGTGAAGAATACCCGTCTCCATTGACTCATAGGAAAATTTCTGGGTGAGTGTGCTTGTAACCAAGCCAATCGGCATTGGCGATGCGCAGGAGTTAAGGGCAGACCAACATAGGGACGTCGGGCTCTTAGGCCATTGACGCGTAATCGGTTTCAAACCGTATCAGGATGAATATGGTGGTTATGACTGCCTATAGTGTTATTTGCAGTTTCGGTAGCTGTGACATGGCGATTACGTAAGTGAGAAAGTCTTATAAACCGATCCTGATGTGGCGTCGTGACTCGCGGACATCCACTTCGCGGTCGGTCGATGACCCTCCCTGTCACTCGCACACGTTGGACAAGACGTTGAATTGTCTGAATATGCACACCAAAATGTGCAGCAACCTGAAGTTGGCACTGACCCTGCAAAAGCATTCCTATAGCCTGTCCCCGCTGGACTTCCATCAATCGTGGCATGGATGTAAATTGCTTAATTCGAATCAAACTTTGAAAAATCAATCCGAATACTTGAACAGTATCAAACAGACTGAAAATTTCCATTGGCGAACTCTATGACCTTCCCCTGCACGGGATTCTTGTATTTTAGCATGTGCCTCGCACGGAGCGCGGAGGTCAGGTATTGTGTGATTTTAAACACGTGTACCTAGTGACCGCAAACAACACATCAACCTGACCGAGTGTCATTATTCTAGGCCAAGCAATAAATCCTTTGTAGTATATTTAGTGTACCTGGTGTTTCTTTTTTGTGTTAGTATATATATATTCTATCTATCCTGCAATACTTTTCAATGATTTGTGAAGGCTATTCAATCTTTGTTAACCTGACATTGACATTACGCTGAATTCTACCTGATGACATATGTCAAAATAATTGCTCTGTGTGGAAATGTGGCTTGAAAACTTCGATGGATATAAAAAAAAAAAAAAACTATTTTCCAAATTTTCGAAAAAATTCTTGGTGGTTAATACAAACAAGATGTATATTTCGAAAAGTTATTTATATTTCTGAAAAAATGTTTAGGTAACTCAGAAAGTAATTTGATCAAATCAATGCACATGCTAATATGTCACTGCCAAATATAGCAAAAACACATGTGGCAGCTGTATTCTGACAATGGCAACACTAGTTGTAGGGTAAAAAGACACAGGAAAATATTTAATATATAACATTACAATTGTAATAATGAAATATGCAAGTTTTACTAATTAAACATGCATTTACCAATGACAGGTTGTAGTTAGGCCTGACAAAATTTCTGAAGGTAGGAATTAACTAATCATGAGACTGATGCCAGATATTGCTTGAAAGGCAGCTTTAATGTTTTCTCTTTAATCTTTTCAAGGAGATATGTAATAACAATATTACAAAGCAAGTTTGAAATTACTAATCTGTCAACCCTACTTGTTTAAGCTAAATATATATATACATGTTTCTATATATTCTTTTTTCAGCACTGCCAATTTACAGATAATCTAGTACATAAACATAAAAGGGGTGCCTTACACTTTAAATCACAATTAAATCAGACCATTCCTTTTATTGAAATATTTTTACAAAAATTATCATGATAAATATTTTAAGACATCTTAAAAATTGACCTTTATACCTACAATATGTATATCTGTATCTACTATTGTATGTTTTTAAGGGACAAAGTATTAGAGTGCAGCCTTATACGTTATTGTTACTTAATTGTGTGTATTGAATTGTCATTATAAAAAAATTGGGAGTTTACAACATGAGAAAAAACAGCTAGATTTCATAATGAACTATATCCAATCTGTCAAATAGCCATAATTTTGGGACACAATAAACACTAGTGATTTACGAAATATTTAAAATCAAAAGTACCATATGTCAGTGTGTTTTGCAATAGCATCTAAGACAGTGAATGACATATGAAAGCGTATTGACAGCCGCTAGCCATTACCTGAAACAGTGTATACACACAGGTAAACTTTCACTTGACCCAAATTTAACTTTAAACATTTTGCATCATAAAACACTTACTTCAAGTATGTTAAAGTACTTCTAACACTTTATACGAGACATTGGTAACAATTACACATATCTCTTTCCGCCACATTCGCATATTTACAGAAACAACTATAATTACCTCTGAATTAAGATCACAGTTACCATGGTATTTGTAAACAACCAACTTCATAGCAGTTTTAAAAAAAAACAACTTTTTTTCAAAATAACAAAAGTTATAAAAACGTTAAGATCAATACATATTACAAATTACTCACCTACTTAGAAATCACGTCATTCTGAATAATGAAAGAATTCCGTCAAAAATTACACAGCACAGTTGCTCGTGTCGTTCAATATTTTACCTGTGGTAGCTCACAGGATCACGTGACTTTTTGCGTAACGGAAGTGAATTTTTCATGTGTGTACACTTCCTGTTTTGCAAGTTATGCTACGCGCGTGACAAGTGTGTAAAGCCGGGTATTGGTCAGATCAAAGCAACATTGGATTGCTTGAAGCGTTTTACAACATAATTCAGTTGACAGGAAAAAACAGCATCACCATCACGACCTGCATTTGATATAAGATGGCATCTGAGACAGAGAAGGTAAATGGGCTGATATTACTACTTTCGATTTCTAACAATACTGCGTAACATTACGTTAACTTTATAATCAACTGTCATAATTAACAGGTAACGTGATGTATCAATTTTCATGGTGTGTTTGAATTCTGTATTTTATCTTTTTGTTTCATAAATAATTACGTTCTACTTTCATTTCCTACTTTGATTACACGCCAGCAGAGCATGGGTCTATACATAGTTAACGCAGTGATGCATGACAGGAATAGCATTGATACGGGTACCCCCACAAAACACACGCAGGCCGAAAAGTCACTTTTGGCAAATGTAAACATGCAGATGCGGTCTGGTCACAGTTTTTTTGTAAAGGTAAAAAAAATGGACAACAATTCATGTAAATCAGTTAAATGAATGTTTTTGGCATACTTGCTCAATTCAGAGACGTATGTTATATATGTCTCTGCTCAATTTCAGGCTTTTTTTTTTTTTCGAATTTCATCATTACATATTTCCAGTATCCATGTACTCCCGCTAGTATCAAACTCTATAGCAAATCCATCCAATATGACATCATTAACTCTTTATTTTTACAGATGTTGGCTACAACAGGTGTACTTTCAGCATTATTTTTCTGTGCAAAAAATCCATAATCCGGAATGAATGAGAATTGTGTGGTGGCAGCAAGTGAGATATAAGATGGTTTAATAATGAAATAAGGCAATTTCATGTCTTAACATTGGATTATGTGGGGAAAAAAAGATGTAAGGAAAAATTGCAAGGAAAAAATTAAACCAACTCACCAGAAACGGTGTCCTATGACGAAAATTATTCGTTTTACCAAGTTAAAAGATTCATTGACCACTTTTTCATTGTACACACCATGATTGAGACCAGGTATGGCTCAGTTGTTAATATTTGCCCTATATATGTTTAGTCAGATTTGACAATATTTCCTGTACTTATTTCACCAATCTTCACCGACAGAGGGAAATTGTGCCTCCACCCCTCTGCTTCGACTTATAATACATTTGAGTGTAGACTAATTTTTACTTGAATATAACCTATTTATGTTCAACTTTTCTGTAGGTGACTGCACCTGTAGTTACAAAGTGAAGACTTAACAGAGAATAGAAAGCAGACAAGTCTGTTAAATTGAAACTCTTGTGAAAAGATGAAAAGAGTTAAAAATTTCCTGACTTGGTCTAGGCATAAAACTTGACACAGGATCCATTGAACCTATGCAACAAAAAGCAATGTTGTGTATGGGAGTGATGGATTTTTAAGTTACAGATTTGATCCACTGGTCAAGGGGATATAACTCTAGTCTTAGATTTTTTTAACTCTTATGTAAAGACTTGACTTCCATTACAACCTTCTTGACATTTTTTGCTGAACAAAGTTGAATACATGTTACCAGAATTGCTTTCGTTTGTAAATGCTCCTGCACAAAACAATAATAGCACTTACTTGTCTTCAAAACATTGAAAGAAATTAGGATCATTTTGAAAGTGTAAAATGGAACTTATATCCATGTTTGGGAATAATCCAAATAATAAGTTATATTATGATCTCACCATCAACACAATGTATTTATATGTACCTATGACACATTGAATGTTCTTATTGTTGATCAGCCAAAAGGTTTAAGTCCAACTGATCCGTGTTCCTACTCCAGACCTGATGAATGTATTGTGACACATATAGACCTTGATCTGGATGTAGACTTCCAAAACACCTCCCTAAAAGGTCAAGTTCATCTATCTCTGCAGAAGAAGAAAGAGGACATAAAAAATGTGGTAAGTACTATAATTTGTACAAGACATCTTCAAAATCCAAGGGTTACATTCCCGAGACTGGGTAAATGATCTCAGTACATGTAAAGGTCAATGGGTCATAATCAGAACTTCAAGAAAGTTTCTGTAGTACAGAGCTTTTGTCAGAACTTAGTAGCTGTACCTTGTCCCCACAAATTTTTCTTGATCTTCTACTTGTCCTACAAATTTCCTTGTACTTATCCCTACAACAAAGTTACCTAATCTTGCACTTTGAAGTTGGGTGTTGCCACTTTGTAATCTTCAGATGAGTTTATCTCTCTGTGATTGTCATTTTTTTCGCCAGAAACCCACTCTATACAAATCAAATTACTTTGCTTGTGTCTTCAATTTTGCTTACCTAGACTTCAGATTGATTTATGTATTTTTATTGTTTTTTTTCTCTTTAAGCATCAATAATGTTTATCAAAATGATTTAAATGAAAAAAAAACATAGATTGCTTAGGTTTTGTGCTGATATGTTTTTGTAGAAGTCATCTGATTTTTTCCATTACTTGAATAATATGTACCTGGTATATGTCCAGCTTCAATTCTTATATTCAGCACCATAGCAACATTATCTAGATGTTCATTTTGATATTTCATTATACTATTTTCTGATTTATCATCAGCATTAAAGTATTTTTGCCAGTGATATTCAGGAATTCATCAAGTTGATAAGAACTTCATTCTGAAATCAATACAGCTGTGGTGTTGATATAATTTTCCTGTGATGGTTAACGTTCATACAATGTAGTTTTTATCAACCAGAATAGTGCTTTCTAGTCACTGCAATGAAATTTTCTGATTTTCTGTTCGACAAAAATAAAGCAAAGGTTGAATAAGTTTGTTTTCCATCAAATAATTTGTGTGTACATTTTTAAAATACTTGTGTTTCACACTCATGAAAAATATAAATGTACAATCATATACATTAAACATGATATTAAACAAGAAACAATCTCCCTCCCAATAATTTTGTAATGTGATAATATTTGACAGATGCATATGTATTTGGGCATGCTTTATTTGATGTTATTGATTTCATCATTGAAATTTTTTCAGGTGCTGGACACTCGAGAGGTGACTGTACAGCGAGTGACTGACCAAGCAAATGGACAAGAATTGAATTTCACCTTAGGAGAACATGATCCAAATTTTGGATCTAAACTGGACATCAAATTGCCTAGCAGCTGTGGAGACAAGTAAAAATGGGGATTTGAAAATAAACTTTTAAGATGAATAGGGATAAATTCAAAACTTATGAGTCGTCCAAATTGTAAATTTGTTGTTTCTGTAAAGGAGTGGGTTTCTCTATCACTCAGCTAATACAGCATGCTTCTTTGACTTAGTTGAATTATCATGCCAGATGATGTTGTGTAGTATGGTGTAATGAAGCCCATGGTAAATTGAACTGCAGCTCATTTTACCATTATGGTGAACTGAATCCTGAACCCCTGTAAGTTTTGCATAATCAGATACCTCCACACCTGATAAAAGCTATATGTCTGGGATAACAGTTAAGTTTTTGCTGGCATATTTTGTATCATTAATATCATAGTATATAGAATTATGAATGTTAGTAAATTAAGAAGATTTGATGAAAAAAAATATAAGTTACAATTAGTGAAATGCTTCAATTTACCATGACCCCTGACATATGACCTTTGACAGAGTAAAGCGAAGTCCCCTCTCCCCCACCCTTATTTCCTGACCCCTGACATATGACCTTTGCCAGAGTAAAGTGAAGTCCCATCTCCCCCACCCTTATTTCCTGACCCCTGACATATGACCTTTGCCAGAGTAAAACGAAGTCCCCTCTCCCCCACCCTTATTTCCTGACCCCTGACATATTACCTTTGCCAGAGTAAAACGAAGTCCCCTCTCCCCCACCCTTATTTCCTGACCCCTGACATATGACCTTTGTCAGAGTAAACTGAAGTCCCCTCTCCCCCACCCTTATTTCCTGACCCCTGACATATGACCTTTGCCAGAGTAAACTGAAGTCCCCTCTCCCCCACCCTTATTTCCTAACTCCTAACATAACTTATGACCTTTGCCACAGTAAAGTGAAGTCCTCTCTTCCCCGCCCTTATTCCCCGACCTCTGACATATGACCTTTCCCAGAGTAAAGTGAAGTCCCCTCTCCCCCACCCTTGTTTCCCGACCTCTGACATATGACCTTTCCCAGAGTAAAGTGAAGTCCCTTCTCCCCCACCCTAATTTCCTGACCTCTGACATGATGACAGCCATAGTAAAGTGAGCCCACATTCACCCACCCTAATTTCCTGATCCCTGACATATGACGACAACCGTAGTAAAGTGAGCCCACATTCACCCACCCTTATTTCCTGATCCCTGACATATGACCATGGCCATAGTTAAGTGAGCCCACATTCACCCACCCTAATTTCCTGATCCCTGACATATGACGACGGCCATGATAAAGTGAAGTATTTAATTTTGTTTCCATGGTATAGCTATGTGAAGTTGACTAAGTATAAAATACATTGATTATGATGTTCATGTAGATTGAATCGGTGAGGTTTGAAATCTATGATATTTCTTCCATATGTAGATGTGTTGTGACAGTGGATTATGAAACATCACCCCAGTGCTCAGCCTTGCAATGGTTACGAAAGGAGCAGACAGCAGGAAAACGCCAGCCATATCTTTTCAGTCAGTGCCAGGTGGGTTCTGTAAAAATTGTTTCACTTATTCACTTACTTGACCTCTGTCAGTATGAACTCATCACATACAAGATTTTATCACTTCATTATTACCAATAACCAGGTACTTTTATAGTATTTGAGATTTAAAAAAAAAGACTTGTGTGTACAGCTTTAGAATGTGGTCATGAAAATTGTGAATTATCTTATTTTCAAAAAGCTCGAGAAACAAGATTTCAAACAGAGGAAACTTAAAGTTTAAATTTATGGGTGGTAGGCAAAACATTTTGAAAATTTTGAATAGAGAAATAAATGTGTCTGGAGCATCACATATATACATATTTAGTCCAAGTTTTAAAGGGAGATAACACATGTACAATATACATGTATGACATGTAAAGTAGGAAAAGTGTGATAAAAACACACCCTAGTGTGATATTATTGAAATTGTGCATTACAGTCATAAAAGTCTAAATTGTAGTTTATGTACTTCACTGTAGTAAAGGGTGCACATGATTTGTAATTTCATAAGGTAGCATATATCCTTAACCCATATAACATAAAGTCAGATGAAATACATTTGTTAATTTTAGATATAAATTCTGGTTGTAAAGTGTAAGTTTAACATCCTAGATTTTTATATAAACCAGAAGTGAAAACATGTACACAAAAACTCTTACATGTGATGTATTTTGACAAAGAAACTTGTATGTATTTTGAATGCCTGCTGCAAACAGCAATGATTGCTTGAATAGGTTTTCTTGTAAATTGTAAACATGCATATATTTTAGAGGTAATGTTATTTGAGTATTTTGCTGTGCTATGATTATTCTTATTCCAGTTTCTGTTGGTCATATGTATAATAATCATATTGAAAGCATAAAGTCATGATTATTTTGGTTTAAAAAAAAAACAAGATAAGTGATCTGATGTTTTGTAGGCTATCCACTGTCGGAGTATGATTCCATGTCAGGATACGCCTGCCGTTAAATCTGGATACTCTGCAAAAGTAAGTATTTGTTGACTTCAAATGTGAGTTTATGCTAAGTCCATCCTTTACAAATAAAGGTAACTTTAAAGTATACTCAAACGTCCAGTCTCTACATGGTAGTAAGTATACTCAAGAATCTGTAGTACTGTAATGAAAAAGCGAGTATACTTGAACACTTGTATCCCACAACATTTATTTTTCTAAAGGTTGGAATTTTTTGAATTGAAAGTATTAAAAAATCAATGTAAAAAGAAAAAGCAAGATGTGAAAATTGGAAATACAATTACACAATTAGATGAATTCAATAAAAGATTGAAAATTGTCAACCAATCACTTTTTATAGGTCTCCTGAGATGAAGTCTCAAGTGACCTATTGCAATTGCCTATTGTCTGTTTTCTTCGTGCGTTGTTAGTCACACACAAGTGAATGACCTTGACCCACTTTCAAGGTCACCAGTATCAAATATCTTAAAATCTTCAAACGACTTCTTCTCAATAAGTGAAAAGCCCATAGGTCTAATATTGATATTTGGAAACTTATGGGCATGGCCTGAAGGGTTGGATTTGTTCAAGTTTCTGCAATGTCCTTTAAATCCACACTTGCTATAAACAATATTCTGCAGGCTTTATATGTATTCTAGATATTGGATAAGGAAGTTTTGATAAATTTGTGCTTGTCATTTGTTAAAAAATTTAGAACTAAGGTGACCGTTAAGACCGATATGCCTCTTGTTAGAGAGGATCGACTATGAAAGTTATACCAATTCTGTTCACTAGCAGAGTTTTTGTTATGGATTTAGGTTGAGATTGATATCAGAATTAAGATCTTATTTATCATGTGTCTGTTGTTCTAAATAGATATCTGCTCCAAAAGAGGTAATTGTGTTGATGAGTGCACTACGTCTGGGAACTGAGGCACACAACAGTGATAGTTCCAAACTGGTTCACAAGTTTGTACAGAAGGTCCCTATTGCCAGTTATCTCATTGCTATCGTCAGTGGAGACATTGAAAGCAGGTATCTATTGGTCATACTATATCAAAGTAGTATAAAAATGGGTGTTCGTGTGGCACAGTGGTAATGCACTTGCCTTTCACCAAGCTGTCTGGGGTTCGATTCTCGGAATGGATGTGAAAAGGTATGGGGTCACCTGTCTTACCATGTTGGTTTTTCCTAGGTTACTCCCGTTTCCTCCCACAGTAAGATCCCTCGCACACTTTCATCCTGGCCAACAAGAGCAATTAATATAAGTTGGAAAAACTTGTTTTGCAGTTGTTGTAAAATAAAGTTTATTTATCAAATTGGTAAAATACAATGTTTTACCTATTGAAAACTTAAATAAAAAATGGAAGAAATAGTTTGTGATGTTTTGTTCGATATTACAGTTGATCTTTAATGTTTGTACATAATTCAACTATTTGCAGAGATATTGGTCCAAGGTCCAAAGTTTGGTCAGAAAAAGAAATGGTTGAACAAGCAGCCTTTGAATTTGATCAGGTATTTGAATATTTGTTAATGCTTATCAAGATGGTTAATAACACAACATCTCCATGAATAGATTTGTCACTCCAAAAATGAACAGAGTAAAATGTATTTTATAATGGTCAAATACTTTTTGCTTCCTTCCAACTCAGCTTTAGAGAATTTAATCTCGTTATCTCAATTGATAAAACATACTATATATTAGTAATCAGACATCAGAGATTTGATTCTTAGTAAAGTTATTGAAAAGAATCATAACCTCAATATCATTTACAGCTTCAAATTTCAATTTACAAAGATAGCAACATTTTCAACCCTTTTTAGTTTAATCAGGAAGATTATTAAAGTTTTATCCTGGTGTGTTGAACTGATATTCTTCATTACAATTACAGACAGAGAACATGTTGCAGACAGCAGAGGCCTTGGTGGGACCCTATGTTTGGGGGCAATATGATTTACTGGTTTTACCCCCTTCTTTTCCCTATGGTGGAATGGAGAACCCCTGCCTGACCTTTGTAACCCCTACTCTGCTGGTGACTATAATTTTTAACAAGAAATATCTTACATCTGACAGCAAGTAAAAATACAATACTAGTAGAACCTGTCTAATCTGACACAACACATTAGTCAAATTCACTTATCTAATTTCACAGCCAGTGGGATTTAATCAGACACCTTGTTGGATACAACTTTATGCCCTAGTCAGACTTTTGTCAGCTTATGTGGTCTGAAGGACATAGGGAATAGTTTATGATGTACTGTTAGATATCAGAATTAACCCATAATGTATGTATTTAATTCAGCTATTTCACTTCTTCTGTAGAAATATAAGGATTCTGTCCTCTTTTGGTCTAAAACATGCTAGGTTGAATGAAAATAAATTTTGTATAAATGTTAGGTCTCTGACTTCTCGGCATGAAAGAGTGGATGGGGCGGGGCAGAGCAGATGGGATGGGATGTGGCGGGGCGGGGCCGGGCCGGAGCCTAATTTTGTATCAACCAGGAGTCTGATTATCAGAGATGTGGGAAATGTAAGATGTTAAAATCCATCTGTTCAGGGATATTGATCAAGTTTGGTCTGAAGCAATTTTATGAAGACTGGATCCAACAGGGAAATTATTTCAGAAATCATTTGTCATATTTGAAAATCTTTGGTGAAATAACTAAATAGCTGAATTAGCCAGGTGAATGATGCAGGACCCTTTGGCCTCTTGTTCATTTGAAAGTGGCAGGAAAGCCCGATTATACAGATAGTTTTGTTCTTATACTTTGATCGCATAGTTTTGGGTTTAGACTGCTCATTATTTGTTAAAACAATGCTCAGGTACTATTGTATACATTCATAAGTAAATAGTAATCACAGGTGTGATACATTCACCATAGATGTTTATTGATAAATCAAATCTTCAACATAAAGTTAAGCATACATTTGTAACTCAAACACAGGTCACAGGTGTAATATGTAAGGTAGCATATATCCTTACCTAAAGTACATGTCACAGGTGTAATATTTAGGTAGCATACCGGTATATCCTTACCTAAAGTACATGTCACAGGTGTAATATGTAGGTAGCATATATCCTTACCTAAAGCACATGTTACATGTGTAATATGTAGGTAGCATATATCCTTACCTAAAGTACATGTCACAGGTGTAATATGTAGGTAGCATATATCCTTACCTAAAGTACATGTCACAGGTGTAATATGTAGGTAGCATATATCCTTACCTAAAGCACATGTCACCGGTGTAATATGTAGGTAGCATATATCCTTACCTAAAGCACATGTTACATGTGTAATATTCATTGTGGCAAATATCTTTAAATATTAAGCACAAACCACAGGTGCAATATGCAAGATGGCAGATATCCTTAATGAGATTTGTATGACTGTTCTGTACAATCTTCTTCTGTCTTTTTACAGGCAGGTGACCAGTCTCTAGCCAATGTAGTTGCTCATGAGATTGCTCACAGCTGGACTGGCAATCTTGTGACCAATTCCAATTTTGAACATTTCTGGTCTGTATTACCTATGTACGAAGAAAATTTAAATAAATAAAAAAAGTTGTATGATATAATTTATCATCTCCAACTGTTATGTGTTCAAAGAAAAACTTCAGTTAAAGATAAATTGTTATGTTTCCAAGTGCCCATCTATTCATGATACCTTCTTGTACACCATATCTCAGTAAACAAAGGAATAACAATTTGTAGAGCTGTACATGTATCTGATGTCCTCTGATCATTGGAACCATGAGACCAGTATAGGATCTTAAATCAGTTTTAACATACTGCTGATGTAATCTTTTAAAGGTTGAATGAAGGTCACACTGTGTTTTTGGAGAGGAAGATCGCTGGACGTCTACATGGAGGAGAACTGATGAGGCACTTCACAGGAATAGGGGGTTGGAAAAGTCTCCAGTATGGGGTACAATATTTGTTTTGTCTTGAAGAAGAACAGCTTTATAGATGACTTTGGCACCATCATCTCAGACATGGACCATCTTTTGTTACCTAAACAAAGGTTTTCATGGAAAACTTAAATTATTTTGGACAAGTCAATCTTTTTACAATGCTTTCTTACTGAGACTGCCCGAGTGTGTATAGACCTGCTTTTTAAGTTTTCAGTCTCAAAATATCAAATGTCAAGCACATAATTGCTTTATATGGAAACTGCTGTCTTCATGATATCTGTAGGCCAAGATCAAATTCAAATTTGTAATACCTCACTTGCTAGAATTCAAATTTCTCGAAACCCCCTATTGGTTGAACTGGTCAATTGATCCTTACTTGTCCTTATATATTCCTAGTTATTTAACCTCGGATTCCTCGAACCGTTATTCCTCAAATACTACACATTCCATGAGCTCATTTTTATCCCCACCTCTTCATTTCCATCATCACTTGTAAAAATCTGCCTGTGTTACGCATGAATGAGTCTAATTGGAGGGTAACAGTTCTTCTCTCTCCCAATGTGTTTATACATGTGGCTGGCAGGACAGCAGATGATAAGGAGATTAACGTTAGTATGATTACATACCTGTATGATTGTTTTACTGGGACATGTCTGATGAATTTTGTCTTTATTCGCCATAAAAATTAGCATTGTTTAAATGGAATGTTTGTCAACAAATTTACGGAATGCTGCCTGGTGAGACAGTAAGAATGAATAAAGACAACTCTCCATGTTAGGTTATATAGTTTATCAATTGTTTAAGTGTTTAAGAATGTTAATAACACATTTATCCATATAAGTAGTATACACATAGGCTCAAGTATGTTTATGTCAAAACATTTTGCATCTGTACTGTTATTTCGCAAATTCATCTTACCAGAGATAAACCATGGTAGTTACAGTATCAGTATATTTGGCCTCATAAGAGTTTTGCAGTTTTTCCTTGTGATTTGATGACTGTTTGTATTAGTTATTCAACACTTGTTATTAAATTCTGTAAATCTTTCCACCTCATATTTTCTACATACACTACATTCTTAATGACATGCTTTCTGCTGAATATAGGCTGTGCTATATTTTACCACTTTTATACAGTCGTTACACAACAATCAACATGTATGACCAACCTCTGATTACTCAAATAGCCCTATATTCCTCAAACTATTGACATGGTCCCAAGGAGTTCAACTTATTGAGGATTTACTGTACTAACTTAAGAATGCTTTAATGGTCTTAAGGTCAAAGGTCATAATTAATGTCGGTTGAGATTTGGTATCTCGGGAATAGTTGTCTATTATTTGTTTGGTCTCATGGACAAAACTTAAAGTTCTTTTCTTGTATAATACATATTCATTTTATGAATGACAACAGCTTTTGAAAAAGTGATTTTTTTATCTTCATTTTGAAAAAGAACAGTGAATCCTGATTATATTGGATGGGTTTGAGACATGGATTTACGTTAATGCAAATTATCATTTGACAAATATACCTTAAACAGTAACGATTATCTTGTCCCTGAACTTTATTTCTTGACACATGAACTTGACAGGTGTATTCTCATTCTTCACCTGTCTTCAATCTTTTTACAAATGAAAGGATATTAAGGATCAGTTGTGACATCATCAGTTTTAAATACATGCAGTTATTGTGGCATTATATTGACCTTTGAACCAAACAGTTATAATAATTTTCTCAAATGGGGTACTTTGACAGGTTGTGGATGTACTTAAAAATGGTCCCTACACCAAGCTGATCCCAGATCTGTGTGGAGTGGACCCTGATGATGCCTTTTCTGTGGTACCCTATGAGAAAGGTTTTGCTCTCTTGTTTTACTTGGAAACACTGGTAGGAGGCCCAGGTAGGTTTTGGTTTTGTTTTTTGGATGTTGACATGTAATTCTCATATATTGAATTGATAATATGTGAACCTATCAGAAAACAGTTTGTGTTTTATCTCACAGTGTAGAAACCTTCAATATTATTTATGACCATACTAATTATAGCACAACATTTTATCTAATTGTTCAAATTATGAACTGATATATCGATAAGCATTTCAACTGTCCAATCAAATTACAATTCACTTTATTGATAAAGATAATAGATTAATATTGAATGTTATATACACTGTATACGATATTGAAATTTCTTCTGTATTTTTATCTTGCTTATTTGTACATTGTAGCATGAGTGTCTTATTTGTGTGTTGTACCATGTGGAGGGAAAGTCGTAGGTTTTAGGTCACCAATTCCAAGTTGATATAACATTCATTACTAGCATTTTGCATGGAATATAGTTGTTGAACTTTTTTTTCCATGTCTGATCACGACCATTTTGAGATCTATCAATACTTGTATGAGTTTTTGCACTTCTTTGGGGATTTTTAAATTTAGATGCGTTTGAGCCATTCCTACGGGCATACATTGAAAGGTTCCAGGGAGATTCCATAGTTACTAGTCAGTGGAAAGACTTCTTGTTGGATTTCTTCCATCAAAAGGTAAATTAACATCACTACTATACAATTAAGTTGTTCATTTTAACATATTTTGGATGATGTGCTTATCAGTTTCCCTTTTGTCTGTAATTCTGTCTGAAAAAATATTCTGTTCTAAATGGTATACTGGACAAATCTTTTGGGAATTACTACGCCTATTTTTCAGGAAGAACATGTGATTGATAAAGTATTGTATACAGGTTTCCCTTGAGTATCATGGCTTTTATGTTCAAAGTATGTTAGCATTATTTCTTTGAAAGTATTGTGCAGATCTGCCTAAATTTTTTTTATAATGAAGGCTCCTAGCATTCAAAATTTTGCTATAGCTTTAAGTAAATTATTTGGATTTGAGGTTAATTGTACCAAGGTCACCAGATCAAAGTTCACGGTAATATGACTAAGTTCCAACATCTCCCAGTCAAGATGATTTTTAAAGTAACGTGCAAAGTTATGTGGAAATATGTATGTTAAGGATATCATCAGGTTACCAGTAATGGAATCTGACATCTTCAGTTTCACAAAATAGGAAGTAGTAAGTGTTTATTTGATTAACTATGTATTAGGAAACTCTAACAAAACAGTTATAGTTAGAGTTTTTATTGTTGTAAACAGGTGATATTTTGGTTATACAGGTTGGTGTGTTTGATGAGGTAGATTGGAACAAATGGTTTTTTGGTCAAGGAATGCCACCATTTAAACCTGAGTAAGTCACAGAATTTGCCACTGTTGGAACTCCAGTATGTTGGAAAGGAGAAGTCTTAATCCAGTGATCCAGTGTCTTGTTGTTTAGATCTTAAAATATTGCCTTGAAATAATTTGATAGTGTTTGTCCTATGATAGGCAGTAGTCAAATATCACTTTCCTATGCCTGTATTGGGGTAGATTCTTCTTACAATTTACAACAGCTTCTATCATACAAGAAACCAAAACAAGTTCTGCTCCAGTAGTACTACAAGCACTATTGCCTAAAGATAAACTAATACCAGGTAATTGTGTGTTGCTTTCTCCATATCAGACAATTGTAAAAACTACTTGTCTCTACATTACATATTACATCATCTGACAATAAATGCCATGCATACAAAAGCTGCATCATTGTCCTGTAATAAGCCCACCAACATTTCTTTCAATTAAGTAACTATAGCAACAAATGCTACATCATTGTCCTGTAATAAGCCCACCCACATTTTCTTCAATTTAGTAACTATAGCAACAAATGCTACATCATTGTCCTGTAATAAGCCCACAAAGAGTTCCTTTAATTAAGTAACTATAGCAACAAATGCTACATCATTGTCCTGTAATAAGCCCACAAAGAGTTCCTTTAATTAAGTAACTATAGCAACAAATGATACATCATTGTCCTGTAATAAGCCCACTTCCCTACATTAAGTTACAGGATATGTGTTAGGCTAAGGGGTCAACACATCAATTCTGACTTAAAATAGTTACTGGGAGATAGGTTTTCTTCAGTCCAAAACTCTATCAATCATTAGCAGTTCAAAACCTGCACTTATTTTGGATGGGTTTATTACATGGCATGTGCTGTGGTTTTATCAGTAAGCATTCTCAACTGAATCATGCTTTTACATGAAACCAAGCTACATGTTTTGAACAAGTTGGAAATTCATGTATGCTGCAGACATCATATATTATACTTAGTAGTAAGTAAACATTGTTTACATAATTTACCTTGTGCAAAATGTTTCCTCATTGAAATAAGAAACTTACCACATTTGAAGCAGATAGATAGAAAAATAAACATTTGACGATATCTTTAGAAATAGAATTCATCTGACCATGTGTCTGATACTACTTTCTGTTTGCTGTAGCTATGACAACAGTCTTGCCTTACCATGTGCTGATCTGTGTCAGCGATGGGTGAATGCTTTGGAAGAAGATTTCTCCTCATTCAAGGCAGAAGATTTTGAATCTATGTCAACTGCACAAAAAAGAGAATTTCTCTCTCTTTTGTTATTAGAGGTAAGAATCGTTCATTACCAGAAATTGAAAGATATTATTACCTACCATTAACATATTATTTCTTTTCGTAACTTTAAACAAAAAAAAATGTCTAAAGAAGACCAAATAATCTAAAATGGATGTTATGTCATTTAAGCTCATGGCTGCTTAAAAAAGTATCTCCATATTTACTGTATATGTATATATAGATTGAGTTACCTAAAACCTCTATTTCATTGTCCTGTAATAAGCCCTCTCCCATATTTAGTTAAAAGGCAATGTTTTGACATTAATTACAAATACTTTAAAACAAATCTGTTACATGTAGTTTTATCTCTTAGTTCATATAATAATTTTTTGTATTACATTGCAGTGATTTTCTTTCTCTTTATTCTTAGGACCCGTTTTCTCCTGAGAAAATCCAGGCAATGGAAACTGCCTATAACCTCAACTCCATCAAAAATTCAGAAATTCGATTCAGGTATGACTTTATATGAACAACAGTTTTCTTGTTTTCCATAAAAAGATTAACCTTTAGTTACATTTTTCTTCTTACAATTTTTTACCGAAATTATAAAAGTATATTAAAAGAACAATTGAACACAAAAAGCTTGATATATATATATATTAGAATAACTTAAAGCAACACGTCAAATTAAGCATTAATCCTGAAGATTCAGGAATGAAGTGCTAATGCTTAATTCGACGTATTGTTTTAAGTTATTCTAATATATTTCACCGGACACTGAGAATTTAACTTTTATATTTGAAGATATATAGGATATATAATAGTGTCTTCAATAATAACAATTATGTTTCACTAGTGTTGCTAATATTTTGGTATCTTTCACGAGTGTGAAGCACAAGTGAACAATACCAAAAATATTAGCCACACGAGTGAAATATATTTGTTATTACTGAAGACACTATTAAATATTCTGTTTATTACATTTTCATCGCAAAAATAAACCAAAACAATGGCAAACTTACGATAACTATAAAATGGGTAAGTTGACCATGCTTTTTCCAGACACTACTCACTCATTATACAATGATGTTTTGCGCAGCAAAAAATAGTCCATTTTATGAAAAATCAGTAAAAATATACAGACTCATAAATAAATCATAATGAATGTTTATTTGTGTTTGGACATGGATTTTGTTATTTATTGATGTCACTTATACACAATAAAATGGTTTAAACGTTAAATGGAAAAAAAAAAAAAAAATGTAGTCCTATCTGGAATTGGAGTAGATTTGTATCGGGCTCTGTGATAGGTCAATCCTCAAAGTGATATTTTTCACTAGTAATTTTTTCACAAGTGAAAAATATCACTTTTATCAGTTTGAGATATTCCTATACATTTGTATTTCACTGCTAAAAATATAATAAATATGTATATCACATATGTATTAAAAAGATATCAAGAGTAAATTTCATATCTTTTGCATTGATTACCTGGGTTTAGTAAATAATTGAAGATGATATTTTTAACATGTTTTTTGTTTCCTGCTGCAGCTGGCTGAGGATGTGCATTCGTGCAAAATGTGAAGATTGCATTCCACGTGCTTTAGCTTTTGTCAATGAGCAAGGAAGAATGAAGTTTGTGCGACCAATATATCGGTATGTCACAGATATTTCATTATGAATGAGGAAAATAAGATATTTTCAGTTTGGTTTACCCATTGATATTCATGGAGTTCTGCTATGACTTTTTAATGATAATAACCTTGAGGTCAGACTCATGACCATCACTTAAAGGTTTCACTGTGGCCCTTTTAACTTTGATTCAATTTTAACTATTTCTTCTTGATCCCAATCTTATGGGTTTTTTTAGCAATCTGTTGACCATCATCTTAGGGTAGATTGAGGTAGATATTTCATAAATTTGGAGATAATTGGCCATGTTGAAAGTCTGTTAAATCCTGTTTGGAAATATCTTGTTGTTTTACTTAGTATAGATTTCAATGTATTCTATCTTGGAGTTCTTATATATTGCATGTTTTCAAATAACATACTAAAAGTCAAATATATGGTGTGATAAGATAATAATTATAAACAATATGCCCAAATGTGAAGTGCAATAGTTAACTTAGAATATTGGACAAGTCGTCTTCAAAAAAATTTTTTGAGATTTTTAGGTCATCTGATCGAAAGGGCCGTGCGCCATCTGCTGTTTGTCGTGCGTAAACTTTTGACATTTCAAACTTCTTCTCAAGTTCCACAAATGGGATTGAGCTCAAACTTGCGTGAAATGATCCCGAGATAGCCCTGACCAAATGTTGTTATTTTTCAGGAATTGCCTTAAATCCAAGATGGCCACCATCTTGAAAACCATATTTGAAACTTCTTGTCCAGTTACACTGGTGTCATTGAGCTAAGAATTGATGGGAATGTTAAGGAAAGGTAGCCAACAAAGTGTTATTTTTTGGCCGTGTCAAAACTTTGATACAGCAGCCAGGGAGGCCATTTTGTAACATGATTGCACAATCATGGTTTTTTCTTAGCAACATCTATTTCAAACTTCTTCTCAAGTTTCATTTGTGGAATGGAGCTTAAACTTGCATGAAATGATCTTGAGATGGTTCTGACCAAGAGTTGTTATTTTTTGGATATGTCTGAAATCCAAGATGGCCGCTATGACCGCCATCTAGAAAAACATATTTTAAATTTCTTGTCCAGTTACACTGGCAATCATGGTTTTTTTCTGTGCAACACCTATTTCAAACTTCTTCTCAAGTTTCCCTGGTTGAATTGAGCTCTAACTTTACTGTCAAAAATGGTAAAACTTGTTATAGTTACCAATTCCTCACCAAAACTACCATCTGAATCATGAAAAACAACTTCAATTCTATTACATTCAAAGTAGAAAAGAAACAGCCCTTCTCCTTGCTGAAAGTTTTTGTAGTTGGATGACTGTTAAGACCCATGGGCCTCTTGTCAACAAATGGACTTAGGCTGCCATGAATTAGGGTCCCCTAATATACACAAAGTTGAAATAACGGCAGTTGGTAGACCAATCTCCAATATTGTGTGTGCTCTCCCGAACAGTTGTAGCATCTCTAATTCTGTGTGGCATGGAGTTCCTAAGAACTCTCCGGAAAGGAATATTATTCCATTCCTAGGTAAGAGCATTGTCAAATTAGTGGAGGTTATTTTGGATATTTGCTTAATTCCAAATTCGTTTGTCTAATTAATTCCACAGGTGTTTGATTTAGGAGAAATTGGGGCTATACGGAGGCCAATCAATTGGAACAATGATCTGGGCTGTAAGAAAGTCCCTACAAACTCTTGCAATGTGTGTCCTAGCATTATGATGCTGAAAGGTCAAATGGTGTATTGTAAGGAAAGTCACAACAAGAGGTCACAGGATCTCATTTCAATAGCATATAGCCATTAAATTCTCGTTAATGATCACTAGAGGTGCCTTTAAACCATCTATACAAATGTGAGAAGTCAAGATAAGCATTACCTATTGTTGCCCATTAATATTGAAATATGATTCTGCTATTCACAGGGACCTGTACGATTGGGAGCAGTCAAGACAGGTTGCTATTGACAACCTACAGGCTCATAGAGATGAGATGCACAACACAACAGCTAAACTTGTGGCCACAAAAGACCTCCATCTTCCAAACTGACCTTCGAACTCTGGCATCAGCTGAATACTGACTACTTCAGTGACCAAATCAAACCTTCCAATTTTTTATAGATTGTGATAATTGAAAAAAGACTGTCTCTTTCAGTTAGAGTGTTTTGTTGTTATTGTTGTGGTTTTTGTTTTTTATTTTCTTGGAGTTTAGAGAGAAAATAAATCATATCATGAATACTTCGTTGAAACTATGGGATATCATTGTTTCATGGATTCTAATTGGTTGACCATTTTAGAAGCTAGCATTAATGTGTTATGTCCTATGATCTGGTTGGTTGTATCAAAACTTTAGTCAGCTTTGTCCAGAATCTCTGTAGTGATGGTGTTTTGTTCACTAGGAGATGTGCCATTATTCATATCTCAAGATTTATTTAATCTTTTAATCTTATTTAATTATTGGGTAAGTAATTGTGTGAAGCATTTAGTAATTCAGTTGTTCATCTTTTAGATATCATAAACGTGTATGCTTGAGTGTACAATGTTCATGGAATTACCTGTTTTCTTATACCTACTAGCCAAGGAATTCAGTTTTTCAAATGCCTACTAACCAGAGAATTCAGTTTTACAAATGCCTACTAACCAAAGAATTCAGTTTTTCAGATACCCACTAACCAGAGAATTCAGTTTGCAAATGCCAATTTATCCGGCCATGATTTCAATTTAACAGCTGTATTGATGGTGAATAAAACTACCTATGAAAAAAGTATTAAATGTGACATATATATTTGATACAATTTTGGATACGTTTGCTTAAAATATTTCACCAGGGTTCAGGTTGTGAAGCTAGATAAATGTAACACGTACAAAAGTTATTATCAGGCAAGTTTCTGAAATGGGTTGAACTTAAAGAATGTGTGTAGCAATATATATAGTTTGGTGTCGTGTGTTATC
This sequence comes from Ylistrum balloti, assembly GCF_031769215.1. Taxonomy (NCBI): domain Eukaryota; kingdom Metazoa; phylum Mollusca; class Bivalvia; order Pectinida; family Pectinidae; genus Ylistrum; species Ylistrum balloti. The sequence continues at coordinate 190,674 of NW_026782315.1, read as the reverse complement.
TATTGAATAGATCTTCATTCCTTGACATTTACTTTGGAATATAATTTTAAATTACAGGTCTTTTAGATCACATATAAGTTGAAACTTATATAATGTTTCGCATTACTTACCATGCAGTAAAATTAATTGATTACACTTTTAACAAGTCAACCAAGGTATGATCAAGAGATTTTTTACAGCATATATTCAAAATGTTGTGAAAATATGTACAAGTATCAACCAGAATATTGGCTTATTAATTTATTAAGTTTTTAGTCATCAAAAATGAAATATTCCATAGTTAATTGGACATCACAGTAAAAAATATGTGATTAAAAACTGAAGGAGCATGTTGTTTTCACCCCCAAATATATCTAGACCAATGCTATGTTATTACTGATAGTCTATTGTGAATGTCCAGTTTGACCCCTCAAATTGTTCAGGAAACTATCCAATTCATAAATTCAAAAACAAGGTAGTGACATTTGTTTACATTGAGAAAGACGGTAAACACATGTTTACTGTGAAATGTAATTATCTAACAACTTTTGCACACAGTTTCTAATATTTCAAATGTTAATCAGTATACAAATTTTAAAAATGTGTCATTTTATGATCGTTATTTCTCCCTTTGTGACCTCCTTTACAATACACGCTTACTTGTCAAGTTCAACCTCGAATTATCTTTGCATCACCTGACTGCTCTTCACTTAAAGCTGTGAGTGCAGTGACTGTTTTTGTTTGCCACTGCTTCGCATGAGACACCAGATTATTTACAACGGCAACTTCTTCAACATCCAGTGAATTTGGTAGTGATGAAAAGTCCCTTTATAGCATGATTGGTCAATATGGATAACTTCTCAGCTAATTCTTGCCACATTTTCCCATAAGGACCTGGCAGTGTACCACATTTATTAATGCAGAATTTAGGAAGGAACAATGACTTCACAGTGATGACCCTATAACAGCCTAGATGGTCAATTTGCACACTGGTAACACACCTTTCACCAAGCTGCTGGGGGATAAGATTCTCCAAACAAACATGAAAATAACCTGCCCAACCTTTTGGGTTTACCCTGGGTTCTCCACTTTCCTTCCATAGTAAATATCTCTTAGCATTTACAATCAGGCCAACATTAGCAATTAGTATAAGTTGAAAAAAAAACTTGTTTAGCAATTATTTTAAAATAAATGAAGATATTATTTTATTTCATATATTTCCTCCAGTCTTAAAAAAACACCATGAAGTTCACATTTAATATTTTTGATAGTAGTGTTTTTTTTATTATTGATAATTTTATAATTAGCCCATCAAGAATAAGAATAATGAATGTTGTTAAATGTACATGCAAGTTGTTTGTCTGATTTTATGTAAATCATAAAATGACATGTAATGATTCAATTTATAAGCTGTGATTTAGTAAGTTGTTTTACATTGCTAGACTTGTCCATGTTTTCTTATACAAATACATTTTATAAGGAATCATAACTTGAGAGTTGTTGTTTAATGTCCATTAGGAAAGGGTAAGGAAATGTATTCTGTCTGTGTGAGAGGGCACCTGAACTGACAATTTAATATATCAAAGGAAGCTATTTAGGCTAAAGGGAAAGTCCTACCAGTTGAATATATTAGATAGCATGTCAGTTCTCAATTTCCAAATCTTTACTTGATTTATGAGTCAATATAAGAAGTTGTCAAACTTTGCAGAAGGAAAACTAAAAGAAATCAAGTTGCTGTTATTGCATGTTTTTTTAAGCAATGACCTCATTTGGCATCTCTCACCAGATCTCGGCCTGATTCATTTTGTGCATACTATCAAAATGCCATCCCCTATAATGATACATAAGTGTAGATCATTACGAATGAAAATTAAACAAAATGTGCTCAAGAAAAGATAACTTGCTTTGTCTTGTAGGAAATATTTCTTAACAGACTTTCAACCAGAAACAGTTGACACAATAAACAAAAAATTTCAATCAACAACAGGTGACACCAATAAAGACTTCCAAACAACAACAGAGAAGACTTCTGACCAACAACAGGTGACACCAATAAAGACTTCCAAACAACAACAGAGAAGACTTCTGACCAACAACAGTTGACATCAACAACAAAGACTTCCAAAAAGCAACAGAGAACAGATTTCCGGCCAACAACAGTTGACACCAGTACAGTAACAAAGACTTTCAAACGACAACAGTTGACACCATAAACAAAGGCTTTCAAACAAAGACATTTTCAAAGAACAACAGACAACAGTTGACACCATAAACAAAGAATTTCAATCAACAACAGGTGATGCCAATAAAGACTTCCAAAGAACAACAGAGAAGACTTCTGACCAACAACAGTTGACACCAATAACAAAGACTTCCAAATAACAGCAGAGAACAGACTTCCGGTCAACAACAGCTGACACTTGTAACAAAGACTTTCAAACAACATGTGACGCCATTAGCAAAGATTTTCAACTAACAACAGGTGACATTATTAACGAATAATTGCAAAGAACAACAAGTGACACCATTAACAATGACTTTCAATCAACAACAGAGGATACAGTCATCAGAAAGACATCCAACTTGATCAAGAAAATAGCAAGACGCTGTGAATAGATAATATCAAACCAATTATACATGGGTCAAAACAAACCAGAGAGTAGTCACTAATCTACCAACATTTTGTTATTTATACAAGTTCTTTAATCTTATGTCAGTTGATAATCCACAGACGCATTGCTGATCGGTTAAGTACAAAACAATTCTGTAACGTGTTGATTCCTTGTAAACTGCGCATCGGTAATCGGGGATGTTCTGAATGTCACTTTGTCAGTTATGAGACTGGCAGACATTATTTTGACGATTAATATAACAGTATATGTTTTAGGAAGTGATGATAACACTTACCTATGGGCGCCCATTGATGCCAAATGAAAAAGAAATATACGCTATAATTGCAAATATACGCCATACTTATTGTGAATATAAGCTATAATTGTGAATACAAGCAATACTTATTGTGAATATAACCTGTAATTGTGGATATAGGCAATACTTATTGTAAATATAAACAATACTTATTGTGAATATAAACGATACTTATTGTGAATATGCGTAATAGTTTAACTAAAGTACACGTCTCTTATGATTCCCGGTAGTTTCATGGCTTACTGCTATACACACAGGTTCTCTAGTGACAGATTACATCACGACAATATGGATTTTAACCGAAATTGAAGTCTTAAGCAAGAAAAGTGCATATGAAATAAAACACTTTTACTAATAGATAATCAGCATTCCATGGTAAACTCTGTTGAGAGCCAAAAGTAGCAAGTGTTTATAAGTCTATCTTTATTGCTGTACTTCGTTGCTAACAATACATAGCTGGCTAAAATCAAGTGTCGTTCATACCATCTACGTCATGCTGAAACGTAACTTCATCTGGATCAACAGTAAGTTTACTTGTTCCCAGAGTAGTTGAGTTGTAACCACACGAAACTCGAAAATTAGTGACCCCCGTCAGCCCCTCAACGATATGTGAATATGAATTATTTCCCGTTCACTGACACACGGAAAGAAAGTTCTTGATCACTCTTTGTTAAAGTACAACAAACATTTGAGAATTGCTCCGAGTGGCAAACAAAATATTAAGGTAAACCATTGCAAACTGGAATCAATTTGAGTAGTTTGCGTCACACCTGCTCCGAGACCTGTATCGGAGAATGAAGTACAGCAACATAAATACCGTGACTTGTCATGTGTGTTTCACTTTTATTGTTTTGCTTCTGTTTTACTATATACCCTTGGTATTTCAACTTTGAATTTCCATTCACGGACATTTTTTTAATGAAATTTTGAATACTTAAGGAGAATTGTTTCCCGCTTCATCTCATAATATTACCACTGTTTTCCGTTCAGCATGACCAGGGATATAAATCATTTACAACATACGATTTTCGGGAGGTTTTCTTGAAGTCATTTTGGTAACCATATATAGGAAACACGAAAATAGCAGCGTAGATAATTTTGTTAAACTCCTGAAATAAAAAATAGAAAAAAAATGAATATCATGAGAAGAAACTATAGATATCATTGTAAGAAATTATCAAATACAATGTATTGTCAAAATCCATCCCTAGATGAGGTCCACAAAATTCATTTAAAAAGTTAGAAATGTAATGAATATATAAATACATATCATGGGATAATTTTTAAGAAAAGGCACGTCGCTATGTTTTTCTTTTAATATCCTTTCTAGAATCTAACCTTTCAAAAAATTCTTCGTACGAATACCCATCTCACGGCTGTCCTCTTCCAAACGCTAAACAAGGTCCGGAAGAATACGTTTCGTCGTTTCCGTATATTATATATAACAAGAAACCGGAAGTTGACATCTGTAGAACGAATCGTGTTTTGACGAAAGATTGAGAATGGGAAAAGAAAAAGCTGGTTTTCTCACTCCTAAGGCGATAGCAAATCGGATCAAATCAAAAGGCTTACAGAAATTGAGATGGTTTTGTCAGATGTGTCAGAAACAATGTCGAGACGAGGTAAGACATCAAAAACGGTATCGTCACGACATTGATTCTTGACACTTTGTATGTTGGTTCATTGTATGTATGATTGTGTCCCCGTGTAGGAAAGATTAAATATATGTGAAGTAGTGGTCCAGTACTAGAACACAATTTTGTTTGCATAGATGTTTAGCTTTATGAGGAAACAACAGCTTCATTGGGTGATATTTTAATTATATTGATACCATTGCATATACTTTATTTTAAGGATAGAAATTCAAGAACATGTACATTCCCCATGATATAATGAAGCTAATAGTATCATTTCAGGTGGGAAGATAATCCTATAAGCTTCCTGACCAGATTTTGAAAATAATATGGACATAGAAACATATTCTACATGCATATTGAAAAGAGATGATTTGATCTGTGATTGTTATTAATTTTTATTTTTTAGAATGGCTTCAAGTGTCACATGACATCAGAATCTCACCAAAGACAGCTGTTGCTCTTTGCAGAAAATCCAGATAAATACATTGATGAATTTTCAGAGTAATTATCAACCTTTTTTTCTCAGAAGTTTATCAGAAAGGATCTTTCTTGAAATCCCAATGAGTAACTCAAATAGAAATTTCTTAAACTTCATTTAGCACAATCAAATTTGAGCATATTAACACTTTCTAGCAAATCAGTGCAAATTAAAATTTGTACCATTATTACTATGTATATCAGCAGCAAATAGAACTTGCAATTGATGCAATGATTTCGGGGCAAAAAGTGCTAAAATTAGATTACTACTAAGAAGACATCCATCTGGGTTATTTCCCTTGACATAGCACTAATACAGCTGCTCTGCTTGTATGCCACCATATTAAATATCTGTTGTAATTAGACAGGGTTTTCCATAATTTTGTTAGTAGCAGGCTGTGTAGTGAAAGTAGGAGGCTGGCCTGCCGTGTACGTGTAGTCGTGTACGGAACATTATTACGGAACTGGATTGGTGTAGGCGGCCAAATGATCAAAGTAGAGGGTCAAATTGGCCGGCGACCGGCTCTTATGGAAAACCCTGATTAGATCATGTCTGTGATGTAATACTTTTTTAATACTTTCCATTTAGACAATTCGCAAATGAGTATCTGGAGCTGTTAAGTCGCAGATTCAACACCAAACGTGTCCATGCAAATATTGTGTACCAGGAGTATATTGCATTCAGGGAACATGTTCACATGAATGCCACACAATGGGAAACCCTAACAGAATTTGTCAAGTGGCTTGGAAAAGAAGGTTTGTTTATAACCCAACCTTAGAAACATTTAAACAATACAGATTTCAAAATAGCACATTGCATGATGTATTTGATTAAATTGTCAACAAATTGCTTCTATATTGTTTATGTACAATATGAATTATGTCCCTTTATACAGGAAAGTGTATAGTAGACGAAACAGAAAAGGGCTGGTTTGTTGCGTATATTGACCGGAACCCGGAGACAATTCGCAAGCAGGAGCAGGTGAAAACTAAGGAAAAAATGGATTTAACGGATGAAGAGAGGACTTCAAAATTTATACAGCAACAGATTGAGCGTGCTGCAGAGAAGGACACAACATCTAAAACTCCAGAGTTTACAGAACTGAAGAGAGAGAGTGAGGAAGAGAAAGGTGAAGATGTTACTGTGAATGATCTGTAATTGAACTTATCACCATGATGCTATTTCTAATATGGGTTATAAGTGTAGCCCATTATTTGTACAATGCATTATAGATTATATATGTCAGGGATAAGCTTCCTCATTCTACAAGATTTTCTCTTTAAGCTTTCAGTAGTTTTGAATGTCCTCTGAATGACACTTTAATTTCGTGATCCCCTCTGTCCACAACCAATGTATTGGTAATGCTTGCCTAAATTTTTTTCACCTCATTACCAAAACTATATATAACATGATTTTGAAAATGTTCAAGTACAAGTCTATGAAAATTGCTAGATGAAACATGTATATCCTTATGCTAAGGCAAATTTGGGGGATGACAGAACTTTTGTGCCTTTATAACATGTTCATTGCAAGCTTCTGTCAAATTATGAACTTTACGTGTTGTAAATTTATGTAAGATGAAACATTACTATTTCAAACAATGCTTTGACAATCTTTTATTGGGTACATCAGTAAGAAACATCTTCATCTGAATGCAAAATCAGAACAACAAATTTCATAGAGTGTATCACTGAAGGATACATGTTGTTCATGTAAGTTTTCTTTTTGGAAACACAAATTTTACAGGAAAAAAATTACAATGTATTCCAATGATATTTATAGTTGAATCAAAGAAACTTATGTTCAGCCGTCCGAATGTTTTGTGATGATAGTTGCCAACAGAGGTCTAATGTCATTTCACTTCATTTTTATTAAGTCCTGGATAAAATTAAAACATATCATGAGTTATTCCAATCCTCTGTCATATATTTTGCAGTGCATGAAATGTATTTCATTGCCAGCAAAAGTTTTCAGTTTAGACCTTGCAATGAAAATGTGAATGTTACTGTAAATTATGGATGGCTACTATTTTTAATTCACCTGATGTGAAGGACCAGTTAGTTTTTGCCATGGCATTTCATCCATCTGCCATCTGATGTCCTTCAACTTTTTATTAAAAATTGCTACTAGCCATAAAAAACTAAACTGATTTTCATCAAATTTGGTCAGAAGCAACCTTAGGGGAAGAGGATCCAAGTTTGTATCAAATATCCATTCTTGGACTCTGGGTCTGAGGGGCAGGCCCAAATGAGAACATTTTTAAAAGATTGGGTCTCTGTCCACTGTGGTGGGAAGGTGGGGCCCAAAAGTGGAAATAAAGTAAATTTTTAAAATCCTACTCCTCCTGTAGAAATAAATGGATATTACCCAAATTTGGTCTGAAGCATTCTTGGGTGAATGGGAATCAATCTTGTATAAATGTTAAGCCTCAGCCCCAGGGGGTCCAATAGGGGAAATAAGGTAAATGCTACTCCTTTCGAAGGAAAAATTGAATTTTGTTCAAATTTCGTTTCAAGTATTTTTGGGTGAAGGGGCCCAGTTGGGGAAAGATAGGTTCTTTAAAGTTCATTGTCTGTACAAGGTTATTGTCCATGTTTGGTCTGAAGTAATTTTTATGAATAATGAATCTGACTTTTGTTCGACCACAAGGCAAGAACCAAATAGGGAAGTTATTTCAGAAATTGTTTGTTAAATGGCTGAATAGCATATATTCATACCGTTGTTTTCTATTTTAGTAACTATGAGTCTCTCAGGTCTTGTGAAGAAGAAAGAAGAAAAAGTCAAGTAAGTGTTGTAGTAACTGCCAAATATTGCAAAATCATTACCTTCATAATTTTTTTGTTTTTTTTTTTGTTGAGTTTTTGCTTATTCTTAATTCACAAAACCAGAAAAAACTTACATATGATTATAGGTCATGTGAATTTTCGAGAGCAAGATTTATTCATGAAATCAAAAGGCAACGAAAATGTATACAGTTTTACAATATCCTGTTTCAAAATCAATTACATTGTTATCATAATTTTTTTCATGTTTAAGGATCAGTACAGATAATCTTTTTACAAAACCCATGGAAAGCTCTGTCCCAAGTAAAGGGGAAAGCAGCGCATCTTTTCAAAAGGCTGAAGCTTCAAAACCAAAATTTGCAGGTCAGAAACGAAAATCAGCACTGGATGAAATTATGGAGGTATATATCTTGCTTGTTTTACACTTATTTTCAATTAAATGTAATAAATTGTAATCATACATATGTCGCTCACTTTTCAGAAGTGTAATAAATCAAATGCAGAGTGAATATATTTATTTTTTGGAAGAAAATATATAAAATGTATCAATCACAGTTAAACAGAAGTTACTTTTTGAAGTACTTGGTAGGAGTTGAATCAGCTTACAAATTACTGCTCCAGTTTGTCATCAGTTAGGTTGAATAAATTGACCACAATCTAAGTAACAAGTTAATAACCAGGTGGTGTACAACTGGGACACATTCCTACCAGCTCCATAGAAGAAGACTCTGGTCTTCCCATTTCCACCAGATGGTGTACAACTGGGACATATTACTACCAGCTCCATAGAAGAAGACTCCGGTCTTCCCATTTCCACCAGATGGTGTACAACTGGGACACATTCCTACCAGCTCCATAGAAGAAGACTCTGGTCTTCCCATTTCCACCAGATGGTGTACAACTGGAACACATTCCTACCAGCTCCATAGAAGAAGACTCCGGTCTTCCCATTTCCACTAGATGGTGTACAACTGGAACACATTCCTACCAGCTCCATAGAAGAAGACTCCGGTCTTCCCATTTCCACCAGATGGTGTACAACTGGGACACATTCCTACCAGCTCCATAGAAGAAGACTCTGGTCTTCCCATTTCCACCAGATGGTTTACAACTTGAACATATTACTACCAGCTCCATAGAAGAAGACTCCAGTCTTCCCATTTCCACCAGATGGTGTACAACTGGAACACATTCCTACCAGCTCCATAGAAGAAGACTCCGGTCTTCCCATTTCCACCAGATTGTGTACAACTCGGACACATTCCTACCAGCTCCATAGAAGAAGACTCTGGTCTTCCCATTTCCACCAGATGGTGTACAACTGGAACATATTACTACCAGCTCCATAGAAGAAGACTCTGTTCTTCCCATTTCCACCAGATTGTGTACAACTCGGACACATTCCTACCAGCTCCATAGAAGAAGACTCTGGTCTTCCCATTTCCACCAGATGGTGTACAACTGGGACACATTCCTACCAGCTCCATAGAAGAAGACTCTGGTCTTCCCATTTCCACCAGATGGTGTACAACTGGAACACATTCCTACCAGCTCCATAGAAGAAGACTCTGGTCTTCCCATTTCCACCAGATTGTGTACAAGTGGAACACATGCCAATAAAATCCATTGATAAAAACCTCAGGTCTTCCAAGTTCATCCAGATAGTACACATTCCTATATGCTGCATGGAAACAAAAATTACGGTTTCCAATTTCCACCAAATAGCGTACTACTGAGACATACTCTGAACAACAGTGACGTTTAGAGGATTGTGCTAAAGTCACAGAATGAAATATAGCCCCTTAATGTATAGGTAATTTCCTGGTAAGGAATGATACTGTATCATGCAGGAATACTCCAGACTTTAGAAGTGATGACAGAACTGCATCATATACAGGAATACTCCAGAACTCTACAGTGGTGTTTTATTTTGGAAAGTTTGAAATCTTAATGGAAAGTCTGAAAAATATTTTCAAATTCGGCTAAATAAATCTAAAAAGGCATGCTTAACATTAGTCTTCAGACAGGACATTAATGGTATTGAGGATTAGTTGTTTTGCTGATTTAATCACCATGTGAATGCCAAGGGTTATAGGTCTCCCTTTTGTAGTCGCAGTCGGTTTCTGATTCAATGAGCATAACGAAGGAGGCTTGTGACATTCCATTCAGAATAAATGGATTGAAGTGTACATGTGTTTCTTAAGGTTGCAATCACTTCAACTCTACTGGATGGTCTAGATATGTTATCTTTGACTTCTGAGAAATTAGAAAAAAGCCACGACGATACATCTCAGATCTTCCTGGAATTTGACGCTTTAACGACTGAGCTATTTCTGTCTCATTATCACTTTTTGTGGTTTTATGAACAGAGTTGTAATAAATGTATATTTACCCATAGTATACCTGAATTTTACTTTTTGACTAGTTTGAAGAACAGAAGAAGGAGAAGATGAACAGAAAAGACTACTGGTTACATGAAGGCATTACAGTGAAAGTGGTCACAAGGAAACTCGGAGACAAGTACTACAAGAAAAAGGCATTTGTAAAGGTTAGTATGTTTATCACTTAATGGAAATACACCCAAATCTAAGAAATGATTTGTAAATCTTCATTTTTATCGCTTTCTTGTGCAGTTTCATAGCTCTTTCCTACTACATAATGCTTCCAATTTTCCTTTTTCATTTTTTCCTTTAAATCAAAATAAATAAACCAATCAGATGTTCTTAGAATCATATCTGAAATAAAATTAGGACATATTTTGTAGTATGCTGTTTAACTTCATTAGTATGTTTTGACCTTAATAGGAAGTTATGTTTATTATTCATGATGTAAAGATGTATAGAAGGTTATCAAACTTCTTAGCTGTACATTATTACCTGAATTTGCGACTCACAATGTTCTAGTGTCGTCTTTTTTATTTCTATATATTCTTGACAATATTAATAGATGTCCTTTTTTTCCTTACAATATAAATTTGTAACTCACAATCAACTTATCCAGCTAAAACATTGCATGTCTAATCCTAGGAAGTGATAGATCTTTACAAGGCAGTGATAAAGATGATAGACAGTGGTGACAAAATGAAGGTGGATCAGACACATGTAGAGACTGTTATACCTGCTATAGGTAAAATAAATACAATTACTTCTACAGCTTTTTATTAAAGAAAATTTATTTATATTCCTGTGTCGTGCAATATTTCTTCTATTAATGGTTTTTGTTTTGTGTGAAGATCTTATCATAAGTAGAATCACTAGAAATGACAAAATCATTTTCACATTTTCTGGTTTAATATCATTACTTTTTATTTTTCTTTCTTCTCATCAGAATTGAATTGCTGATTTTTCTTAGAAGTGTTGAATATTTAATTTGTATGGTTTTCAAATGTTAATACTTTTTGCCTACAGGTAAAACAGTCATAATTGTAAATGGAGCATATCGAGGTCATGAAGCCATCCTCGAAAGTATTAACGAAAGGAAATTTTCCTGTACAGTGTCCATCAAATCTGTAAGTATAGAAAATAGTTGTTTTGTATTTTGTACATATCAGAATGAATTGATTTGTCACTTACCCTATGTTCTGGATTTACATGAAAACAGCCTGCAAGATCATTAGGTTCAATGAACTAAAAGGAATAAAGCTGTTTTGGGTAATGGGCAAAAATTCTCCATTGGAAAGAAAACTTCAGACTTCATTCACTTATACACAAGATTTCACTATACATAGTTCATACTATACATATTTTTCTTCAGTTTGTTACATTGTATTAGTTTAAAGTTTAGTGCTTGTTAAATAACATTACAAGTTTATGTGGGATCTTTTGGAAACGAAATTGCACAAAAGACGTAAGGTCCTGGCTTGTGAAGGTTACATTGAACCCTCAGTCAGGACTGGTACTATTGATCTGTTTTAAGTTCCTAAAGAAATTCATTTTTGACTTGAATGAAGATAATTTCTGTTATTTTCAGGGTCCATTAAAGGGAAGGATGATTGAAAGCATAAAATATGAAGATATAAGTAAAATTTATCAACCGTCCTGAGGAAAATATATGATGGAAGTGTAGACGAGGATCTAACAAGCTTGTGGATCGAAGTGATTACTCATATCTCATGTGAGAAAGGTATCAGCGCCAAGCTTCTTAACTAGCATCTGTAGATAATGGAAAAGAAATGGAGTGTGAAACAGAGGAAAGGCAGAAGGATTCCCACTTTGTTTGTTGAGTGTATAAATACATCTGTAAGGAGAGAGACTTTAGGGTCCAGTTCCCTGTGAAACAATCATCACAAAAAAGGGCCAGAATTTACAGTGTGTTTACAATTGCTTGGAGACTTGGTACTGGATTCAACAAAAGCATCTTGGATTTTACATAAATACAATTTGTAACATTCAGCCTATTGTGTTAGCAGTAGAAGAATGTGACGCTTTTATTATGGAGTCTCTAGATTGTCAATCACAATTACTTTTGTATTTTTGTAAATCTAAAGGACTTAAGTGAGAACAAGTCAAGGTAAAATTAAAATTCGTTATTTTTGTTTATAAACAACTTTGTGGTTTTACTTGACTCTTTAGTCATATCACGAGCTTCAGGTTCCTTCCAGGGTCACAAGTTCACACGAAAGTCAATCAGATTAGACACCCAGGTATATATCACTATTAATGTACAGTAACTTTTCAGGATAAACAATTCTTTGTTTTTATTTAAATTAGAAGGCATGTCAGAGCCAATCAATAGGTATGTCCATAAGAGATCATCTGTATTTTCTCTGGAACCTACAACTCTAAATAACAAACTCAAATAGTGTAATAAGTATACATACAGGAACCAATGAATGCATGTGCATTAGACAACATCATATATTTGTCCTGTGACTTTGTAAACATTATGACAGACGTCAAATCATATCTATTCCCCAATGGATTTTTATATATATGTAGAAGATAACTATACAGCATCATGATCAGTTGACATTTATTTATTGGAAAGTCAATGTAAATGAGACATTTCATTTATAAGACTTTACATCAGCAATCATGTGTGGGCTAATCAGACACAACTGTCAATCAGCCTGATTCAGTCGGCATCCAAATACCAGTGTTGGCGACATCAGGGAACAATGCAATTCATTGGATCTGAGCATTCCAGAAAATTGGACAGTGTCGAAATTACGAAAAGAGCTGGATAATCTTGGATTGTCTGTGGCTCCAAGGAGCAAACATTCCGTAGTATTAAGGATTACAAAGAAGCGGTGCAGTTACAGAACAACAGTGACCCAGAGCTGACCTCAATGTCCTCATCTAATGACAGTGGGCGTGGCTTAATTGCATGTGCATCGTCATCTGAGGTTTCTCCATCCGAGTTCAAGGCCATGCAGATGACTATTTCTGGCCTTCTGTTAGCCTCGGGAAATCTGACAATAGTGGCAGCACAACAGGGCCACAAAAATATTGAACGTACAAGTGTACATCAGTTTTGTCAGACAAAATTTGGTAATTCAGCCGAATCTTTGCCTTTCATCAAAATATTGTGATAGTCACACAGATGTCAAATACAGGAGGGAAAAGATGTAAATTTAGCTGCCCTGCTCATTCCATATTACAAATTATGATGGACCCCATCCTCAAAGACCTAAGACTACTACAATCGCTGACATTTAATTCATGCCTTTGGCATGTACTGACATTATTTGTCAATCTCATCTACACCACAGAAGAATTAGATATGTACATGTATGAAAGGGATATCATTTACATGTTTAGTCGATACAACACCGCACAAACGGTAGCTCATCTTAAATATAAGAATGTTAGTGGGTCGATTGGTCAGGAATAGCACTGTTCTGTGGAAGTTTTGCTAATTAAAAAGTCAATGCATGTTCTGTGTGTGACAGCATCCTGCATCATCAAACAGGTTTCTGTGCAGACAGTGCTAGTATCATAACAACTGATCATTTGAAAGAGCAGCAACAGCAGTGCTATTGATGTGCTTGGCCGGGCATAAGTGCAACACAATGGCAAAGAAATTTGTGACAATTTCGAAGCTTGAGACTGTACAAGAAACAAATTAAAAAAACTTCATCTCTCTTTGATCTGTAAAGGAGAACATACCTAACAAAATGTAAGACTTTTTACAAAAAACTCCCAGGAGATGGGACATAGCAAATAAATCAGACTTTAAGTAGTAAATTTGAATATTAGCTAGCGCAAGGTTTCAGATCAGGATTTGATACCAGACTTCCACACTTACCAACCATACCTTATGAATGAAAGACCCTACAGTCAGCACTGATAAAACCAGAGAATAAACAACAACCTTAGTACATGCAGATCTACAAAAAGGTTTTGTCATCATTCCATTTAAAGATGTGCCATTTCAGAATTCAAGGATAAGTCCTATTGGTATAGCAGAAGGGAAATACTAGCCTCAATTACCTGGTATGCTAAGAAGAGTTTTCCTTGTCATATGTAACAATCAATGATGTTACAACTATGACAATATATGGCATTTGCTGGATAACTTTATGGCTATAGATGCACCAGAAAGCTTGCCTCATCATACTATGGCACTTCTTACACAGGTCTTAAAACAACTGTGTACATCATACTATGGCACTTCTTACACAGGTCTTAAAACAACTGTGTACCATCGTGGGACCAACTACATGTCTGGAGTGTTTGGGTATTATCCAAGATATAGATAGTAAGTTAGGTTTTAACAAAAACCTGTTGTGTGATAAGTAAATGGAAGTTGTTTGAAGCTACACCTTGAAAGTGCACTGAAAAGGCATGCATGATTTCAAGGTGAAATTGATATTTTGATGAAGTCAGTAACACACGTGGCAGATGTCTTAGTGTTGTTTTTGAAACAGTTGCATGTGAAACATATAAGTGTGTGTTTGGTTACTAACATGTATGGCTTATGCCTTTAAGTTGCTTACGGAAGTCATGAGACCAAAAACATACCGGCAAATTATCCCAGTCATTGAGGCACAGGATATTAGGGTTGTTGACACATGCGAAATTCCATTTTGAGTACGTAATTGACACAAGGGACATGCCTCCGTGAGTCAATGACACAAGGGACATGCCTCTGTGAGTCAATGACACAGGGGACATGCCTCTTTAGTCATTCACACACAGGACATGCGTCTTAAGTCATTGACACATGGGCAACCTCTTGAATGAGTCATTGTCACATGGGACATGCCTCTGAGTCATTGACACATGGGACATGCCTCTGAGTCATTGACACATGGGCAACCCCTTGAATGAGTCATTGTCACATGGGACATGCCTCATAAGTCATTGACACTTGGGACATGCCTCTGAGTCATTCACACATGGGACATGCGTCTTAAGTCATTGACACATGGGCAATCCTTTGAATGAGTAATTGTCACATGGGACATGCCTCATAAGTCATTGACACATGGGACATGCCTCTGAGTCATTCACACATGGGGCATGCGTCTTAGGTCCTTGACACATGGACAACCCCTTGAATGAGTCATTGTCACATGGGACATGCCTCTGGGTCATTGACACATGGGCAACCCCTTATATGAGTCATTGTCACATGGGACATGCCTCCGAGTCATTGACACATGGGCAACCCCTTGAATGAGTCATTGTCACATGGGACATGCCTCATAAGTCATTGACACATGGGACATGCCTCATAAGTCATTGACACATGGGACATGCCTCTGAGTCATTCACACATGGGACATGCGTCTTAAGTCCTTGACACATGGACAACCCCTAGAATGAGTCATTGTCACATGGGACATGCCTCTGGGTCACTGACACATGTGCAACCCCTTATATGAGTCATTGTCACATGGGACATGCCTCCGAGTCATTGACACATGGGACATGCCTCTGGGTCTTTGACACATAAGTAACCCCTTATATGAGTCATTGTCACATGGGACATGCCTCATAAGTCATTGACACATGGGACATGCCTCTTTGATTCATTGACACATGTTTTTTTGAGACATTAACACACTGTCCCTTTTTGGTATCTTTTTTCTCAGTTTCCTACCGATTTTTTGTCAAACATGGTTGACTTAATCACCATTACACGAAGTCGTGTTTTCCTTAATACCAATTTAATTCGACTGTATTTGGAAGAGTTACGGTTCCTTGTTGTTTCCATGACGTTAAACTTGTCCAGAGATCACTCTCAGTTTTCAGTCGATTTTTTTTAATATGGTAGGCTAAATAAGTATGGCATTAAGTTGTGTTTTCCCTACACAACAGTTTGTTTCAGCAACTTTTAAAGTAGTTACTGATATTTTAATTTTGTACGGAGATCCTCCTATTCCCATCAATTTCTTTGAAACTTGTTAGGTTTTACAACCATTAATGCGTTTTCCTTAATGACAGTATCGTTTTACTACGAGTTATTGCACTTCGCCTTATCGAAGTTTTTATCTTGTCCTGAGATTTCTTACACTTACTTCTTTAAAACTTCGTTTGCTTTAATTATCAATTAAACTTATTCAAACTATTTTGACCCATTCTTACTATTTTCATACATGTATTCTTTAAGATACAATAAATCCTGAATATTACTTGGTCATTTGAATGTTGTGTCGTCCTCGCTGCGATACTCTTGTAGAGTCATTGAGACATAGGTAATGCCTCTTTGAGTGGTTGAAATGATAAGTGTGTCTTTTAGAATCATTGATACCCCACATGTAGTAAAGCGACACGCCCGCATGTAGCAAAGAGACACACCACATGTAGTAAAGCGACACGCTCGCATGTAGCAAAGAGACACACCACATGTAGTAAAGAGACACGCCCACATGTAGCCATGTTGTGTCATTGACAAAGTTGACAAAACCCCGTCATTCACATGGAAAAAATATCAGTTTGACCGATATCCCTCATTTTCAATATGTATATCAACCACGTCGGGCATTTTCAAATGTTAAGATTCCAGTTAAATGGTATATTTACTCTTGAGAACTTTATTTTTATATATTCAATATGACAGAACCTAAAGCTGGATTGTATGGAATGTTTCTATAAACGATAAGTTTATGGTGAACTTACCAACACTCTTGCAGGATGACAGTAGCCATGATCATGGTCGGAACCGAAGATGGAACCTCCAGTTTGACCTTCAAACAAGATTCTCTTCCTTTTTCCGATACCGAATCCACCGTGAACACAACACAGGTCCTGAGCACAGTCACTCTGGTGGGAACATTGACCATTTAGAGCAACGCTGCCTGTCGGCTTTGTGGTCGACTGACTCCTTACCTGCGAAAAGAGACGGAAAAGGATGGGAATTCTGCTTGCACAATATAATTTTATTTCAGATGGTTTAAAATTATTATAAAGGCAGCACATGTTTTAACGATAATTATGTAGGATGTGAAGATGATTTTACAACCATTTACTCTCATATATCAAGTTGAAAAAAAAAATAACAATTTAATTCACAAAAAAGTTATGTCAATGACCAGTTACCGTGTATCCTGGGATATTAACATTGAATTTTTAATACTTTCCCCTCAAATGTGCTGATCCGATCTTCATTACAAGTCCTGAGACCTAATGACGCGTTCACATATATAACTTCAGTGAACATTAGCTCAAAGTGTGTTCCCTATAGGAACATTCAAATACGTGTGCTATGTATAACCAATATGTGACAACACAAACGACTACCTGGTGGAAAAGTTGCTACATTTAGTAACTTTATAACGACGATTGCCTTTTTCAATAAGCTTATATACATTATTTAAATATATTTACTTTCAAATCCAACGACTTTGAGATGAAGTGAACCTTTTATGAATTTCAAAAACCAAATGATTTTTTTCATCAGTCACACCAGATATATACATATTACGATCAGCTGTTTTTTCACCACCACCTAAAACTGAAAGTATGAGTGCTTACAAGAAGTCAGAATACGACTTCATACCTATTGCCGTGATTGGTTGATTACATATTGGTGAATATTGATTATAAAATATCTAATTAACGAGGTCTCAAGCTGTAACGGAGTCATCTGTTCACCTATTGAATACTAAGAAATATTCTGTGTTGTGTCTGTTTACCAATCCGACTGATCTAATTTCTTAAATTGTAATTGGCAATTGGGACATGTACATTTGCAAATCCTGTATTCAAAAAGATGGATACGGAAACATGGGAAATGGACTTTCAGTCATTACCGCTAAATATGTCGAACGAAACAACCTCGGAAGTGTCTATTTATAAAGATTTCGTTTCTTATATATTGTTTTTAACACGAATATTCGTATTAGGTGTTAATATAAAACTAAAAATTTTCAATGGACATATGGTAATATATTATTTTACTCTCTAAAAGTTATTGTGATTTTACCCTTCCAAAGCCACTGACAATGGAATCTTATATACTCTCTGAAATCCCTTGCTAATTTCGAATACTTACGACGACAGCGACGCAGAGACAGAGAAAAGCTACTGCTACCTTCATTTTGATTTTACGGAATGTGCTGGTGGCACCTTTGAGAACACGTCAGCTGTGCCTAGAATAGCTCTAGCTGGTATCTCAATGCTAGGGACCTTTGTACCGCGCCCTTAAGCGCAGTCAGTTTTACCGAATGTGCGCACCTACTTTTTCTTTAACGTCTACTAATTTTACTATAAGCTATCCCGATTTCCATGCATGCTGATGTCTATAAGTAGTATATATTTAACTACATAGCTTTATTTTTAAAATGGACACCCCATACATCCCTCTGGAACGTTATTTGTATGGTAACCAGCCGTTTGAAAGGTAGTTTTTCGATATGAAATGTCCTAATTTTTGTTATGGTGTTGTACATATATTTGCTAAAACAAAAGGAACGATAATTATTCCAATTAAGTGAAGTAATTTCAAGGTATCTTATGAACTTGTTTTTTTTTACTGAACATTCTGCTGATGGTGGTAGAAGTCGGTCAATAGGTCCCTTCGTATACTTACACTTATATTATCATATCATGATCATGGCTAGATAGTGATAGAGTACCCTGTTTCCCAGTACTGGCTACATCCAGAGGAGGGTACCTTGTTTGTCAGTACCGGCTACACCCAGAAAGGGTACCTTGTTTCCCAGTACTGGCTACACTCAGAAGGCGTATCTTGTTTCCCAGTACTGGCTTCACCCAGAAGGGGTACCTTGTTTCCCAGTACTGGCTACACCCAGAAGGAGTACCTTGTTTCCCAGTACTGGCTACACCCAGAGAAGGATACCTTGTTTCTCAGTACAGGATATACCCAGAGAAGGACACCTTGTTTCCCAGTACTGGCTACATCCAGAGGGAGTACCTTGTTTCCCAGTACTGGCTACATCCAGAAGGGGTGCCTTGTTTCCCAGTACTGGCTACATCCAGAGGGAGTACCTTGTTTCTCAGTACTGGCTACATCCAGAAGGGGTGCCTTGTTTCCCAGTACTGGCTACACCCAGAAGGAGAACCTTGTTTCCCAGTACAGGATATACCCAGAGAAGGACACCTTGTTTCCCAGTACTGGCTTCACCCAGAAGGGGTACCTTATTTCTCAGTAATGGCTACATCCAGAAGGGGTACCTTGTTTCCCAGTACTGGCTACACCCAGAAGGAGAACCTTGTTTCCGAGTACAGGATATACCCAGAGAAGGACACCTTGTTTCCCAGTACTGGCTACACCCAGAAGGAGTACCTTGTTTCCCAGTACTGGCTACACCCAGAAGGAGTACCTTGTTTCCCAGTACAGGATATACCCAGAGAAGGACACCTTGTTTCCCAGTACTGGCTACATCCAGAGGGAGTACCTTGTTTCTCAGTACTGGCTACATCCACCGGGTGTACCTTGTTTCTCAGTATTGTCTACACCCAGCAAAGGATACCTTTTTGCCAGTAATGGCTAAACACAGAGATGGATACCTATTTTCCCAGTACTGGCTACATCCTGAGGGAGTACCTTGTTTCCCAGTACTGGCTATATCAAGAAGGGATACCTTGTTTCTCAGTACTGGTTACATCCAGAAGGGGTGCCTTGTTTCCCAGTACTGGCTACACCCAGAAGGAGTACCTTGTTTCCCCGTACAGGATATACCCAGAGAAGGACATCTTGTTTCCCAGTACTGGCTACATCCAGAAGTGGTGCCTTGTTTCCCAGTACTGGCTACACCCAGAAGGAGTACCTTGTTTCCCCGTACAGGATATACCCAGAGAAGGACATCTTGTTTCCCAGTACTGGCTACATCCAGAAGGGGTGCCTTGTTTCCCAGTACTGGCTACACCCAGAAGGAGTACCTTGTTTCTCAGTACAGGATATACCCAGAGAAGGATACCTTGTTTCCCAGTACTGACTACATCCAGAAGGGGTACCTTGTTTCCCAGTACTGGCTACACCCAGAAGGAGTACCTTGTTTCCCAGTACAGGATATACCCAGAGAAGGACACCTTGATTCCCAGTACTGGCTACATCCAGAAGGGGTGCCTTGTTTCCCAGTACTGGCTACATCCAGAAGGGGTACCTTGTTTCTCAGTACTGGCTACATCCAGAAGGGGTGCCTTGTTTCCCAGTACCGGTCACACCCAGAGAAGGATACCTTGTTTCCCAGTACTGGCTACGCCTCTGACGTAGGTTTCACTATCGTGTTTCATGACAATATCACAACTAGCCAAACAGTAACGATCTTCGTGTTTCATTAAAAACCACAACTAGTCAAACCAGATCCGATTGTTTTGTTTCGTGACAACAGTACAACTAGTATAACAGTTCTGGTCGTTGTGTATTATGACAAGAGTTCAATTTGTCAAACATTTCGGATCGTTGCATTGTGAAAACGTTCCAAATAGTCAAGCAATACTGATCGTTATGTTTCATGACAACGTTCCAATCAATCAGTCCCGATCGTTGTATACACGACATCCGTCTCTCAGATCAGGTTTCCCTGATGCCGATACCTCCACTTGTATAATTGCTGGTAGTGAAATTGATTATTAATGAAGACCAGAATGCGATACTGATTCACCTGACGCCATATTGTCCAGGATTTGTGTGTCTATGAACCACGATATAATGGTATAACCACAGTATACATCTTAGGGAATTGGATTAACTCTCTCTCGTGTACTTATAAGTGCTCTACCTCACACTCCGAATGAAAGCAATCACATTCCAATTAGTGTGCACCAGAAAGCCCCACAAGACAACAGTCAACAGTTTGATAGGGTTGTACGTGTTTTTACATACACATGGTTAGTGTTTTTCATGAATATTTATTTCATTTTGTGTTTTTTTCGTATTTCGCAAACAGGTAAATACAGTAATATTTCGGATTACTCAATCAATAGACTTATCATTAATGGCATCATAGCAACATAACATGATGCCAAGAATTTCTGTGAACTAGGAGGTTCACATGAGTTTCAAAATATGTGTATAGTTCACACACTGGAATATCAACAGTACGATTATTATACATTATAGTTTCCATTCTGTAATTGAAAACAGTTCTTTTACATCTAGAGAACTTGTCCGTAAACTTTCCAAATCAACAAGGAAATCGCGACAGAACATTGAAGGATTGCACGTCGCTCCATTTCGCGTTCCTGAACTGATTTACGAAAAGAACCATCATGCTGTATGCATCATCCATTTACCAACGACTGAAAATAATAGTAGTTTATCTCCCAAAAAGAATTGAATGGAATCAAATTATAATTGAGTATTTAAATTGATCATCGATATTTGTCGATAGTAAATAATAAACGAGTCTTGCCTTTTGAAACGTGATGACAAGAACAGATGGCAATATCAGTTAACGGTCGTATAATTGTTGTCGTTTGACATTCTACGCAAAGGCGATTAGTTAAAGTTAGCTACGAGCGAAAATGAACATGTATAATGTCAGCCACTGTTATTAGCCCTGTCAATCATTAGGGATAAAATTGCACCGTTTCATATTCCTACGCAGCAACTGGTAATGAATCGAATATATGTACAGTGTAATGTGTAATGCATTACTGATATTTTGCTACTCAAGCCCAACAGTGTAGCTTCCACGGGCGGCCCTACCTACGATCGATATTGATTCTAGTGAAACGGCTTGGCGACCGAAACAGGAGAGAGCTGCCATTTTGGTTCAAATGCATATCTGTATAATTCAGTGGATGAATTCTTCCTAGAGGTTTGAAAAACGTCGGCCATATCTTAAAATGAAGGGCGGAACTATTTCCTTGTTAATGCTGGTGATGGTCTGTACCCTTGTCCTAGGGAAAAAGGTGAGTGAAGACAACCAATATTTAGACATTTCCAAGCATTTTTTTTTTTTTTTTTTGTAAAACCTTACACGGCTTCCTTATTTAAAAAATGATCCAAAGCATGCACTATTGTTGGAACATATAAGTAGGTCAGATATAGTTACTTTTGGCTTCCCGCCATTTGTAATATCTTAATTTAACGGATGCCATTGCAGAATGTTTGTCGCGTATTGATTTCAGAAACACCGAGATAAATGGTGTCCATCACTGTTGATTAGTGTTCAGATATAACACTCTCTGTATGGGAAGGTTGCTAGAAAGTTTCTGTTGGATTTTAGTACCCGAAGTTTGCCGTTACTCATCATGTTATACGTAAAAAATGACGGATAATGACACCATCCATTATGTATATGAAAGTAAATGACATTCTAATATTTAGCAAAAATATTGAATTATGTGGTAAGTGCGTCTCACCATCTATACCCAATAGCCACATAACATCATTGGAATTTGATAGAAGGACAAACTAATTGTGTGACGCAGTTTATGACATTTTTGGTCCATGCTTACAATACTAATTACAAAGTGAACGTTATTTTTCTAAATGCCTTTAGCCACCTATTACGTCTAAGAAATATTATAAAATGTCCTTGTCAATCTTCCTGATCGCTATAAAATACGTTACTACACAATTGATAAAGAGTTGGGGTAGTGCAACACTAAATATACACATCTGTATGTATTATAAAAGGTGGTCATTTTCTAATGAAGTTACGCTTTCATACCTCTGAATGTAGGTCTTTTCAACTCTAAGGTCTCTGTAGTTTTTTATGAGATTTTTCTGACTATGAATTTGGTTGTTAAATTCTCGACAATATTGGTTATGGAAAATATACCTGGTCTACATTAAGCTTGGATTAATCTTGCATGTCATTTTAATGAGAGGGTTACTCACAGGGACAACGAAATGACATTGTCATGAGAGGGTTACTCACAGGGACAACGAAATGACATTGTCATGAGAGGGTTACTTCCAGGGACAACGAAATGACATTGTAATGAGAGGGTTACTCACAGGGACAACGAAATGACATTGTAATGAGAGGTTGACTCACAGGGACAACGAAATGACATTGTCATGAGAGGTTGACTCACAGGGACAACGAAATGACATTGTCATGAGAGGTTGACTCACAGGGACAACGAAATGATATTGTCATGAGAGGGTTACTTACAGGGACAACGAAATGACATTGTAATGAGAGGGTTACTCACAGGGACAACGAAATGACATTGTAATGAGAGGTTGACTCACAGGGACAACGAAATGACATTGTCATGAGAGGTTGACTCACAGGGACAACGAAATGACATTGTCATGAGAGGTTGACTCACAGGGACAACGAAATGACATTGTCATGAGAGGTTGACTCACAGGGACAACGAAATGACATTGTCATGAGAGGTTGACTCACAGGGACAACGAAATGACATTGTCATGAGAGGTTGACTCACAGGGACAATGAAATGACATTGTCATGAGAGGTTGACTCACAGGGACAACGAAATGACATTGTCATGAGAGGGTTACTTCCAGGGACAACGAAATGACCTTGTAATGAGAGGATAATTTCCAGGGACAATGAAATGACCTTGTCATGAGAGAGTTATTCACAGGGACATCGAAATGTCATTTCCATGAGCGGGTGACTCCCAGGGACATCGAAATGTCATTTCCATGAGCGGGTGACTCCCAGGGACATCGAAATGTCATTTTCATGAGAGGTTGACTCCCAAGAACAACGAAATGTCATTTTCATGAGAGGTTGACTCCCAGGGACATCGAAATGTCATTTTCATGAGAGAGTTGCTCTCAGGGACAAAAGATAAGATTGTCATGAGAGGTTGACTCCCAGGGATATCGAAATGTCAGTTTCCTGAGAGGTTGACTCCCACGGGCAACGAAATGTCATTTTCATAAGAGGTTGACTCCAAGGGACATCGAAATGTCATTTTCATGAGAGGTTGACTCCCAGGGACAACGAAATGTCATTTTCATGAGAGGGTTACTCACAGGGACAACGAAATGGCATTGTCACGAGAGGGTTACTGCCAGGGACAACGAAATGACATTGTCATGAGAGGGTTACTCACAGGGACATTGAAATGACATTTTCATGAGAGGGTGACTCCCAGGAACAACGAAATGACATTTTCATGAGAGGGTGACTCACAGGGACATCGAAATGTCATTGTGTTGAGAGAGTGACGCCAAGGCACAGCGGAAAACCTGATGTTATAAATTATAAATGCATACTTGATACACGTTAATTCATCATGAATTTGCTCTTAAATAGCCAATCATCCCAGGGAACTTTTGCCATGTTGTTGTAACCACAGGGAACATTGACCATGTTGTTGTAACCACAGGGAACATTGACCATGTTGTTGTAACCACACGGAACATTGACCATGTTGTTGTAACCACAGGGAACATTGGCCATGGTGTTGTAACTACAGGGAACATTGACCACATTGTTATAACCACACGGAACATTGACCACGTTGCTGGTACCACACGAAACATTGACCACGTTGTTGGTACCACACGGAACATTGACCACGTTGTTGTAACCACACGGAACATTGACCACGTTGTTGTAACCACACGGAACATTGACCATGTTGTTGGTACCACACGGAACATTGACCATGTTGTTGTAACCACACGGAACATTGACCATGTTGTTGTAACCACACGGAACATTGACCATGTTGTTGCTACCACAGAGGACATTGGCCATGTTGTTGCTACCGTAGGGAACATCTGGCTATTTGTTGTCATTATATTGAACACTGGAAATGATTTTGTAGCAAAAGGGAAGTTGAATTTGTTTTTGTTACTACAGGTAACATCAGGCTTGTTGTAACTGTAGGGGACATTGGGTGTAATATAGAGGTAACCACAGGAACATTAGGGGTTTTTTTTGTGTGTGTGTGTTTTTTTTTTTTTTTTTTTTTCTATTTTTTGTTTTTGTAACTACAAGGAACATTAAGTATGTTGTTGTCATGACGGGGAACAATCTGATTGTTGTACCGGCACGGAATATCAGACATGTTGTAATGACAGGACATTTGTTTTAACCTATGGGGACATTAACTGTGCTAACAACCTTGCTATTCATGTGATTTACGATGGGAT
This sequence comes from Ylistrum balloti, assembly GCF_031769215.1. NCBI lineage: Eukaryota > Metazoa > Mollusca > Bivalvia > Pectinida > Pectinidae > Ylistrum > Ylistrum balloti. Next base: position 165,421 of record NW_026782315.1, on the reverse strand, counting down.
ACTGACCAGAGAGAGTGTTCGTTTAAAAGCTTTTAAATGCTTAGAAACTTCAAAGATAATCGAAATAAAATGAGGCGAGGCATTCCGTAAATAGAACGATAACGCAATGGCATGTGACCGTGTTAGCGTTTTATAGGTCTTTTTACTACAGTCATCACGTACTCGTTAGATTCAATGTGAATGTGTCATGTGCACGATAAACGTGTATGTATACTTGTCATACCATTGGGAACAGCAGTGTTGTAGTAATATATGTAGTATAAATAAAATGGATAAAGTTTTATGAGCTTATTATCGATTTTTTAATTCGTGGTTAATTTAATTATTGTTGAATCGATATTCTACAACCTCTACTTTTATATCGACATTAATAAAAAAATAATAACGCTATTCTGTTATATTAGTGTTCAGGTATAGCTAAACCGGTCTCGGTTGTATTATTGTATCATCTCTCATCTCTACAATCACAGCACACAACCACTCTCAATGGTACATCTCTCTTGTGTACGTTCACAGCACACTGCCACTCTCAATGGTACATCTCCCATCTGTACGGTCACAGCAAACAGTCACCCTCAATGGTACATCTCTCATCTGTACGGTCACAGCAAACAGTCACCCTCAATGGTACATCTCTCTTGTGTACGATCACAGCACGCAGTCACCCTCAATGGTTCATCTCTCATCTGTACGATTACAGCACATAGACATCCTCAATGGTGCATCTCTCATCTGTACGTTCACAGCACACTGCCACCCTCAATGGTACATCTCCCATCTGTACGGTCACAGCAAACAGTCACCCTCAATGGTACATCTCTCATCTGTACGATCACAGCACGCAGTCACCCTCAATGGGACATCTCTCATCTGTACGATCATAGCACGCAGTCACCCTCAATGGTTCATCTCTCATCTGTACGATCACAGCACATAGCCACCCTCAATGGTGCATCTCTCATCTGTACGATCACAGCACAATGTCACCCTCAATGGTACATCTCTCATCTGTACGATCACAGCACGTAGTCACCATCAGTAGAACATCTCTCATCTGTACGATCACAGCACACAGTCACCCTCAATGGTACATCTCTCATCTGTACGATCACAGCACACAGTCACCCTCAATGGGACATCTCTCATCTGTGCGATCACAGCACACAGTCACCCTCAATGGGACATCTCTCATCTATACGATCACAGCACGTAGTCACCCTCAGTGGTTCATCTCTCATCTGTACGATCACAGCAGATAGCCACCCTCAATGGTGCATCTCTCATCTGTACGATCACAGCACAAAGTCACCCTCAGTGGGACATCTCTCATCTGTACAATCACAGCAGAAAGTCACCCTCAATGGTGCATCTCTCATCTGTACGATCAGAGCACGATCACCTTCAGACATTTCATAACTCTGTTTCACATAAAGATCATGCGAAACAAGGTCTAGAATACAGCTGTAGTCACTTCCGACTATTAAATCCCAAAAAGATAGCCAATATTTCTTTTAATTACCACTACATAGTCAGTGTTTCCTAGGAATTACCACTACATAGAGAATGATTCCTCGTAGTTACCACTACATAGCCAGTGTTCCCTCGTAATAACCACTACATAGCCAGTGTTCCCTCGTAATAACCACTACATAGCCAGTGTTCCCTCGTAATAACCACTACATAGCCAGTGTTTCCTCGTAATAATCAGTACATAGCCAGTGTTTCCTTGTAGTTACCACTACATAGCCAGTGTTTCCTCGTAATAACCACTACATAGCCAGTGTTTCCTCGTAGTTACCACTACATAGCCAGTGTTTCCTCGTAATAATCAGTACATAGCCAGTGTTTCCTTGTAGTTACCACTACATAGCCAGTGTTTCCTCGTAATAACCACTACATAGCCAGTGTTCCCTCGTAATAACCACTACATAGCCAGTGTTCCCTCGTAATAACCACTACATAGCCAGTGTTTCCTCGTAATAATCAGTACATAGCCAGTGTTTCCTTGTAGTTACCACTACATAGCCAGTGTTTCCTTGTAGTTACCACTACTTAGCCAGTGTTTCCTCGTAATAACCACTACATAGCCAGTGTTTCCTCGTAATAACCACTACATAGCCAGTGTTTCCTCGTACTAACCACTACATAGCCAGTGTTTCCTCGTAGTTACCACTACATAGCCAGTGTTTCCTCGTAGTTACCACTACATAGCCAGTGTTCCCTCGTAATAACCACTACATAGCCAGTGTTTTCTAGTAATAACCACTACATAACCAGTGTTCCCTCGTAATAACCACTACATAGCCAGTGTTTCCTCGTAGTTACCACTACATAGCCAGTGTTTCCTCGTAATAACCACTACAGAGCCAGTGTTTCCTCGTAGTTACCACTACATAGCCAGTGTTTCATAATTATCAATAAATAGCCAATGTTCCTTGTAAATACTGCTTCATAGACAAAGGTCCTCGTAATTTCAGCTACATGGCTAGTGTCTAGAAAGCCAAATTTATATCTTTATTCATAAATTAAGGTATTAACATTTTATATATATCGAATTGTTTCAAAGATACTAATTAACAGCACTAAAGCTATCTATAAAAGATATCTCTAGAATAAATAGATAACTAAATTAGATATCTCAATGTTTTAGATATCTCATAAATCAGTTAAAGTATCTCAGAGTTTACAATATACAGTTGTATCACTTTCGGACAATAAATGTTGACCTGTTTTCGAAAAGAATGTGTCCAAGAAAAGTTTGTCATTATATGCTTCATATATCAATCTAATAGATTAACCTGGTACAATAATGTGTGGATGTGAGGGTATACAGACCAAGTACCTGTTGTTAACTCATAATACACATACGTGTGTACGCAACATCTATACCTAGCAACGCAATAAAACGATGTCTAGAAAATCAATTTACAGCAGTTGTTGGGTAGCGCTATGTGACATAGGTATCGGGAAATAATGCATGCTGACTGGAGCAATGTATCACCTTATGATAGAAATAATACTCTATGGTTTCTGTCTGATGCCTAATGCAAATAATGTTTTTCTTTGCTGCGAGAGAGAATCCTCTCGTGACGTTTGGCTCCAATATAAATTATCAACAATATGATTTCCAAGTCCGTTATTGAGCACGGAAGTCTATACCTTTCACATTAGATTAATATCAGGTTTCAGTGTACTGGTATTTGTCCTGTTCTTGTGAGAAGTATTTAGGTTATCAATAAATCAATTTTATCAGACTTGAAAGAAAAACAAATGACAAATCGATCATATTCTAACATCACAATGTTGAATCGCACGGTTTGTGGTGAAGAAGGTTGACATTTATTTGACTGCAGAAAATATCTTTTTAGATATCTTGACAATGAGAAATACTATTTCGTGTCGCAAAACTCGAAGAGAGATATGATTATACTGACTGAGATACCATCATCAATTTATGTGTTGTACCTTTTAAATACATCCTTCATAATCCATATGTTCTGTGCTGTTAGCAGTAACACGTGTGTTTATTGAGGATGTTATTGATGCGATATAATGTTATTAGAAGATATGCTACATTTCAACTGGCAAACTTGTATAGCTGGTAATATTCGAGGGGATTTCATTTCGCTGAATTCGTATATATGTCAGACATATGATACATGTAAAAATTCAAAAACCGGCAAATATTTAAATTTTGGGAACATTTTGTTATATGTCTGTATGCATGGATACAAATGTATGGACATGCTTTCATGTTATTGGCGGAGTTGCGAGAAAGTTGATCCTCGTTAACGAAACCCAAATCGGACAACAGAAAAATATTTGTTTGCGAAATATTACAAATACACTTACTGCATATCTAGAATTTAAGCGTTGATTTCATTTTACTCGCTTTTGCATTACACTTAGAGGTTATGCACGGACCTATTTTATTAACTATCTATTGTTTGATTTTTTTACAGGTTAAACATCGACAGACCCGAGAGGCGGAGGAGACTAAGATGTTGCAGATAAACCAGGATCTTGTTCGAACCAAACGAAAAACAGATGGCCCAACACTGTCTCGGATGAAACGTATACACGACCCGGAAACCGAATTAAAAAGAATGAAACGTACACGAAGGTCTCTGACGTTGGCCAAACAACCCCATAATGCCGAAAGAGCTCTCAAAAGAATGAAAAGAGTTCCAAAAGAAGCGATTCTTCATCGTGCGAAAAGAGTTCGAGCTGAGAAAACCCTCCGACGTATCAAACGTCTTCGTCGTGACCTTCGGACTGAATTGAAGCGTCATCGCCGAAATACTGACCCAGCGGCGCATCGCTTCCGAGTCCCAATCATGAAACGTGGCCACAGAATGTCGAGACCACATACAGATAAGAGAAGCCAAGCAAGACTAGACCGAATGAAGGCCGCCATTGGCAGACACATTCAGCAGCGCAAACGCAACCGTTTCATGCATCATAAAATGAAAGGCCCTCTACACAAAAAGAATGACGTCATGAGCAAAAACAATGGCCTGTCACATAAAAGGATCGCAATGAAGAAGAATAACGTGCATCACAGCGCGAACAAATCGAACAACAACGACAAAAAACATCACGTGCAGGCACATAACTGAACCCAAGGACAAAAAAGTATGAAGTTAATGACAGCAGTTTGTTATGATAGATTTATTTTGAAGCATCAATCAAAATGAGATATTTTACCACAAATCAAAGAAGAAATTTTAACTTTAATTCTTACAAGTGAAAAAAGAAAGGACTCCAGTCAAAATTATGAATTACAGGTTAAATGATTCCATTATTTCTTACTGAAGTTATGATGTTTTTAACAACTTGGTTGGCGGACAGGGTTTTGGATTAAATACAAAAATGAAAATCAAATCTGATGAAGTGACTGCCTTGAATTTTAATGTCTAAAGGAAAATGGCATGTCTGGGAAATAACTGTTTGAAATGTTGAGTTTTATCGAAGGATTCCTGGTTTGTAACACTAATGAAAGTAAAAGAGAAGAATTGCATATCGGCTTTACTGCCATTTATTTGCCTATGTTATCAGGAATTCGCTAGGTTTCCTGAGAAACTGTTATCTTGTATCGGTCTATAACGATTTGCATTGTCTTACACAAGAACGTTTTCATTTGATATGCAGTATATTTGGTTGAGGTGATGGACATTGACGAACTCCGAAGTGAAATTATATTGGCTATTGTCATTATTATGTCGGCTTTGTAATATATTCACGAAATTCCTCTGCCATCAGAACGTTATTTCAGTCATGCGTTTCGTAATGTTATCATTATGTGGTAGTTTTAATATTGTCATATTTTGTAATGTTGAAATATTTTTATATAGTGTGTTAATTCTTTATCATATTATATAGTGTAACATTTAGGAATTTCTACATTCAATCAACAATGTCTGTAACGCCTGTAAATTAAAAAAACGAATAAATATAATCATCGAATCGATTTTTTCCAGAATTTCGATTTATTTGGTGTAAAATATTGATTTACAGTAATTTTTCCAATATATCAATGTTTATAATATTTAACATTTTATGATATTTGTTTTTATTCCCTCATTCATATTTTCTCTGTATTTGAACTCGGCAACAAAAGCATAGCTTTTCACATGCAACCTTGCTCTTACTACGTCTGTAATAGTTATTGAATGTTTTGCATTTATATCAATAAATTTCATTTTCTTTAATTCCGCTGTGTCTGATTGTCTTCCAACGATGTTGATGAATACATTGATGTATTTAAGAATTTAATTTAAGGTCACCAAGTATTTTTTTTATCGTGTTTTATAAACACGCACATCTGACGTCATCTGCTGGTTTATGATCGAAGTTATATTATCTCATACGATAGCTGATGGTGACAAGAGAAGCTATGCTATTTCACACGATTGCTGCTGATTGTGACAAGGGAATCTATATCATTTCATACGATTGCTGCTGATTGTGACAAGGGAATCTATATCATTTCATACGATTGCTGCTGATTGTGACAAGGGAATCTATATCATTTCATACGATTGCTGCTGATTGTGACAAGGGAATCTATATCATTTCATACGATTGCTGCTGATTGTGACAAGGGAATCTATATTATTTCATACGATTGCTGCTGATTGTGACAAGGGAATCTATATCATTTCATACGATTGCTGCTGATTGTGACAAGGGAATCTATATCATTTCATACGATTGATTGCTGCTGATTGTGACAAGGGAATCTATATCATTTCATACGATTGCTGCTGACGGTGACAAGGGAATCTATATCATTTCATACGATTGCTGCTGACGGTGACAAGAGAAGCTTTATTATTTCATACGATTGCTGCTGATTGTGACAAGGGAATCTATATCATTTCATACGATTGCTGCTGATTGTGACAAGGGAATCTATATCATTTCATACGATTGCTGCTGATTGTGACAAGGGAATCTATATCATTTCATACGATTGCTGCTGATGCTGCTGACGGTGACAAGGGAATCTATATCATTTCATACGATTGCTGCTGACGGTGACAAGGGAATCTATATCATTTCATACGATTGCTGCTGATTGTGACAAGGGAATCTATATCATTTTATACGATTGCTGCTGATTGTGACAAGGGAATCTATATCATTTCATACGATTGCTGCTGACGGTGACAAGGGAATCTATATCATTTCATACGATTGCTGCTGATTGTGACAAGGGAATCTATATCATTTCATACGATTGCTGCTGATTGTGACAAGGGAATCTATATCATTTCATACGATTGCTGCTGATTGTGACAAGGGAATCTATATCATTTCATACGATTGCTGCTGATTTATATCATTTCATACGATTGCATATCATTTCATACGATTGCTGCTGATTGTGACAAGGGAATCTATATCATTTCATACGATTGCTGCTGACGGTGACAAGGGAATCTATATCATTTCATACGATTGCTGCTGATTGTGACAAGGGAATCTATATCATTTCATACGATTGCTGCTGATTGTGACAAGGGAATCTATATCATTTCATACGATTGCTGCTGATTGTGACAAGGGAATCTATATCATTTCATACGATTGCTGCTGATTGTGACAAGGGAATCTATATCATTTCATACGATTGCTGCTGACGGTGACAAGGGAATCTATATCATTTCATACGATTGCTGCTGACGGTGACAAGGGAATCTATATCATTTCATACGATTGCTGCTGACGGTGACAAGGGAATCTATATTGCTGCTGATCAAGGGAATTTATCATTTCATACGATTGCTGCTGACGATTGCTGCTGATTGTGACAAGGGAATCTATATCATTTCATACGATTGCTGCTGACGGTGACAAGGGAATCTATATCATTTCATACGATTGCTGCTGATTGTGACAAGGGAATCTATATCATTTCATACGATTGCTGCTGACGGTGACAAGGGAATCTATATCATTTCATACGATTGCTGCTGATTGTGACAAGGGAATCTATATCATTTCATACGATTGCTGCTGATTGTGACAAGGGAATCTATATCATTTCATACGATTGCTGCTGACGGTGACAAGGGAATCTATATCATTTCATACGATTGCTGCTGACGGTGACAAGAGAAGCTTTACTATTTCATACGATTGCTGCTGATTGTGACAAGGGAATCTATATCATTTCATACGATTGCTGCTGATTGTGACAAGGGTATCTATATCATTTCATACGATTGCTGCTGACGGTGACAAGGGAATCTATATCATTTCATACGATTGCTGCTGACGGTGACAAGGGTATCTATATCATTTCATACGATTGCTGCTGACGGTGACAAGGGAATCTATATCATTTCATACGATTGCTGCTGACGGTGACAAGGGAATCTATATCATTTCATACGATTGCTGCTGACGGTGACAAGGGAATCTATATCATTTCATACGATTGCTGCTGATTGTGACAAGGGAATCTATATCATTTCATACGATTGCTGCTGATTGTGACTTTATTATTTCATACGATTGCTGCTGACGGTGACAAGGGAATCTATATCATTTCATACGATTGCTGCTGACGGTGACAAGGGAATCTATATCATTTCATACGATTGCTGCTGACGGTGACAAGGGAATCTATATCATTTCATACGATTGCTGCTGACGGTGACAAGGGAATCTATATCATTTCATACGATTGCTGCTGACGGTGACAAGGGAATCTCATTTCATACGATTGCTGCTGACGGTGACAAGAGAAGCTATTTCATACGATTGCTGCTGATTGTGACAAGGGAATCTATATCATTTCATACGATTGCTGCTGATTGTGACAAGGGAATCTATATCATTTCATACGATTGCTGCTGATTGTGACAAGGGAATCTATATCATTTCATACGATTGCTGCTGATTGTGACAAGGGAATCTATATCATTTCATACGATTGCTGCTGACGGTGACAAGGGAATCTATATCATTTCATACGATTGCTGCTGACGGTGACAAGGGAATCTATATCATTTCATACGATTGCTGCTGATTGTGACAAGGGAATCTATATCATTTCATACGATTGCTGCTGATTGTGACAAGGGAATCTATATCATTTCATACGATTGCTGCTGATTGTGACAAGGGAATCTATATCATTTCATACGATTGCTGCTGACGGTGACAAGGGAATCTATATCATTTCATACGATTGCTGCTGACGGTGACAAGGGATGTGATTGTGACAAGGGAATATATATCATTTCATACGATTGCTGCTGACGGTGACAAGGGAATCTATATCATTTCATACGATTGCTGCTGACGGTGACAAGGGAATCTATATCATTTCATACGATTGCTGCTGATTGTGACAAGGGAATCTATATCATTTCATACGATTGCTGCTGATGACAAGGGAATCTATATCATTTCATACGATTGCTGCTGATTGTGACAAGGGAATCTATATCATTTGCTTGCTGCTGATTGTGACAAGGGAATCTATATCATTTCATACGATTGCTGCTGACGGTGACAAGGGAATCTATATCATTTCATACGATTGCTGCTGATTGTGACAAGGGAATCTATATCATTTCATACGATTGCTGCTGATTGTGACAAGGGAATCTATATCATTTCATACGATTGCTGCTGATTGTGACAAGGGAATATATATCATTTCATACGATTGCTGCTGACGGTGACAAGGGAATCTATATCATTTCATACGATTGCTGCTGATTGTGACAAGGGAATCTATATCATTTCATACGATTGCTGCTGATTGTGACAAGGGAATCTATATCATTTCATACGATTGCTGCTGATTGTGACAAGGGTATCTATATCATTTCATACGATTGCTGCTGATTGTGACAAGGGAATCTATATCATTTCATACGATTGCTGCTGATTGTGACAAGGGAATCTATATCATTTCATACGATTGCTGCTGATGTGACAAGGGAATCTATATCATTTCATACGATTGCTGCTGATTGTGACAAGGGAATCTATATCATTTCATACGATTGCTGCTGATTGTGACAAGGGAATCTATATCATTTCATACGATTGCTGCTGACGGTGACAAGGGAATCTATATCATTTCATACGATTGCTGCTGACGGTGACAAGAGAAGCTTTATTATTTCATACGATTGCTGCTGACGGTGACAAGAGAAGCTTTATTATTTCATACGATTGCTGCTGATTGTGACAAGGGAATCTATATCATTTCATACGATTGCTGCTGATTGTGACAAGGGAAGAGATTCATACAATATTTAGTTGTTGAGTTCGCCATTCACTATAAACGCATCTTTTACAGAAAAAGATATTTCCAGTCTAGAAGTCTTTGAAGGGAAAATTTTGTATTTTTTGGACGTCCGAGAAGACCTATGGTTGTTGAAGGAAGGCCAATTTTAAAGTCGCAACTAACAAAGAGTTAAAAGTCAGAAACTAAACTAACATCTACTTAAAAACACCACTTTCAGGAATAGGTTCTGCGATAGAGAGTGTGACGCCTGCCTCGTGCTGCACAAACAAAGCAATCGCTGCTGGTCGTGGAGTCGTCATTGAACAAATCTATTGTCATTCGTAACAAATGGATATCACAAAATAAAGAAATGTCTGCATAAAGACCTAGCAATGCAGCTTTTTTATCTGCTTCAATAACACATGGATAAGAAATGGAACTTAAACGAAAATATATTTCAACAAACATTTCGAAAATAAATGCTCGGCAGTGTTTTCTTACTAGCGCGGTTTAGTCACGAAAACACTTCTCATGAGTTTAAAATCTAGAATGACAAAGACAGATTTTGATACATTATGTTATATATTTGTTATTATACTTACTCTTATCTATTAAATGAGATGATATTAAAGGCTATAAAATAATTGTTATAACGGGATAGAGTCGATTGTACCGTTTATTATCAACTTCGTACTAACCACCTTTTGTTGATCTTATGATTATAAACCAGATTTGTATTTGTATGTTCGTTTTATTTTCCGTCAGATTTCATAAAGAATAGTTGACTTTTGGAATAGCCGCACCGGCATCATAATTTCTTCTGAAATATTCAAGCGGATTTCATAATGATTTTGCCATAATGCCAGATTTATATTTTTATATATCAGAGGCCTTGAACAGGAAAACTGCCGGAAAATGAATTTGAAAACTTGCTAAGAACATTTAGGATTTGCTTTCCGGAATCTCCTAAATAGGAATTAGAATTGTAAATCTATTCCAAATTGTTACACATGGTAGCTGCATAGTGTATTTTGTTTGTGTTAGATGAAATGACCGAAATAGATTGTTTACATAGCGTGGTATCAGGTATGTTTACCAACTAATATTATCTAGATCAGGCATATGCACCAGTTAGGATAAAATGTAATAGGGCATCATTAGATACTGCTAATCTCAAACATATCACATATGAATCACCGAATTAAATACGATGAACACAAGTCAAAATATGAACAGAAGAACAATTTACACGGAGACTACTGAAAAAGTACAATGATAATCAGACGAGATGTTCGGAAGGGTAGATTACATCGCATACATAGAACACAAAACAGATACAATGTTATAGACTAAAATCGAGAACGGAAGTAAAGAATTAGGTGTCTCGATAACTCCCTTCGGCCAGTGAACGCCGAAGACCATTTATAAGGGACAAAAACCATCTTAAATTAGATATGAAAGACGATGATTCAAATAGTAAAAATATTTCATTTCAGAATATTTTATTGATAAAAAAAATCAATAGGATAATGCAGCAGTCTGGAGCCTATGTAAGTCTTCTTCCAAAATGATAATATATATAATATATAAAATAACTTATTATATAAATCTCGGTAAAATGAAAATTCATTGTAAAAAAGAATTAATGAATGAATGTATAATTACAATTTAGTTTTTGTTTTGTAAAAATCAGCAGTTAAATGCGAAAAAAAATGAAATATCATTTTCAATATGGTAGAATAGGCCAAAGAGTCGTCAACAGGCCTACAATAAACCCGCCATGAAAACTTTTGGTTCCGGACTCGAGTTAATGATCGAAGACATTTTTAATAGAGACGTAGGAATTAAATGAGAAGTGCAATTTTGAAAAGGAAGTTATGAAGAAAACAAAATTGAGTGGGCAGGTTGGGAAGTGGACAATCCTTATCCTATGGCTTGGCATGCTACAGAAAGGTCAGGGTGTTAATATATAAATGTGTATATATATATATATATATATACTCGTTCTGATCTTTATACATAACTGCTCAGATAAGTAATTACAGGTAATCTTATATATATATATATATACTCGTTCTAATCTACTTTATCTATATACATAACTGCTCAGATAAGTAATCACAGGTAACCATGTGATGTAAAGGTCTTCTTAATTTCATAGTTGCAATATCAACAGTGATGACCATCAACGAAAACAGCTCTCTCCTTTCAGAAAAAAGAAGAATCATTCAGAGTGATCCCAAGATAGACGATGGTACTCAAACAGTCATCTCGACCAATGACGTCATTATACGTCATATGAATATTATCTTATTATCATCAGCAGTGATAATTGGTGGTGTCAGTAAAGCACAATATATCTACAAATGGGTTTCCGTCAATACGGTACTTCCTGACGTTATCCAAGGAGTCAATGTGTCTTCGCCTGGAAACATTTTGCAGCAATGTGCTACCAATTCTTCGTCTGATGCAGAGAACGAATACCAAAGACTATCAGCTCGCATGGCACTTTATTTCACATTGATGGAAAAAATAATCGCCCTTCCAGTTCTAGTACTTTTCGGAATTTATTCAGATTTTATCGGTCGTAAACCTTTAATGGCCCTTGGAGCTCTCGCGGAATGTGCCAAATACGGAATGATGTCATTTTTCATTTACAAAGACTTTCATATCAACTATCTATTTGTCTGTTATGCTGTTAGTGGTTTAGGAGGAACTTACTATTCATTCCATCTTGCCAACTTTGCTTCCGTTGCAGATACAACAGCGCGAGGTAAACAAAGATCTTTCAATATTGCATTAATTGATGCTGTCATCGGTATAAGTGGTCTGGCGGCACAGATCGCAGCTGGTTACCTGATAAAAATAACAGGGTTTGTTTATATCAACGTGATGGTAGCTGGGCTACTTGCAATGCTTTTACTATCCGTAATATGCTTATTCAAAGAAACACGCGTGAAAGGCAGTCAAGCTAACTCACCAAGATCCAAAATAACTTGGAACATTTGTGATGCAATCAAACGAATTACAGGTTTTTACACTCATAAGGAACAAAGACGAAACACGCCACTTTCTATCTTCTTGACATTTGCTTTTGCTTTTATTTTCGCATATTGTGTTGCTACTGCTAGGGGAGATATAGAGGTTTTATATAATTTAAATTTTCCATTCTGTTGGTCCTCTGTGAAGATTGGTTATTACCGGGCCGTGAAAGACTTTGTCCAAATGGTCATTGGAATTACGTTGATAAAAGTTTTGCATTCATGCACTAGTGATGAAATCATCAGCATCCTGGGATGCATCTCTGGAATCGCCTCCATGGGGGTAATGGCGTTTGCTTCAAAGGAGTGGATGTTGTATCTTGGTAAGTCTATTGTAGATAAGTAAAACTATTTATTACAATTTTGTCTGTTTATATCTTGAAAATATGTCATTTTGGAAAATAATGTTATCTGATGTTTCATTACATTTCACATACAAAGCCGACCAATCAGATAATTTATTCCAGTTCTCAGGATTCAATGTCCTAATTTGATGCTAATGAAGCGGTAGTAAGTTAAACATTTTGTTTATCTTAATTCAATAGTAAAAATGAAGAGAAAACAAACCAAAAACATGATTTGATGATTTCATTGTTAATGAAGTCGAAGTGTGATAACGATTCATTAAAATCATCTATGTATGTGTATGTTTCGTGTACTTCAGCAGAAATGGCTTCTCACTTTTGTTTGGAAGTGTTTGTTATAGTGCTCTTAGTTTTAACATTTGAATGATGCAGCATCTTTTTCGTCAGAATATAGATGCTAAGAAATCTCACTCAAGAAGGTAAGGGAACAGTAAGTTCGTTGCTTTCAGTTACTTGTTAGACACTGCTGTATAGGAGTTAGGAGGCGACAAGACAGAAAAAAGCCTCTTCATAGTGTTATATTTGCTTTTATCAGTAGCTTTGTGATAATTCGGAACAATGTGAACCTTTTATTCTTTCATGCTCATCTTTATCAAAATCTATATTTCAGCTGTAGGACTTGGTATAATGTGTTTACTTCCGTTACCACTGATAAGAGGGATTTTTTCGAAAACAGTTTTGCCTGATAAGCAAGGTAACATGCTATACTTTACTTGAATGCTCGATTCATTTGACAGGTGTCGACGATAATGCATAAGAGGATTTCTCTTCTGAAACACATGGTCTTATTTTCCTTGAACTTTATAAGAAGTCTATGTTAATATTTTTCTTTATATATTTCATCTTGATTTTTGATGTTGTGTGACCAGGTCATTTGATTTCGGAAAAAAAGATAATATCATATTTTATCATTGATGAAACAGGTACCAAGTCAAGAACTAACACTCTTCGAAGATTAACATTATCTTCGCTGACATTTAAGGAATAAAAAAAGTGTATGAATGAGAAATCATGTCATGTCCATACATTTCAGGGAAAGCTATTTCATTTGTGAAATCATAGCCTTATATATACCTCGATCCCTGAATTACACATTATCAGAATTATAAGGAATGCTTGAAAACGTAAATTTCGTATTAACTGGAAAACATCTTTTTGTATATTGTGATCATTTGTGTTTATATTATGGTGTATGGTTATTATTTTTTTCAGGTGCGTTGTTTGCAAATATCTACATTTTAGAAATATTGTGTGGTTTAGGAGGGAGTACTATTTTCAACAATATTTATGCCGAAACGCAAAACACTATGAAGGGAATGGCATTCCTTGTCATGGCGGGATTTTACTTCTTATCAGGAGTTTTGTTAATGTACGTACACACTTCTTGTACACCACTATGCAATAAATCTTTTGTAAAACAATAGCATAACAGAATAGTGTTATGACGATTTCATATGCATTGTAATAAATCCTTCATACCTTGAATTTCTTGTAGTAACCCCTCACCATTTAAGGATGTACTCGTCTGAGAAGTAAACCATCCAATATTAAACTTTTTCTTACTACTGTTTGAAAGGTTTTAACTTAGAAAATAAATTAAAAACAAAAAACCAATATATTGCTGCACTACTTTTTTCCAGTACAGGTGTCCGAATATGTATAACAGGAAATATGATCGCATATTGTTCTTAGCTGTTCATGAATAAAAGACACTACGTTTTTGACTTTCTTTACGAGATAAGGGTATGATACTTGGCTATTAAGGAAACAAAATACGGAAAATGTTTTATTTGATTTAACGGACTTTCAACAGTGTAGCAACGAAACAAAATGTTCTGAAATGACCTAAATCCTTTGTTTGATTATCTTCTAATATTGAACTTGTTTTTAATACTTTATATTTGATAAGGGAAGTTTCGAAAATACTTTTCATGGTCAAAATATATGTAGTGAATTTGTTGTATTTTTCGCTATTAACCGAATCACGCTGTCAAGTATATTGCAAAAAAGTAGTTCACAGTGAAATTTCTTCAATTTTCTTCTTTTTAAGGTTTGTAAGTACAAATATAGATACCGAAGTATATAAGATTACCCACTTATTGCGTTATAATGAAGTATATCTTACTTCCGGTCAAAACATCAGAGAAGTTTATTTATACCATGTGTGTTGGTGTTAAACCCGTCTTTAATTGATGTCGGTTTTTGGTTTTAGTATCTGCTTATGTATGACGACGGCGCAGGAGACATCTACTCTATGCATACAAGGGAATATTGAACCTTCAGTAAACCCCAGAAGTAACACGCCACGCCAAGATAACATGGATTTAAAGCGCAGCAAAGCATCTGATATTACCAGCAATATACTGGCTGATACAGAGGAACTTGACTCTAGCATGTAGTGTACTGCAATCTTCGGCAATGATAAGTTTTATACATCAATAGGAATTATATGTTGATATTGTTTTATAATAAAATGAAGTATTTATAAGCTTTAGTTTTACGCTGTATTTATTAAAAGCGACACAATTGTCAATTCTCAATGATTATATCATATTTATAAGAAACTCATAAACTTTTCGATAAAACCGAATTTGAACACTAAAATTTACATAAAGTTGAAAAAACTACCTTTTATTGTAAAGTATTTTTTAAAATTTAATAATCAACGACAGGTTAATCAAGTTTGAAACCAACAAAAGTGTATTTCGATAATGCCATATTCTTGTAATTAACAATCATTTGTATTACGAAAGCACTGTAAAGAAAGAAGCCGCAAAGACTTGGAGTTCTAACAATATGTTTGCAGTCATGATCAATATTTGTTGTACCAACATTTATAGAGATTACCGTTAAAGGTCTCATTCAAATCAAGGTCTCGTATTACTGGCTTTGTGTAGTTGAAGCTTTAAAGCACATTCACGACCTGAAAAAACAAATTTTGTCATCCGAATGAATAAAAAATTTTGGAAACTTTTTAGCTGTTTGAAAAAGATGAATAGGACCAGAGTGACAGAGATTGATGAATTAACATTAGAACATATGACATTTTTAAAATTGTAATATTCCATTAAATGAGCTTGGCATGATCAAAATGAAAGTAAGTAGGCTTCTGTTTGTACGTTTAATATTAGCTATATATTTGTACAAATCACACAAATTCAAAATTAAAATTTAGGGACGACTGAGGAAAATGCAAATGGTTCGATATAAATGTTCATGAGGAGATGATACACTAACCCATAGATACAAATTAATTTTTCAAGTGCAAGTGTATATTCTCGGGTCTTAGTTTCAACAGTAGTCTATACAACCAACAGTCCGGAGATTGTATAAACGTGAGTTGCACCTTCCTCAGATTATATCATCTAAACTATAGCGTTTTACATCGATAAGAAGAACAAATTATAACTTAGCGTGGTTAATGGATTGTGTGGCTTGTCAAACATCGTTTTTGAAAACATTGATCATTTGATGAACACGGCCGTCTGTACATATAAATATGCTCACTTGATATTATTTGTTTATAAACATCTGATTTTAAAAATGATTAAAATGGTTACGTAATTTAACGATTTATCAAATCTGGTTTATAACTTGATAAGATATATTAAAATGTATGCCGTCTTTGCTCTGATTATCTAAAAACAGTGTATTTATAACATCTCGTATACATAACGACAGAATACCTTTGGTTGGATGTTTCAATTTTTCACGGTTTTTACGAACGAAAAGAGAATTAAATGGATATTGGTTAACAGTCCACAATTTCCTTTACTAGTATTATTTATCGGTTTCGAACCACAGACATATATACCTATGTTAATGTCCCTGTTTATATGCATATCTTATCCCGAAAGATTTTGGAAACAACCCTCAGGGAGAGCCCACTTATGTGTAAGCAGAAATTGAACTGCATACGGAACTGTTGAATATACACACGTTCTCCACATTGTCATTACCAATTTTATACATCTGTCTATATGTATATATATCATTGTATCATTTTTTGAGAATTTGATATAGTTCATAGTTCAGAATATACATATGCATTTGAAGTTCTTCTGCAATTAACAATTTAAAAAGGAAATAACGGAAATTGGTCAGGCTATTGGGCTAATGCAGCTCCTGAATCACTTCCTGTTACTATGAACCTAAAATAAAAAATAAAATAAAACGGTTCTCGATTTTTCTGAAATGTTCACGAAATGTTTTTGACATAAAGAGCCAAATAATATATATATATATATATATATTTCGTACACTCAAACTGTAAATAAATGTTACAGTTTTTGACTCACAATGTAATGTTTACACAGAAAGCCGATATGTTTATCTAGACATGTAATATACACACGTTAAGATAAAATATCACAGGACATCGCATGCTACTTATATTCTCAAACATATTTCTTATATTTCATTAGCGGTGATCATTCATCATTAAGAAAACTTAATATTATTTTCATTGATCAAATACTTTGACATTTTAAGACAATAAATAAAATATCGACATGTCATCAGAATCATAATTCAAACTGAAGTACTCAAATTCAACGAAACTAGTTCAGGATATGTGCAAACGAAACATTTGCACGGTGTCCAAGGAAACTGTTGAAGAAGAACATAACCATGTGTTCCGGAAGGATAAACATCTTCTGCTTTATCGACGACACCCGCCCTGTCATTCTTGGTCAATACAAATAAGTAATGTCATGTTCCCAAATAAGAAAAAAGTTAGCAACCATGTATACCAACGAACATCAAACACGTTTAATATTGTCAACGAAATCATAATGAGAACTATAAAACGTCTCCATGTTCCTTATCAACCTGCATCTGTTGGAACGCTGTAGAATGAGGTCGTACTGTCAGTTGTTGACATTCTGTAACTAAATCGTGATATGGGGAACAAATCAACATCGATATGTAAACACTTTATGCAGGGAACCATTTAAAAGCAAGCGCAGAGAAGAGAATGATAAAATAAATGCTTCAAAAGGGTTCTTTTAGTGATTCTCAAATATAACTAATTCTATATGCCACACCTCTAAAAACGTTACATGTTACAAGGAAAAATATTAGTTGTTATTTTATGTTAAAACCCTAAAATCACAGGGAATTAGAAATCTAAGATGATTTTTTGTGAGTAATTTGTCATATGTTTTTGTACCAAAGGAGACTCACAGCTTGAAACCAAATTTTCAAGGTTGACCGTGTAAATCTTTCTTTAGTTCATATTTTGTCCCAGTTGTATTGAATTGAATTTGAGTTTAGAATATTATGATGTTGACATGATGGTGTTTTCTTGTTGTTTTTATGTCGTATAGCGTATGTAAACTTGTAAACTTGAGAATAGAATTGGTGATGAAAATTTCTTGGATATTGAATAAAGAGGTTCATCACTGCACGTTTTCTCCGTGTCAAATAGGTACACTTTAATAAATTAACAGCCAACTGGCAGATTTGTTTTTACAAAAGATTCTTTTTTTTTTATTATGTTCATTTGCCTTTAACACAAGCAATGTTTAATAAAAGTAAAACATTATTGGGTAGAACAAATAACCACAACAGTTTACAAACATATTATGATATTATAATCCTTTCGTTCTAATCTACCTAGTCTATACTCATATCTAATCAGATAAGTTGTCACATGATATCACATGATATCACATGATTCATAGTTCTTAATCATCTTATGTTTGTTACTTCTTTAGCGATGGCATTCAGCGAAAACAGCCCAATCGTTCCAGGAAAAAGAGGAATCAATGAAAATGACAAAAAGACAGACGAAACTACTCATGTTGTCACCTCGACCAGTGACATCATTATACGTAATATAAACATAACCTTAATATCATTAGCGGCGATAACTGGTTATGTCAGTAAAGCACAATACATCCACAAATGGGTTTCCGTAAATACGGTACTGCCTGAAGCTATCCAAGGAGTCAATGCGTCTTCTCCTGGAAACATTTCGCAGCAATGTGCTACCAATTCTTCGTCTGATGCAGAGAACGAATACCAAAGACTATCAGCTCGCATGTCACTTTATTTCACATTGACGGAAAAAATGATAGGACTCCCAGTTTTGTCTCTTTTCGGAATTTATTCTGATTTCATCGGTCGTAAACCTTTAATGATCGTTGGTTGTCTCGTAGAATGTATCAAATACGGAATGATGTCATTTTTCATTTACGAAGACTTTCATATCAACTATCTATTTGTCTGTTATGCTGTTAGTGGTTTAGGAGGAACTTACTATTCATTCCATCTTGCCAACTTTGCTTCCGTTGCAGATACAACAGCGCGAGGTAAACAAAGATCGTTCAATATTGCATTAATTGATGCTGTCATCGGTATAAGTGGTCTGGCGGCACAGATCGCAGCTGGTTACCTGATAAAAATAACAGGGTTTGTTTATATCAACATGATCGCCGCTGGGCTATTCGCACTGGTTTTACTATCTGTGATATTCCTATATAAAGAAACACATGTAAAAACTAAACTAGCTAACTCGGCAAAATCCTGGAATATTTGTTATGCTATTAAACGGATGACTAGTCTCTACACTCATAAGGGACAACGAGGAAACATGCCATTATCTATCTTCTTAGTACTTACGATTGCATTTGTTTTGGTTTATGGTATGGGTAGTGCTAAGGGTGATGTAGAGATTTTGTATATTTTAAATTTTCCATTCTGTTGGTCTTCCGTGAAAATTGGATATTACAGTGCAGTCCAAGTTTTTGTCCAAACGGTTGTTGGGATTATGTTGATAAAAGTTCTGCATTTATTCACCAACGACGAAATGATATGTATCATAGGATGTATTTCTGCAATTGCCTCAATGATAGCGATGTCATTCGCAACAAGGGACTGGATGCTGTACATTGGTAAGTCTGTCGTAAAAGTAAGCAAATGATATCACGATCTCGTCCTATATTGGGGTTTACTGATTCTGTCCGTTAGGAATACAATAAAAATGTTTTCTGCAACATGGCAAGTATCCCCTGATCAACATGCATGAGATTCTTTGAATAATTCAGTTAACAGAGAATCAATGATTTGTTATTCTCTTATTACCCATTCTCTAATAGTTCAATGATATTTTCTAAACTATTCTTCAAAACAACACTTTTGAAAGCCTAGAATCGATTCAATCGGTGCACCTCACTGTATCAACGTTAATCAAGAAATGACAAACCAGATCATCATTTGTATAGTGTTTCATAAGCTTTCGTACCCTCTACTTGGAGAGAAGGAAAACGACCTGAAGGAATCAGCAGGGATCTACTTTATTTACCTCTCCGCTATACACCCCCTCCCAAATCATAACTTATCGAGACTTTATTGTTGCTTAGGTGTTGAACTTTCGAGCAAACCAACGGTTCATTGTTCATTGTCTTTGTCCCTCCCCCGATACTTAGCGTTCTTGCTCCTGCTTTACGTTCTGAATTAAAAGATGGATAGAAAGAGTGTCTGTCAGTATAATATGACTGGTATTTAGTCATTCTACCTTACTTATGTCATCACATTTCAATAACACAAAACCAAATCATCTGTAAATTACCCTGTTTTTTCATGACAGTATTTGTTGTGATTACGAGAAATAGAACAATAGAATTAGAACAGAGATAAGGAAATGACTAGCCAATGAATATCAGAACTCTGTCACTATCACTAGGACAATTTTATACCAATCCTCTCTCTTAAAATTTGAATTTACTTTCTTATACTTGTCTAAAATGATATTCAAAGCAACCGTGGCATATTATCTGTTATACGTTTCATAATCAGTTTTGTGCGTATTATCTAAGATTTCTTAATTAATGTTTTTCATGCACATTTTTATGAACCTTGCATGTATGTCTACATTTGTTATATATTGTTACTGCTTGTAACTTGGATTTTTCAAAGTTTCCTTGGTTAAGAGTGTTTTTATTTGTGATACAATCGGCTATTTATTTTCTTGTCTTTTCTTCATTTTTTTTGTCGATGAAGGACTCATTGAATTTCGTTTGTAAGAGTGTTTTTTAATTATATCACCTCTGGTTTTATACAGTTTACGAGTGTAAATATGAATATTTGTAATCGTTTTATACAGTTTACCTGTATAAATATGAATGCTTTTGTGATCTCTGGTTTTATACAGTGTACGAGGGTAAATATGAATGATTGTGATCATTTTATACAGTTAACCAGTGTAAATATGAATGATTGTGTTAATTTTACACAGTTAACCAGTGTAAATATGAATGATTGTGTTAATTTTACACAGTTAACCAGTGTAAATATGAATGATTGTGTTAATTTTACACAGTTAACCAGTGTAAATATGAATGATTGTGTTAATTTTACACAGTTTACCAGTGTAAATATGAATGATTGTGTTAATTTTACACAGTTAACCAGTGTAAATATGAATGATTGTGTTAATTTTACACAGTTAACCAGTGTAAATATGAATGATTGTGTTAATTTTACACAGTTAACCAGTGTAAATATGAATGATCACTCGTTTTATGCAAGTTGCAGGTGTGATTTTAATGACATTCGATATTATGATCTACTATTATGATAGTAAGACATCCAACCTATCAACGTCTACATTTCAGCTATAGGACTTGGTACAATGTGTGTCGTTCCAGCACCACTGATCAGAGGGATTTTTTCGAAAACAGTTTTGCCTGATAAGCAAGGTTAGATGAAATGTTTTGATTGAATATATCATATCACCTGATCGTCAATTCATTTCTTTAAAAAAATGTAAAATGAATCACATAAATGGGACACAATACCTTAGGAACTTGAATAATATTGAAATAAGTACCTCGGTATAACAATAATACTCTACATTCGGTGATAAACACTAATTTTATCGATACATATATGTATACATTGAGAGTACCACTTTTGATAGACAACAACCTACACATATATTGAATTTGTAACTACTTAAATATCTCCATTTATCATTTCAGGTGCTTTGTTTGCAAACATCTACATATTTGAAATACTGTGTGGTCTAGGCGGGAGTACTATTTTCAACAATATTTATGCCGAGACACAAACTACAATGAAGGGAATGGCATTTCTTGTCATGGCCGGATTTTACCTCATATCAGGAATTTTGTTAACGTACGTAAACCTTTCCAGTACAATGAGACGATTATTAACATCTGGTGTAGAAATAGAGACCTATGGCTACAGTGCGTGGAAATGGACATGGTTAAAAATAGAAATGCGTCCGAGGGAAATATTATTCCTTGCTAACACACTATTGATTTGGAATGGAATGATATTTCATTCTGTGTCTGTTATCAGAAGTTGCCTTTCAGTATCATTTGATCAGGAATGGAGCTTTACGCCATCACGAAGGACATTGTTACGTCTCACTTTTTCGAACGAAAACTAATAATGTCGTACGACCTAGTAAAAATGTCTCACGAACGAGATAAAAAGTGTAAGAATATGGTAAACAGAGGATATTTGTCAAAAGTATTAACAATTATCTTCCACAGGTGTGTCTAATATTTTAGTATATTTCACGAGTCTGCAGTGCTCGTTAAGGATACTGAACATATTAGACAAACGAGTGAAGTATATTTATTATTACTGAACCCACTATTGGATATAAATATTTATTACATTTTCAAAAGAAAATTGCCAAATAACTGGCATATTTAGAACAGATATAAAACGAGGAAGCTGACTAGGCTTTTCACGGATATTACTCACCATTGTAACTACGCGACAAAATATAGTCCCTTTAAAAAAGTGGTAAAACTTAATTTCACATTCACATAGAACATGTTAGTTATTCATGTCACTAAGCGAAAATATATGCTGTAAAACGTTCAGGGAGAGTTTGTTCTATGAAAAGTAACTACACGTTCGGTTAGATATTATTTCTACTCTCCCATTTCCTTTAGTATATTTCTGGGTTTTTTCTTTTGAAATAACTTACTATGTTAATGTTATGACATTTAATCTATCTTTAGATAATATTCGTGTTTTGTCTTTCAGTATCTGCATGTGTCTGACGTCGGTGTGGGGGACATATAATCTATTTATACAAGGCGGCAGTGAACCTTCAGTGAACTCCAGAAGAAGTGACACCTTAAGCTTAGATAACGTGAACTTGCAACAAAGGGAATCACATGATACAACCATCAAAGTAAAGCAAGAAACAGAATCAGTTGACTACTTGTAACAGGACTGTCGTAAATAGACACAACTTGGAAATATATGCTGATATGTTGTATGTTGAAAATATCAAATCATATATAAACTAATTGTCGTGGAACAGTGATCGATTAAGTCTCTTCTGTACAATGTAACTTACATGTACATACAATATAATTGTTAATATGTATCGTTAGACACTTGCTATTTTTGTTTTCATGATATAAACTGCTTACCTGTGACTTCACTCTTTCATATGTATATATGTATGTCTTAAATACTAAATGTATGGTTGTAAATCCCAAACATACCGTATAAGCGTACTTTCACGTGTCCTGTCTATCTTATCATGCACGCATTCCCTTATGTTTCTATACCGCTTGAAATGGTTCATGGAATATTAATATAATAGTTATAGTTACGTTACGGCAAATTTATGTACCATCTATCATTATATATGTCTTAAAGTTTGATAAATATGTATGATTTAAATAGTAAATATCTTAAAAAGTTATTTTCCACCTAATGCACATGCATTTTGTTGTTCAGTTCTCATAAAAGTTAGCAAGCCGATGTTCTTGATCATTTAAGCGCTTGTATTCTATATACGGAGATGTACGCCACATAAAGCTCTCGATTGAGACTGTATACACATGCGTGATGAGATAGCTAGGCCGCTATTTACAATTTATCATTCCCGAAGTCATGCTATGGCAGCGGATCGTGTTGTCCTTAGTAACCTGTAGCGATTGTTATGTCCTTCAATGTATGTATTATTGTTTTCTGCGTGTTATCATTTTGTTTGTATGTATAATATTTCAATTTCTACCCAAATCAGACTCAATGAAAGTACTAAATGTGGTAAATTTCGTTTACCAATGAATTTGACCAGTATTGTTTTCACAATTCAATTTTTTTTAAACTTCACTTACTTTCAAAAAGAAAATTATTTTTCACATTCCTTTCTCTATTTCATTGCTTTGTAGTTAAATTTGTATATTACATTCAATACTTTGTGGTAAAGTGGTGTGTTACCTCTGACCCTTTGTTTTGAGTAATTTGTAGTTTAAATTTACAACAATTCATTATTATTTTTTATCCTAGAAATTGATGTCTACTTATTGTCCGAGAGATGCAAGAAAATGATCCCGGTACAATTTCCCTAAGGGAATGGTTGAGCTCAGCAGAGGAACCTACGGAAGACCAATAGTATTAAGGAACGAAAGTCATTAAGTGGTACTGGATAAATAGGGAGCTCTTTTATCTGGATGGACACGAGGTTATGTGGAGGAAACCAATTGATGACGACACATCGCCTCTACTGGTGGCACCACCTGGCACACATGAAGAGGTTCTCCAACTGTGTCATGACATACCATCAAGTGGCCCCCAGGGAATTAAAAGGGCCAAGGGCATTGTAAAGCAGAGATTCTTTTGTTATAAGTTGTCGAGCTTCGTGCAGAACTTCGTCCAGTCGTGCGGAATCGGTATCCGCAATAAAAAAAGCGACCCGGAAATCACGCTGCCTCTAGACTCTCTACCATGCAGGTGAACCGATGGAACGTATCCACCTGGATTTCCTGGGCCCACTTCCACAGACAAAGAAAGGGAGTGAATTCGTTTTGATAATGGTCGATCAATTTTCTGAATAGGTGGAATGTATAGCACTGCCATCTCAAATCGCAGAAACAACAGCTCGGGCTGCTGTAAATGAGTTCTTTTCAATGTTTGGTTACCCCTTTGAAATTCAGACGGATCAGGGACGGAATTTTGAAAGTCGTATATTTAAGGCTATCTGTGAGATAATGCACATTCACAAGACCCGTACGACAGCTTATAGGCTATCGGCCAATGGCCAAGTTGAACGCTATAATCATACGCTTATGGATGATGTCCGTTGTTGTTTTGAAATCTCAGCATCAGTGTGATCTACATTTACCACAGTTGGCCGGAGCACTACGCTGATCAGTGAACAGAAACACTGGGTTTACGCCTAATAAATTAATGTTGGGTAGAGAGACCAATCAGCCTGTAGACTAAATGTTTCGACCGACAAAAGAAACGACGGAGGACGACCACGTTAAGAAGCTAGAGAAGGTTATTTCTTTTGCACATGAGACGGCGAGGAACACCCTGAAGACAACGTAGCGGCGCATGAAACGAGACTAAGTCTTGCGTGTAAAAAAGTCTCAGTTTAAGGAAGGTAATTTTGTGTTTATCCTTGACACGGACAGAGCAATCTTATAGTCGTGAACAATGATCAGATAAAATTATCCCGGGACAGGAATAATCCTAAATGAACTGTGGACTTTCGAGACAGTGTGAAATACGGCACAATATCTGAGGATGTGTATTGTATATGTAATGGACCAGACGATGGCAGTTTCATGATTGCCTGTGATTCATGCTTTAAATGGTTTCACTGGTCATGTGTGTCGGTCACACGGGAGGAAGACGACTTCCTAGAAGTATACTTCTGCCCCAGTTGTTCACTCTGACATAAAAGAAAGCGGGGAAGTGTGTGGTGTAAATAGTACGTGTATATATGTTTGGATGCAAGCGTCTGGGCGACGTTCCGAGGAGAGCCACATTCTGAGAATTGTTTTGAAGACTTGATTTGACAGAAGCAACATAACGGTCATTGGAGACTACAACCACATACCGACGCATGTACATAAGAATATCTATATACTGTATTACTGGTCTTTTTGAACACTGTCTCTGTCTTGATGGAATAGTCTATCTACTTGCTATGTACCATGTGTCATTTCCTATTCTTCATGCCTCATCCTGATTGAAAATGGGTAAAAAAACAGAATATCAATTCAGTATTGAGACACATTGGAAATCAGAAGCTAGTTCTAACCTCTCTCACTCATTCAACTTATATAATTTTACTATCTTGAAATATCATACAAGTTTTAAAATATATAGTTCTGTTTTATAATTCATATTTTATTGTTAACTTCAAATGACATTAAAGAGGGTCCTCTATGCAGTCTTGATATTGCTCACCTGAATGTCAGGTCTTTAAGAAATAAAGTTGACATTATAGAAGCTGAATTAAATAATAATGACATAGTATGTTTAACAGAAACTCATCTTCCTCCTGAAGTACCAGATTCGGATATTAACATTGACTCTTACCTACATGGCTGGACCGAAGATCGGGCCCTGGTGGTGGAGTTATTATTTATCATAGAAATACAGTTTTCATTAAAAGACGAACATATTTAAAACATGAAGATGTAGAATTAATCTGGGTTGAGGTATGTGGTGAGTCTCGTAATTTTTTACTCTGTTGTTTATAGACCAGACATGCCTGTCGGTTATTGGGAAACCCTTGATTTTGTGTTAGATGGAGCTATAAATACTAACCTTAATGTCGTAATAACAGGTGATATAAATGTAAACATGATTAACTTACAACCTCATAGTCATCTTGGTAGATTAATGACCAAATACGATCTTGTGAATTATGTAAATGAAACTACTCTTTTAACTCCAACATCTTCCACCTCATCAGACATTGTATTTTCTAACAGTTTGAACTTCATCAAAAATTATCTGTTTCCCCGCCTATTTGTAGTGATCATTCTCTTTTACAATTTTGTATTTCATTTGATGTTTTCAAACCAAAAACTTACAAGAAAAAAATGCTTCTCTCTCAGGAAGCTGATTATGTTAAAATGAACAGGACCTGAATATAATTAATTGGGTTTCACTCTCAGAATTGTAAGATAGTTGTGAATTTAATAATACTCTTTGTGATGCTATCAATCAACAGATATCTGAATGTATTCCTAGTAGAAATATTACAGTAAGACCTAGAGATAAAAAGTAGATGACACAAGAAATCAGAATTAAAATTAGACAAAGAAATATGGTAAATAGAAAAGCAAGGTCTAGTGACTTACCACGTCACTATAGAAATATCAGGAATATAGTCATAAGTAAAATTAGGGAGGTTAAGTATAATTATTTAGAAAATATGCATACATTGTTAGCTAATAGACATACCTCCTCATCTCGTTGGTGGAACATTGGTAATTTTCTTTTGTCAGTTGCGGCTGGCCTTGATATCAATAATTGATTTTGAGAAATTACAGAAATAAATTATGTTTTCGGTTTCCAGGAGTCTCCGTATAAATCTTTCTCTTGATCACACTTCGCCTCGGTTTCATCGCATTTGAATAAAGATACTGTTAACATATAAGTAATATGCATTGGTCAGGAATCTTATCACACTATTGATATTCTTACTAGCGTGAGTTACTTATAAATGATAAAGAAAACATTAAAGTCAATGAGTAAATAACATTAATATGTTTTCTCCGACGTCTTCTGTTAGGGGATATCGAAGAGCGCTTGAAAGCTGATGTATTTTTCTACATGACCGTAGGAGCCAACTTAAAGTGCACACCCCTCCCCTTGCAGAATCATTGGTTTTCTTCCCCATCTTCTAACAAGAGGTCATGAATGACACTGGCTGTTGCGAGGACGTTAAACCACGTCGGTGTAACACTAAAAGTAAGAAAAACAAGAAATCAAAACTGATATTCGATAAAACCAATCGCTTTCAAACAGATCACAGATTTATATGTCCATATTATCATTGTTTGTATTGTTCGAAACGTGATTATATGGCTCCGTTGGCATTGATAAGAGGGATGTTATCAAAAAGAAGTTTGCCTGACCAACAAGGTATTATATAGCATATCCAGGTTATTAAAATGTTTAATATGTAATTTGATTTAAATTGTAAACGAAATTCCGAATAAACGCGGATTGATCTCCAATGGCAAAGGAAGTGTATTTATTTCAATGTGTTCTGTTTGTTTTCATATCATGTACATTGCAAATATAAACATATTCGAACAGGGGAAAGTACTCTTAACAATACTATCAACAATATTTATGCTGAAACACAAAACATTATGAACACTATAATATGTTTTGCCATGGTAGGAGTCTTCCTACTGTTAGAAGTTTGTTAATGCATGTAAACGGAAACATGTGTGGATGTTTTAAAAAATTAAACAAAATCTTTAACATCTGGTATATTAAGGATATCCGTGTGTGTGTGTGGAGGGGGGGTTCTAACTAGAGTGTAATGCTACTATTTGTTAATATTATATAGAAGGATTTACTTTACAAAATTTGAGTTGTGGTGAAATCGTCAAAACAAATTCTACAATGGGATTTATCTGCATTTAAGATAAAAACTTTGCAAATATTTATGTTACGAGCCATAACATCTCATTTGTCGTTTTTGAAAAGAAAACATGATTTTCGTTTTATTTAATGATCGTGTCTGCTCATTCACTGGTACACTGTTTCGTGAATAGTTTCTTGGTGTGTTGTGTTTTTTTCCTCTCTTAAAATCTCTCCCCCCCCCCCCCCCCCCCCCCCCCCGACCCCCACTCACCACCCGACTACAATTGAATTACTATACAGAAACCTTGTTAAGAAGTATTTGTTGTATTTTATTCCTTTTCTAAGACAAGTTTGAATTTTATAACAAATTTTGAAAACTCGCCATCACCTTTATCTATTCCATATCTGCTCGTGTATGACGTCGGCAGAGGAGATATCAAATCAAATTTCTATATACAATGGGACAATGAACCTAGAGTGAACTCCAACAGAATCGTAACAATGCTGAGATAATGTTGATTTGGAGCAAGAAAATCATGCCAACTTTCCATGGTGTAGGATCTAGCGGAGTAAAAATTACTTCGACGTAGCGTTTTCTAGTAAAGAAACAATATGTAAAATATTGGTGTGCGCTGTATTGTATGTACTCCATATCCGTATTTAATATCCTATAGGCCACATGTGAAGAGAATCTCAATTTAATATCTGCATTCTAACATTTATTTTTATCAATTCTCACTTTACTTACTTGTTTTTACTAGGTTTCATATCAAGTCCTAAGCATCACTGACGAGCTTCAGTTCAATCTCATTATTTAGCCATACTATATCTCTTAATTTGTACTGAAAAGAAAAAGTATCTGGTGAACATGACAAAGTCTTCCGTAAATGTAACCTTTATCACTGCATGCAATAGTATTACAAATACAATCGCGAAGTACCGTTTGCCTGTATCACTAATATGTGAATTGTCGTTGCTGATCAAAATTCATCGTGTCAGCCAATCAAAACTTGGCAGGTATCGTCGATGAAGCAGAAGACGCTGAATATTCCGGAACACATGGTCTTATTCCTCTGGTACATTTTCAGGAGTCTCCGTGTAAATCTTTTTTGTTCATACTTTGCCCTAGTATTATGGAGTTTGAGTTTGAATTATGATTATATTGCCATGTTGACACCTTTTAATGTTTTTCGATCAACGTGTGAATTTTTTGTTTTCATGATGGCATGATAGTTAAATAACACTCACTATTTTGACCGAAATCTCACTATGTCACAGCTGGCCAGGGGCATATTTTAATTCGAACAGTGGAGTGAAATCCTGCTGTACCACAAAAATCAAGGGATTTCCTTCCTTAGAAAAGGAAAGTAAATTCCGTTCATATACAACTAGACTAGGACGAATATATATCTCTGATTGTGATGCATTAAAACACTTGTTCATACTGTTCTCAAATTTTCATAATTCCATTTTAAGTTAATATGTGTTTCAATCATTTTTAAAACTTCCGAACAATTAACCAATAAATCAATCTCAAACAATAGATTTTTCAATATTACAATGAAACTAAGGAAAAGCCGACGTTGATTTGTTTGATGCTCCACACTTTGTATATAGGTTATCTGGAAATTTAGTATACCTGGTTACCGACCTGTTGACACCGTGATAAATATAGATTGTCATTATACATTACGAGTCAGCATATCAATATTTTAATCCGACTGACCTAGTTATCGTGCTATTTTCATATTATTCCTACCACGTGTGTCGAAAGATTGTATCATATAAAGATATATGAATTGTGTATTATCTCACACTAAGTTAAAGTTGATATCTCGTGATGTTCATGGCCACAACTAACCAACGATGAAACCACTTGTACAAACGGACAGCTTACTACTTGTACGGGATGTCAAGTAATGCATTTGATTCTACTTAACATTACATCAAACTTTCAGTGGACTTAAACAAGCGCAAAATGCAAGTCAAACACAACAAACCCTTGTCAGATGTCGTTGAAACCAGTGGTGTCTCCAACTATGAAGAAAAAAGTCCTCTGTTATCTAATACATCGAAGCCAACTAAATGGTCAGGACTGCTTTTGAGGAATGTTTTGATTATACTTTTTGCTATATCTTTTAGTACGTATCAACTGTGTAAAACACAGTTTTTATATAAACGAATCAGTGAAAGTAGGTCAACTATAAACAAATCGAAAATAACCTGTGGCGAGATCAATGGATCAGTTGCTGAAGACGAAAGCCAGACTGAAACAACAAACCTTAACTGGCATTTTGGTATCGTACAGTTGTCTATTTGTATACCTATGATAGTGCTAATTGGTATCTATTCGGACGTTATTGGACGTAAATACTCTCTTCTCATATCGTTTGTGGCTAATGCCATACTCTATGGATGGATGGCTTTGGTAGCGGCGTTTGATTTACCTCTCAATTACCTGTATATAGGATATGCTATTTCAGGTCTCGGTGGCGCCCAGTTCAACATCTTTGCCACTTTAGCAGCGTCCGTCGCGGATTTAACCGGAGCCAGTAAATCACGATCATTTTCATTCGCCATTCTCTATTTCTCCGCTGGTGTAGGCTTGTCTTCATCTGAATTCGTCGAGGGATATATCATGAAGAGCTATGGTTTTGTGTGGCTTCTTGCCTTCTCATCCTTGTCTTTATTGTTTGCTGTGGCATTAATTATTTTCTTTTTTGAAGATGCAATTCCAACCAAGAATTCAGGGTTAAGAGAAGTTTTCTCAAATTTAAAAACATATTTCGGAGACAAGAAAAATATTCATCGTTTTCCTAAGTGGGTATATATTGTATCTTTGATGGGTCTGTTATTGTTCTACGCACCTAATGATAATCGAGAAGATTTGGAGGTATTTCTCGAATTAAGGTCACCCTTTTGCTGGGATTCCCAGTATGTCGGGTGGTTTCAATCGGCTGAATCAGCTGTACACATGCTTGCTGGCCCATTGCTTATGATGGTATTACAGAAATACTTCAGCGACGAAACCATTGCTGTTATGGGTTTGCTGTCGGGAATGGCCTTTTTCCTGCTATTTGCATTCGCAGTTACTAATTGGATATTATATGCAGGTAAAATATGTTCTATGAAAATATCCTTTAGCAACACATTTCTACCGTTTCGTTAATACCTTAGTATGATATTCCTTAGGTTTTGCTCACTGTATATTCCTTAAGATTATACGTTAACATTCTCATTTGAGGGACAGTCGGAACGAATTTGGCAAACAGCAAATCTTGATGGTTCTTATATTGATGATACATATGTTAATGAAGAGTAAACTTGTTTTATGCTATGCTGGAAATTAGATCACGAATGCTGGTTTGTCAAGAGTAAAAACAGTCTTTGAAATGCTTCGAATTATACGGGATCTTCGAGTTAGACGAGTTTCCGATAACGAGGTTCAACTATAGATGAAATTGATTATTATTATCTTTTCTGTCATCTTAATTCGTGTCTTTAAAAAGATTTTAGTGAGTGTTTTTATATAACAAGTCATTCTGCAGATCATTTATATCATTAATTATTAATTATCTAATCTCCATCCTAAAAACAATGGTTATGTATTTTTTATTTGAGGATTTTCATGGTCTTCCTCTCGTATTAAAACAAAATACGTGATCTCATGTTCAGTATATACATTAAACAAGCACATATCCCCCTGATTCGCCTAAATAACGGTAACGTTACACCTTTTAACTGGATAATTTTCATGTCTAATCTCCGATATACTCATGACAATCATTCTGATGTTAGCGCAAATATGGCGACCATCTTTTACCTGTTCAGGCAGACGATCGACCTCGATATTGTAGAATTGTATGAAAACAACATGTTCAAATATGTCAGCTAAATTTGAGGTGGGAAGAACGATGAAGTTAATCTTAACATATTCTGATTTATTTTTCTCCGCTTTCAAGAGAGTTTATCGGTAATGTCAAGATATTAAGAAAGTACGACGATAGTAAGGAATACAGTAGATCATATTCTAAATTCAGTGATACAATTAATTTGTAATATCACAACCAAAATACATATCACAAGGTATTGTCTCCTACGTTACTGTATAATTCTACACGGAACGATACATAAATCCTAATTTCCGTTTGAAAGAAATGTTCTGCCAACTTCGGAGGACATTCCTGTCACTTGGGGAAGCCTTTCCACGATAATGACCGTTGTTAAAATTGATTTTCTTTTGTGAAAAAATATCTTCGCTATGTATACACAGACATGACGAATCTCGTGTATGTACACTAGGAATCAATGTAAACTACAATGTTGACTGACAATTTCCGTTTAAATACTCGACGTCGTCTCGTGTCAAAACCAAAATCAATTATCCAAATCCCAGTGTCTGCATGTCAACAAGAATGCTATTCTCTTTCCTAAATTTATTTGAGTTGTAAAGTAAAATAAATCTAGAAAAGAGAGAGAGAGAGAGAGAGAGAGAGAGAGAGAGAGAGAGAGAGAGAGAGAGAGAGAGAGAGAGAGAGAGAGAGAGAGAGAGAGAGAGAGAGAGAGAGAGAGAGAGAGAGAGAGAGAGGGGGGGGAGGGAGAGAGAGAGAGAGAGAGAGAGAGAGAGAGAGAGAGAGAGAGAGAGAGGGAGAGAGAGAGAGAGAGAGATAAAGGGTGAGAGAGAGAGAGAGAGAGAGAGAGAGAGAGAGAGAGAGAGAGAGAGAGAGAGAGAGAGAGAGAGAGAGAGAGAGAGAGAGAGAGAGAGAGAGAGAGAGAGAGAGAGAGAGAGAGAGAGAGAGAGAGAGAGAGAGAGAGAGAGAGAGAGAGAGAGAGAGAGAGAGAGAGAGAGAGAGAGAGAGAGAGAGAGAGAGAGAGAGAGAGAGAGAGAGAGAGAGAGAGAGAGAGAGAGAGAGAGAGAGAGAGAGAGAGAGAGAGAGAGAGAGAGAGAGAGAGTTGGAGATTACAATAGATGTGAAAATCGTTGAAGTTGGTTGCATGTTTATTTCAAAGGATTTTTTTTTATCGTTTTAAAAGAATCTTCCGGTAAATGTAAGAGACATCTTTTGTAATAATTATTGTTGATCTTGTGGATTGATAATTTCACTTAAACCCTTTCATCACGAAATGATTTCTTTGGCATTCTTACATTACCGACACATGCTTAGCCTAGATGAAAGGGGAGATAAATGAATCGGATTTAGTCTTTAACATCGTCATGATCGTTTTCTTCGCTGGGAAATTCGGTGTCAGGTCATGTCATGTTAGTTTTCATAAATTTCTCCAATGTCAACGTCGACCATATTCCTGAACATAACAAATGGCCGCCATGTTTTGGCTAGTGTCAGAATGATTGCGATGGCAACATATTGGCGGTTCATTTATATACCAGGGATTAGATCATGAAAATTGTCCACTCAATAATTACGTTATATCGCCACCATTATAAAATTGTAAATATACTTCATTCGAAAATCATATTTATGTAGTGTTCCCAGTCTCTTGTATACCTGTATCAGAATTGCAACAAAAATAAGACAGACTGTAAACAAAACCGTCAGTATTTTCGTCAATTTCACATTCCGAGGGTTATGCATCGTAAATTTGATGATCTTCTTCGTGTTAGTAATTAACTTTATGAACAGTCAAATGTGTGTTTCCACTTATAGGTGTGGCGGCTGGGATCCTGCTAATGGCGGTACCGCCATGTTTAAAAGCGTCCCTTTCAAAGATGATTCCTCCCGATTTTCAAGGTAAGGTTTTCTTAGAAAATACGTGTAATGCAGAATTGTTTGTCAAATACCTGAAATTCGATTGTACAGCATAGCATTGTCATCGTTTCAAACAGCTGATTTTATGGATACTTTCAATAGTCGTCGATCACATCAGGTTTCCTAATCTTATAAAAGTCACATTCAAAAGGTTGATGATGGCAAGAGCGAAAAATCAACGCATTTACCTGTCCTTAAACTTCATTATTTATCGCAATGTATATCTAGACCTACTGGAAACTCACACAGTAACAAGTTTTCATCACGTAGATAAACTGCAGGCGTCGTCCCACTCTGAATGTACATTTTTACATTTTGTACAACAAATCAATTTTCGCTGCCATTGTAGGGATATCCCAAAGACCTTTCAAATGTTTTGATTGAATACTTATTTTTTTTCTTGTTGACACAATCATTTTTTTTCAGAAAATCATTATCATTTTTTGTTTCCGGTAACATAAAACGTTATTTTTTCTGCATGAGTGACTTTTGATATTGTGGATCAGGATCAAAATACGGAAAATAAATATTCCGATTTCTCTTTTGTGACCACAATGCCTTTAAGATGTATCTTTTTTTTTCTTTCAAAAGGTTCTCTGTTTGCTGTCATTTACTTGTTGAGTGTGATATCAACTATGGCAGGATCTACTATTTTTAACAACATATACGCCCACACTCAGACCACTATGCACGGGTTGACTTTCGTGGTGATGGCTTTCTTTAACCTCATGGCTCTCTTGTGTGTTATGTAAGTGTTAGGTACTATTGTTAGAACATAAAAGGCGACATGAGAGGGTAATTCTTCAATGACCTTAATAAACAAAAACAAAACTTTGAGTGGTTGTCTCATTTGGCCTGGTACTTTGTTTGAGACCGTATAAAATATGGAAGCTTTTCCATTTGTCTGAATCTACAATATTTTTTTTACCAGATATGTTGAGTGAAAATCAAATCAACAGTGGGATTAATGTTTTCTTGATAAAGATACCATATTGATTATACTGAAAAATTATACATATTGATCTAACGAGAACAAAAATCTACTTATTGCTTAAACAAATTGAATCTGTCATTCTATTGAAATCAATCAGTACTTTGAAAAAAATAAAACATCGCTAAAATGATATTTCGGAGATAACTTGTACAGCAATCAGTGTTTAGGTCGATTACAAAAGAAAAGTTGTTTGATGCCAACTTACCGATCATTTGTGTGTCGATATCTTGACGATGAAGGATAATGATGATGTCCCTGAATACCATTCTATAGTGCTATATCATTTATTCTCAGTGTCTGAAGATAGATTATCTGCCTTTTTCAGGTCTGTGATAGCCTTTAAGAAGAGCGACAGAGGCTTGTCCATAACGGCAGCCATCATGAATATCAACGATTCTGAGAAAAATTATTATGCTTAAACTTTGTCTCTCGTACCCAAGACTACCGCGATATATATCTTGTGGAAGAAAAAGCAATGTTTGGTACGGTTTTTTTTTCATTTGACACCGAAAATTATTTGTGAATATTTTCTCCCATCTCTCGGATAAGTGAATTTAAAACTGGTTTGAATATCATCCAACGTCATCTGCTTTACCATGAGAATTTTCCAGGAATAACGCCAGGTAGTTGCATTTAAAGATGGATAACTCTGACAATAACAAATACTTGTAATATTGATTATCATCAATCAAAACATATTACCTTATAATTAGTTAAAACTGTAATTTGTTTAAACATATATCATTCTGAAGCTGATCGCTGTGGTCACAGTGATTTTTATACTTGTACATTATTGTTCACATCGCAGAAAAATCTGATAATTAATACAAACACATAAACCTCACAGAAGGCCTTTTTATCTTGTATACTTGTATGGTATAATATTATAATACGGACAACACCGAAAACTCTACTTTCTATAGAGAAGAATGAGGAAAAAAATTAGATGGGGCACAATAAAGTCGAATATATTCATACTTTAAGAAGAAATGACGATAGATATGAGGTGTCGTATAAGATATTATCCTGCAACTGGCACCGCCGTTGTCGGATTACACCTGCCGCATACATTTTTGCTGTGTTCGACAGTGATAGAAAACAACTGTATTTTTGCACGTACGGTAACTCGACAGAATTACTTTCTGAATTCACTTGAATATATAATTTTAATACTTATTGAAATAAGCGATGTTATATGTTGTAATGCTACAAGTCGATTTCGTCGTTATATCCGATGAAGTTTGGAACTATGTTTCCGCGCGGAGCAATTATTTTGGCGACGTCATCAGGCAAAATTCAGCGTAACGTCAGTGTCTGCATGGTAAACACAAATTAAACACCACATATGTTTGCTTCAGTAGTCTGACTTTCAATCATTGTTGCAGGATAAATAGAATACATGGTCAATATTTTAAGCTGCATTTTGGCTCGGGACAGAAATACATGGATCCAATACAAAACAATAATTCAGTTCATTAAAATGTAAGATCACTCATAAACTAGAAGCAGAGTAAGAGAATAATGACATAGTCTGTATAACTGAATCTCAATTAATACTCCTAATATTTAACTGACTGTGATATTCATATGCGCTCCTTTCATCCCGACCCATTTAGGAAAGATAGAACTGCCGGTCCTGGGGCGTTCATAAGAATACTGTTATTTTGAATAGACGAATTAATTTGGAGATGAATGACATTGAATTAATATGGTCAGATGGTCAGAAGTACAAATTTACAATCACAGATTTCTTCTCGGATATTTATACAAACCAGAAATTAATGTTGGTAACTGGAATGAATTAGATGAAACATTGACCAGAGCTGCTGATACATCACTGGATGTGGTACCGACAAGTGATATCGATATTAATATGTTAAATATACCATTATATCACCATTTATCACAACGTCTTATTAAGCATAACTGAGTGATCCTTATTAATGAACAACAAGAATAACACTTGAGAGTGCCTCATCCATTGATGAATCAACAATATTTTTTTAAATGTTGTATTTGAATTAATGTATGTAACGTATGTATAGTGTGTATGATGTGTAAGAGTTATCTCCCTTTATTTTCTATATTATTATTTCTGTATTAATTCTTTTGTGTTACTTTCATTTCAATCTTGTAAAACTACTGTGTAAATTAATTGATTTATTCTACTCTGGCCACTATGTGGAGAACAGCTATATGTTGTTATTTAATCCACATTCCCATTAACATGTTTTGTCATTAAAATTACTTTTGTCTTTCTTCACACTCGCTAGTATAGCTATGTTTTATATACTGACCATGTATTCTCTATATCTATAATTCAAAGTGGTATAGTGAGTTACCGCCTATTACAACGTGAATTCGGGGTCACCGTGTCTAAAGATATGTTTCTGTATGGCTATACAGTGGTTAGAGCTGGGAAACGCAAATGAAAAGTATGTGATTTTTTATAACAAAGACATTGAGCACTAAGATGGAATTTCACAGTCCCTCTTGCTACTCTCATGCAACCCATGACTGCATTCATTATAACCTGGTTGGATTTTATAATAATGATGTCAGTAGCTGTGCGACACTTCACGCACAATCACACTAATAGTCTTAACATCTTATACTCTACACACAACCACACTAATAGTCTTAACATCTTACACTCCACACACAACCAAACAAATAGTTTTAACATCTTACACTCCACACACAACCACACTAACAGTTTAAACATCTTATACTCCACACACAACCACACTAACAGTTTAAACATCTTATACTCCACACACAACCACACTAAGTCTTCACATTTTATATTACACGCACAACCACACTAACATTTTTAACATCTCACAGTCTGTGCTGCACACGCCGATATATAAACAATCGACAATTTCAATGGTTCAATTTGAGTTTTCGTTGGAGATTATTTCTGCAAGCGGTTTGATGAATATGTATATGTTCCTATGACCAAAAACCGGAATGTTGAATATTTTTTTAAATAGTTTAAATCTAATTTCCCAAAGGTCCTCTGAAACTAAAAAGCCTTGTTGGAAACAGAAGAAATCATTCTTTGACAAATATACCAGAGAAAAATTCTCCCACAACTTCCAATACGTACGTAATGATTAGTCAGACATGATAAAATATTTTAACAATTATATACAACCAGGAAAAGGTATTCTATTTATGGAATGTGTGTTCCGAGGGATGGTAAAGCGGCGTGAATTGTATTATCAATATACATTTAACGCCAGAGATACTGAAGTTAGGTATACTTAGAATATTATGAGATGATGTGAATATTCGTGAATATTACAACGACAGTCTGTAAAAAAGTCTATACCCATCCTTCTAATCTAAACTGATAAGATATCTATAGACACAATATTGGTCGGGATTTAGAGCAGACTTTCACGAAGGCTTTTTTTCCAGCATAACATTCACATTATTAACTTACTTTAAATGCTCTTTGCAATAGCATCTGTAACCGTCTTCTTTTTCTCTGTTGTCAGATCAATAAACTTTGACAACATACAACGTAGATGCAAGTATAAGGTGTGAGGTTGGTTCCCCTGCATTTGTGTTTTGTGTTTGTGTTGATATAATCCACTAACAATTTTTACCTCAATGGGTCTGTATAATGCGCGGGGATGGGGTGGACAGTGGCTATTTCCAAGTAAAAACTCCTAATTTGTTCCGCAGATGTAACGTTATCATTCTCAAGCGTAACCAATACACAACAGCGAACCAATTTAGTGTTTTATGTTATCGATTCTTAAATATCAATAACTGTTGATGGATCGCTGCGGACTAGCGCTCATATATTAGTTCAGTACAATGTTTATTGCCAATATAGCCTGCTGTCTACCTGCTCTCTCTCATGATCGCCTGAACACACTTTGTGTTATCAAAGAACACCAACAGGGGGAACGTCTGATTTATTTTCATTAATTTCTTAAACAAATGGTTATCGGAAAATTGTTGATAACATTTTTGCGTCGTTCTGCAGTTAACCAGGGCGGTTATACTTAAATGGATAGTGTCTAAGTGATCTAAGCAAACAATGGAAGATTTAACCTCTAAGATAATATCAGTGATTGTTTTTATGTGGCTTGTAAGTATAGTAAAAGGCAACTGTAGACAGAAACCACAACTACAAGCTGCCAATACATTGGATCCTGTATCTAAATCCCCTTGCGGATTACAGCAATGTGAACGGGATTGTTTCTCTAACGCAAACTGTGTGATAATGGTTTTCCACATAAAGAGTTTAGAGTGTTATACGGAGCTGACCATCGATTCCGTTGAAGCTACGGGAAGTTTGGATTTTGTTGTAAAACTCCGCCACCAAATCGCATCGGAACTGGATGCGTCCTATTTGTGCAATAATCACCAATGTGAGAGCGGACACACTTGTATTGGTCTATCGAGTGGTGTTCATGTCTGTATGGCAATGCCTTGTGGGCAACCGTTGTCTATTGCTAACGCAGATGTCAATGTCATTAGTTATTCAATTTCCTCAACAGCATCATATTATTGTCATATCGGATACAACGCAGTCGGAACAATGGAAGTCACGTGCCAGCCCTCTCTCAAGTGGACAGACACCAGTTTCATTTGTATCAAAAATGGATTTTCTTATGATCAAGGAACACAAATGATTTATCAAATCTTTACTTCGGAAAAAACATACTCAGATGCGAAAAGTCATTGCGCTAATCTAGGGTCGGAACTTGTGAAGATTAATACTACGGAAAGAGTTAACGTGTTATCGTCTTACCTTAACCTTGGACAGTTCTACACTGATGCGTCGGATCTAGTTCAGGAAGGGACTTGGATTTTCTCCGACGGAAGTAATGTTGATATGACATTGTTTAGCCCAGCTGAGCCTGACGGTGGAACGAATGAAAATTGTGCAATCTTCGGATATACTGCTAAATTACACGATGTAATTTGTTCCACTACAAGACTTTTCATTTGTGAAATAAGATGAACGATCTGGCATAGATTTCACACATACGTTTGACCTATCGACAGTTTTCTACAATGATATGCCGGAAGTTATTATAAACATATATCTTTATGCATTTAAAGTATTTTTTGTGGACACTCTTGTTGACGCTGTGATGCACGTTTTCTTTTGGACAATGACAATACATTTTTTACATTCTTCTAAAATGTTTAACGTTGGGTATTGTTTGATTTGTGTGTGTGATTGTGGGCATGTGCGTGTGTGTTTTTATTTTAATGTCTGTTCGAGGAATGAATTACAAAACTAACATATCTTTAATTTACAGTATATATATATATGACTAGCAATTTTATTAATCGTTCTTTTTTTTAATTTGCATTTAGCAAACTGTAATTAGAGGAAAACTAATATTGCTAACATATTTCTTAGGATTCAATTTGACTTTATTAAAATCTTGAATGGCAATTATATGATTTGTTCTTTTTCCAATTTGCATTTGTCGATCTGTAAAAAGAGAAATGTTTATACTGCTACCATATTTGTTTAATTTACTGATAAATTGATCCGTTTAGCTTCGTATACACGACATCAATATGAAAAAAAACTATTATCGAGATGACCTTTTACTCGGAAATCGGAAAACACCTCAAAAGTATTACATTTTTACTATCAATCAGACAACAAAAGATCGATAACCACAAATTCGTAAAAAAAATAGCAATTATTATCATAGATTAAGCAGGTAGCCAATAGAACAGTAACTATGTATATCATAAAGTTGTCAGAACAATGACCAATTATATAGTTACCATGAAACCAGTTTTCTTTTCCATATATTATGTTATGATATGGCGTTTTCTGAAACAAATGTAATATACAGATTTTCTCAGAAAGGCCGCTGATTAACAATAGAAAGTGTTGCCAGCAGTTTACATTGAAGAAATTTCGCTTATCAATATTTTCGGATAAGAATATGAAACAAGGCAGTAATTTAATCATGAGATCAGTTAAGAATCACCATAATTGTATAAAGAAAACACAAGAAAACGACACTCGTCTATTCAAATTGTGTTAAAATTGATTGATAGGGAGGTAGCTAGGCAAATAACTAGATAAATTTGATATTTTCATAATTTTGAAAGAACATTAAATATAGGTGTATAAATTCAAACGTGGCAGGCAAGTTACTTGTACCTTGGGGACTAAAAATTCACCAGCAGTGTCTAAGGTCGAAGGTTGTACAGAAAACAAATTAATTAACACGACCTTTTAACTTAGATTTAACTAAAATTAGAAAAAAAGTACCACTGTTTCGTCCTTCTAGAACTCATTAGTGATGCTCAGGGCTCGGGAAAATAAAAAATCGATTGACGAAAATACCATGAATTAGATGTGAAGATGCACGTTCATGCGTTAATTATGCACGTCACTCGTGACTAGAGTTGTTAAATATAAACAAATACTGTAACCGAGTTTTCCCTCGAAATTTCCAAACTTCGGGCATGATACAACGTATATACCCAATCCTTCAAATTAAATTAAATGTGAATTGGTGTCACTCCAGAAAAAAAATTAGTATGCACTTGTTTTAGTACGTGTGTTTCGCGTTTTATATAAGTAAATGTATAGATAAAGTATTCGAGGTTCTATATCCGGGGAATATACAGGGAAGAAAATATTGAAATATATCAGAAAGGTATACATATAATGCCTGTTGGTCGTTTATGGTTGAATAGAGTGAAATAAGCTGTTTTCTTGTAAAAAATCCATAACACTAAAAATTCATGAGTTTTCAGTATCTAGTGACTGTCCCAGAGGTGGAGGGTGATGATAAAAGACAGTCAGACGCCTTAAGCATCCGGCCGCCGCGACCCTCATGAACATATTACAGTAATATGACAATTATTTACATAGCTCATACATATTCTGATTACTTAGTATGTACTGATGCATTGTTTAGATAATAAATAGCATACTGGATAATACCTGAATCTCTATTTCAGATAAATTTAATCAAATTAAATCGAATTCTGGACATCAAATTTAAGATTTCTTTATATTATATGTTTTTATATAGAGTGTCAATCTATCATGTCTCTAACTGAACAACTGTCTTCATGTTCCTGAAATGCTCGCGTGGAAGAGAAGAACGAGCGATATTTTTTTTACAGTAATGACATCATGGCGTTTGCTTTAACTGAAATACCGAAGAATGTTTATAAAGAAAAAAAAAATATCTTTATTCAACATAATACAACTAAAATACATGTATCAACATATAATGTACATGTAACTATATTTTTTTCAAAGTTAATTATGAAACCACATAACACTGACTCATTAGAGGTTTTTTTTTACCAAATTCTGACACCATACCCTGAATTCAATGGGAAAAAATAGAAAATATGAACCTTGGTTACTGTATTGATTTATTACTGTTAGACTTTGCATTAGTGATTTACAACCAATAATATGCACATATACAGATCGACCTGAGTTTCTGGAACAGTATACACGACAAGATATTTCAAACAGTTGTGCTCATTGTTAATTTCCTTTTAATTTTGCGACGTAGGGCCTAAAAATTGTATGTAAATAACAAGCTTGATTAATTTCTAAATTTTAAATATACAACTCTAATGTCTAACAGCTGTTCCGTTCCATATCAAAGACGAGTTGGTGGAAGTGATATTTCCACAAAGACATATCCGATATTTCTATATTGTATTAACATTCATTAATGTTCCTACAAGCCTAATGAAACTATCACATGCTAATCAGACGATAATTATGTATTTCGGTCCTAAATAGAAAAAAACTTTGCACTTCAGATATGTAAGCTTAACTAAAGTAGGATTTACGTTTTGGGTTGTTCTATTTAAAGTTATATTCAAAGTAATGGAAAACTACGAATAATCAACTCACCAATTGACCTTTCGGTCAAATACTTAAGGTACATATTTTTAAGGCACTGCGTGCAAGAGGAAACAACCAACTATTAAGCCTGGTAGTATCAGCTTTCATCTTTATACAAAAACTGCCAAGAGCAAGTGCATATTTGCATGACGTGATATGATTGGTGCCTAGCTGATCATACAGCAGATCTGATTGGTTGTTTGGAGTATGACGAATGGTGTTTAAAAATTCCAGTTGCTGAAGGGCTCAGTGGTTTTCTGTGAATTATATCAATTGATGTATAAATAAACGTGCTCGCTTGAGATACTATCTTGTCCTTAGGGTGATGGTTCCAGTAAAACGTGACAATGCCTAACCCTACGGTATTAAAATACACTAGACATACCTCGTACGGTGCGCTAGTAAAAAGGACTGCATAAATGTATTTCCTTGTGATCATGGAAACAGAACAATGAGACTGATAAATAAGTCAAAATGACCCTAGATGGTGGTCCATTATGTTGCTGTAACTACTAATTACCCAATTTTCTCAAAATACCTTTCAATAAATAAATAATAATAATCACCTGTCAATAAGGTCCATTAAACAAAAAATCATGTTTTTACGAAAATATACTATCTCAACATTAATATTAAATAGAAATAATATCTGTGTTCATCATGTATAGCGACAAATACTCTATAAATATTGTGCGTTCAACGACAAACTTCTGTAACTTTTACACGTATTAAACGACAAACTTCTGTAAATATTACACGTATTTAACGACAAACTTCTGTAAATATTATATGTATTTAACGGCAAACTTCTGTAACTTTTACACGTATTTAACGACAAACTTCTGTAACTTTTACACGTATTTAACGACAAACTTCTGTAAATATTACACGTATTCAACGACAAACTTCTGTAAATATTACACGTATTTAACGACAAACTTCTGTAAATATTATATGTATTTAACGACAAACTTCTGTAACTTTTACACGTATTTAACGACAAACTTCTGTAACTTTTACACGTATTTAACGACAAACT
The DNA here is from genome assembly GCF_031769215.1 of Ylistrum balloti. NCBI lineage: Eukaryota > Metazoa > Mollusca > Bivalvia > Pectinida > Pectinidae > Ylistrum > Ylistrum balloti. The sequence goes on along the minus strand of NW_026782315.1, from coordinate 121,233 downwards.
TCTGTAAATATTATATGTATTTAACGACAAACTTCTGTAACTTTTACACGTATTTAACGACAAACTTCTGTAAATATTATATGTATTTAACGACAAACTTCTGTAACTTTTACACGTATTTAACGACAAACTTCTGTAACTTTTACACGTATTTAACGACAAACTTCTGTAACTTTTACACGTATTTAACGACAAACTTCTGTAAATATTACACGTATTTAACGACAAACTTCTGTAACTTTTACACGTATTTAACGACAAACTTCTGTAACTTTTACACGTATTTAACGACAAACTTCTGTAAATATTACATGTATTTAACGACAAACTTCTGTAAATATTACACGTATTTAACGACAAACTTCTGTAACTTTTACACGTATTTAACGACAAACTTCTGTAACTTTTACACGTATTTAACGACAAACTTCTGTAAATATTACATGTATTTAACGAGAAACTCCTGTAACTTTTACACGTATCTAACGGCAAACTTCTGTAAATATTATTTGTATTTAACGACAAACTTCTGTAAATATTACACGTATTTAATGACCTACTTTTGGTCGCCTGTGTTTTGACGACATACTTTGGAAACTTTCACATGTGTTTAGCGACCTACTTCTGTAACTATCACATATATTGCCCCTGACGACACATTTCTATCTCTATCATTAGTGTTTTGATGAATTACATTATACCTACGAATCATCTGTATAACACGACATACTATATGGAATATGAATTTCAAGATACTTATCGATTACGTTGAAAACTATGCTAAAAATTAATAAAAAGAGAACGGGCTGCGTTGGATTTACTTTCTGAGTGGGTTAAATCCATTCGGCTTATGGGTATGTTATTGTGCCAGCATATGAGGCGTCTAATAACTTGATCCTTGTCTGCAAACATTTTCTGTCTACAAATATATCTAGACTTCTTGATATCGAAGGAATCCCATCTAAACATTATGACATCTTTCCATTCATTAAGATCTTAACCATAAATAGCGGATTCCTTAACGACACATATAAACAACGTTCTATTGCTGACTCGTCTACGTTTTCGGTCAAACATTTGTTCAAACTTCTTTCTGTGATGTATAGTAAATAGTATGTTGATCATGTGATACTGTTTACTCAAAATGTGGAGTTGATAGTATGTTGATCATGTGATACTGTTTACTCAAAATATGGAGTTAATAGTATGTGGATCCTGTGATACTGTTTACTCAAAATGTGGAGTTAATAGTATGTGGATCCTGTGATACTGTTTACTCAAAATATAGGGTTAATAGTATGTGGATCCCGCGATACTGTTTACTCAAAATGTGGAGTTAATAGTATGTTGATCATGTGATAATATTTACTCAAAATGTGGAGTTAATATTATGTTGATCCTGTGATAATATTTACTCAAAATGTGGAGTTAATAGTATGTTGATCCTGTGATAATATTTACTCAAAATGTGGAGTTAATAGTATGTTGATACTGTGATAATATTTACTCAAAATGTGGAGTTAATAGTATGTGGATTTCAAAGAACCGTACAGAGCTTTTGACCAATCTTGAACACCGTCATTTTTTTAAAATTCATTCCATCAATAAGAATATTTGATGGTTCAACTGTGTACAGTACTGTATCCGATTCTAAACTGAAAGAACGCCTAAGTTCATTTAGTTTGGGAGTTTCCTTTCCCAAGAAAGGTGATTGGCAGACAAATATATGGTTGTGAACTAGGTGATGGGCAGAAAAAAAATATGGTTGTGAACTAGGTGATCGGCAGACGAACATATGATTGTGAACTAGGTGATTGGCAGACAAATATATGGTTGTGAACTAGATGATTGGCAGACAAACATACGGTTGTGAACTAGGTGATGTGATGACAAATATATGGTTGTGAACTAGGTGATCAGCAGACAAACATATGGTTGTGAACTAGGTGATCGGCAGACAAATATATGGTTGTGAACTAGGTGATCGGCAGACAAACATACGGTTGTGAACTAGGTGATTGGCAGACAAATATATGGTTGTGAACTAGGTGATCGGCGGACAAACATATGGTTGTGAACTAGGTGATTGGCAGACAAATATATGGTTGTGAACTAGGTGATCGGCAGACAAACATATGGTTGTGAACTAGGTGATCGGCAGACAAACATATGGTTGTGAACTAGGTAATCGGCAGACAAATATACAGTTGGGAACTAGGTGATTAGCAGACAAATATACGGTTGTGAACAAGGTAATCGGCAGACAAATATATGGTTGTGAACTAGGTGATTAGCAGACAAATATACTGTTGTGAACAAGGTGATCGGCAGACAAATATATGGTTGTGAACTAGGTGATCGGCAGACAAATATATGGTTGTGAACTAGGTGATCGGCAGACAAATATATGGTTGTGAACTAGGTGATCAACAGACAAATATATTGTTGTGAACTAGGTGATCAACAGACAAATATATTGTTGTGAACTAGGTGATCGACAGACAAACATATGGTTTTGAACTAGGTGATCGACAGACAAATATATGGTTGTGAACTAGGTGATCAACAGACAAATATATTGTTGTGAACTAGGTGATCGACAGACAAACATATGGTTTTGAACTAGGTGATCGACAGACAAATATATGGTTGTGAACTAGGTGATCGGCAGACAAACATACGGTTGTGAACTAGGTGATGTGATGACAAATATATGGTTGTGAACTAGGTGATCAGCAGACAAACATATGGTTGTGAACTAGGTGATCGGCAGACAAATATATGGTTGTGAACTAGGTGATCGGCAGACAAACATACGGTTGTGAACTAGGTGATTGGCAGACAAATATATGGTTGTGAACTAGGTGATCGGCGGACAAACATATGGTTGTGAACTAGGTGATTGGCAGACAAATATATGGTTGTGAACTAGGTGATCGGCAGACAAACATATGGTTGTGAACTAGGTGATCGGCAGACAAACATATGGTTGTGAACTAGGTAATCGGCAGACAAATATACAGTTGGGAACTAGGTGATTAGCAGACAAATATACGGTTGTGAACAAGGTAATCGGCAGACAAATATATGGTTGTGAACTAGGTGATTAGCAGACAAATATACTGTTGTGAACAAGGTGATCGGCAGACAAATATATGGTTGTGAACTAGGTGATCAACAGACAAATATATTGTTGTGAACTAGGTGATCGACAGACAAACATATGGTTTTGAACTAGGTGATCGACAGACAAATATATGGTTGTGAACTAGGTGATCAACAGACAAATATATTGTTGTGAACTAGGTGATCGACAGACAAACATATGGTTGTGAACTAGGTGATCGACAGACAAATATATGGTTGTGAACTAGGTGATCGGCAGACAAACATATGGTTGTGAACTAGGTGATTGGCAGACAAACATATGGTTGTGAACTAGGTGATCGGCAGACAAACATATGGTTGTGAACTAGGTGATTGGCAGACAAACATATGGTTGTGAACTAGGTGATTGGCAGACAAACATATGGTTGTGAACTAGGTGATCGGCGGACAAACATATGGTTGTGAACTAGGAGATTAGCAGACAAACATATGGTTGTGAACTAGGTGATCGGCAGACAAATATATGGTTGTGAACTAAGTGATCGGCAGACAAACATACGGTTGTGAACTAGGTGATTGGCAGACAAATATATGGTTGTGAACTAGGTGATCGGCGGACAAACATATGGTTGTGAACTAGGTGATTAGCAGACAAATATACGGTTGTAAACAAGGTAATCGGCGGATAAATATATTGTTGTGAACAAGGTGATCGGCAGACAAATATATGGTTGTGAACTAGGTGATCGGCAGACAAATATATGGTTGTGAACTAGGTGATCGGCGTACAAAAGTACGGTTGTGAACTAGGTGATCGGCAGACAAATATATGGTTGTGAACTAGGTGATGGGCGGACAAATTTATGTTATGAACTAGGTGATCGGCAGACAAATATATGGTTGTGAACTAGGTGATCGGCAGACAAATATATGGTTGTGAACTAGGTGATCAACAGACAAATATATTGTTGTGAACTAGGTGATCGACAGACAAACATATGGTTTTGAACTAGGTGATCGACAGACAAATATATGGTTGTGAACTAGGTGATCAGCAGACAAATATATGGTTGTGAACTACGTGATCAGCAGAAAAACATATGGTTGTGAACTAGGTGATCAACAGACAAATATATTGTTGTGAACTAGGTGATCGACAGACAAACATATGGTTTTGAACTAGGTGATCGACAGACAAATATATGGTTGTGAACTAGGTGATCAGCAGACAAATATATGGTTGTGAACTAGGTGATTGGCAGACAAACATGTCGTTGTGAACTAGTTGATCGGCGGACAAATATAAGGTTGTGAACTAGGTGATCGGCAGGCAAATATATGGTTGTGAACTAGGTGATGGGCGGACAAATTTATGTTTATGAACTAGGTGATCGGCAGACAAATATATGGTTGTGAACTAGGTGATCGGCAGACAAATATATGGTTGTGAACTAGGTGATCGGTAAACCAAAATACGGTTGTGAACTAGGTGATCGACAGACAAACATATGGTTTTGAACTAGGTGATCGACAGACAAATATATGGTTGTGAACTAGGTGATCAGCAGACAAATATATGGTTGTGAACTAGGTGATCAGCAGAAAAACATATGGTTGTGAATTAGGTGATCGACAGACAAATATACGGTAGTGAACTAGGTGATCAGCAGACAAATATATGGTTGTGAACTAGGTGATTGGCAGACAAACATGTCGTTGTGAACTAGTTGATCGGCGGACAAATATAAGGTTGTGAACTAGGTGATGGGCGGACAAATATATGGTTGTGAACTAGGTGATCGACAGACAAATTTATGTTTGTGAAGTAGGTGATGGGCAGACAAATATATATGGTTGTATATGGTTATGATCACCACCTTTAACTAATACTTGTTTATAACGGCTGTATTGATAGAACGCCTACGAATGTATAACCCCAAATCAATCAACTATCACTTACATATAACATACTTTTTATTGCAGAGAAAACTTTCTTTTTCACTGTTTGCTCTGAACTGAAGATTTCATCTAGAAAACAAATATGCAAAGACGGCACATTATAGACAACATAAATGTCATACGGTCATGCCTAAAGAACTTTCCATTATCATAACTCAATATCTCCTGATTTGCTTAAGGCTGTATGTGTGTACGTAATTCTGTAGCGAAACTCTTCAACGATCACGACGACACAACAGTGTACAGATACATATGTATTACACATACATATCATATGCGTTTATGAGGACTTAAAACAAAAGTTAACACCTTACCAATATTAACTTATGGAATTTTAAAATATGTTTACCAACAGTAAAGAAAATGCGTATTGTCATATTTTATTTTTCATTATTTATTATCAATCTTAATCTTTCCTAATACTTTTATTTACAGCCTTATGTTACAAACGTCCATTGAATAAATGTACATTTAGTTCATACAAACGATAATGAAACAATGGTCTCTTGATAAGGAAAGCATACGAGAATTAAGTTACAAATACATATGACTTCTAAAATGATATTTATCATTATAGAAAAAGAATCTAATGAAACAAGAGACGAAAAAAACCTGTTCTTATTTTTGAGACAATTTCTGTAATTTTCGCACGGTATTTGTCAAAATTTTCTTAACTTTTGGATATGGAGTCCAGACATGTCATGGTTGAATGAATATTCGAACATCACGAAACATAATCAAGGTACAGTTATCATCTGGATCAGAATTGCCATCTAGAGTCACTGACCCGTAAGAACGACCCAACTGTTAGATTTTAGATAACATTTCGTTCACATTAGATCACAACACATATTGAGGATATAGTTTTAACACGTATGACTTTATATCACACTATCAGCTGTGATTTCATTTCCTTTTTTCAGGATGTGAAGTCATGACATTTAGAAAGTGCAGATATCAGGGACGTACTGGGAGATTTTTGAGGATTACTGTAGTGTTGTAATGACTCTATTCTGGACTTTCATTCTAAGTCTTTGTCTATATACAGGATATATATGTACAGAAGAAGACACAAATGATGATGTTGCAAACATTCACAGGTATGTGTACATCTTTAATCAAACATTCCAGTCTCCGAACAATCTAGTTTCTCTTTTCCTTTCTCATTTGGCTTATATCATTATTATATCATTATTTCATGTCATTCTTAGCATTTTCATTTACTTAATAAACATTCTTTTCCCTATTCCAAAACCCACAAAAGACCACACTATTTTATTACAACAAGTTTATTTCAGAAATTTTATGTACCTGGAGCGTTTGTAGCCATCTTTTTTCTTCTCTGTTGCGACCATGTATCAAACTTCTCCCTGATAGAGACTGGAAGTTTAGTTTAAATTTTAAAAAGAAACAAGTGTTATTTCGTGCAGGTTTGTTATCTAAACTTAAGCTGCCATTTACATGGATATTCATGGTATTTAAAAACTAATGTTTTTGCAACAGCAAGATTAAACATTTGGAAAAAATAGAAATGTGCTCTTAAATAGGCATATAAAAGACCAAGTCCATATGATATTCAACAAGATTTGAATTTGGTAGAATTCATGTATATGTGATAGAGTTGAATTTTATTTCATGCTGGATGCTGATACCGAAATGTCTGGTAGTTCTGGTGTTGTTTACCTTATTCTCATTCGGGAACATGACATTACTTATTTCGACTGACCAAAATAAACAAGGAGCGTATCATTGATAAAGCAAAAGACGCTTACCATTCTGGAACACATAATCTTATCATTCTAGTACATTTATAGAAGTTTTTTTTCTGTAAATCTTTTATGTGATATTTCTATATTATCTTAGCTCTGTTTTGGACCAATAACTCCGAAAACCTGTTATATTTACACACATTGGTATAACCATACACAGCAGTAAGTGCAATGTTGCATTTTTCAAATTCAAATTCAAATGATTTCAAAATGGTATATCATTAATATAAAAAAATTGTATTGAAATATTTTTTCGATTCTGGCAATTCGGCTAAGATTCGAAAAGTAGGGTCTGGGATATTGAACAAGATGTGTCTAAGGATGAAACCCTATACTCGGTGCTGTTCTCAGCTATTCTCGGTATTGGTTCACTGTAATCCCAGGATTGAAAAAGTGCCTCTTGCTGAATTATGTTAATTACTGATGTAGGTTCTAGATGGACTGAGTAGGACGGTCGAAGATTTGGATGATTCCTAATGCTAGATATAAATGGCCCAAGCAGTGTTTCATCATAATTTGTTGCCCGGCTTCATTATGATCTGCCGTCATATGTTCATTAAACTGAAGTCAAGATAACATTTTGCGGTCACCGGGTCAAATAGAGCTCTCCAGAGGAGGTTACAAATCTCGACTTACATCCTGTTCAAAATATACATTACTATCAATACACGCCATAAAGAACTGTTGTTAATAGATTAATTTCCCTCTTTTATCATTTATAAAAATACGTTCTTTTTTAAATATAAGCATTGAGTTCATTTCTTCATAATGAATGACATAATACGCTGAAAGTGGAAACATTCTCGAAACAAGAAATGTGATGGATTTTCCTAGAAGATAAAGATATATTAACCTTATATATAGTAAGAGTACACAAAATAAGTGGATCCTGCAATGTCAGATATTTAATTTGTACGTTATGTTGCAGCTCTTGTATTTTACATTACTGATAAATGAGGGCAGTTTTCAAACAGATATATTTATAGCTATGGGAACACTTTAGGGAATTTTTGTTGTCATGTCTCTCGTCAGTTATAGCTCATTAATTCCAGTGAGAACTCAAAAACAAGCAATTACACAACTTATGTAAATGAGCATTGATAATATGTTCAGGAAAGATTGGATTTATTCTGCAACCTTGTATAATAACGGGTGAATGTCCTCGTATCTAATCAATGATTTACAGCATCAGTGTAGGCTCAACTGGATATGAACGCAAATACCTCCTATTGGCGAAAAAAATATTATTAACAACTTATTCAACTAATCAAGATTGCAAACTACATTTCCCATGATACACGTTCGTACAAGATCATAAATATGCATCTTAATCATGTTATAATTAGTGTTCCTATCAACTGCCTAATCAGTGAAATCGATTTCGCATTATCATCTCCATACACTAACATGTCTGCCGTCTTTCAATATATATGTCATTAAATTCATAATATCGTGCTATAGATACATGTATAATGGTTCATCTTTTTTACAAACTTCTGGTTTTTAACGACAATGTATATCTTAATAACCTGTTACCTTGTTTGTCTTTATTTTCATTGGAAGTCAATGCCGAATGGCTTTGATGATGTATCATCAAACCAAATTTTTATCAGCACAAGGCTGAAAGCAATATTTCTACAACCAATAGGCAGTAATTATTCAACTCCCTTGGCATCAATTAAGCGTCAGAACTTTCGTTTACACTTGATAAATAAATCACCAGCATCGTAATTGGTTGAAATGTTGAACTTTTACCTGAAAAGAGGCTTCATGCTCTCATGGAAATTAAGACCCTGCAAAATGAAGGTCGTGTTTTTTTTTTCTTTTTGTTTTTTTATGACATTTTTTTAAAATAATTCCAATGTTATATGAAATCCTATTAATTTCTGTCTTTGAAGACAACAAACCTATTGGTTACATGTTATGATTGACAATAAATTATGATATTTACACCTGTTTCTGAAATTGTCAATTCATTTCACTACAAGTCATGCCAACGTAACACACGTGGGTACAGAATATGGCATTTCATAGTCGAAATAAGTCTTTGATTGCGATAGAAACATGTTTAACACATATAATAGTATATGGTACATCTTTCATCCGCGAAAACACTCACTTAACCTCGGCTTTTTGTAACTTTTTGAAAACTAACTAACTCGAGCGAAGGAAATATCATATGCAACAAACACTTGCGTGTAACTTCTATTACAACAAACAAACAAAAACACTGGCGTGTAACTTCTATTACAACAAACAAACAAAAACACTGGCGTGTAACTTCTATTACAACAAACAAAAACACTGTAACTTCTATTACAACAAACAAAAACACTGGCGTGTAACTTCTATTACAACAAACAAACAAAAACACTGGCATGTAACTTCTATTACAACAAACAAACAAAAACACTGGCATGTAACTTCTATTACAACAAACAAACAAAAACACTGGCGTGTAACTTCTATTACAACAAACAAACAAAAACACTGGCATGTAACTTCTATTACAACAAATTAACAACACAAAGTTTACAGACATGTACAGACATTTTTTTTACTAATTGATAAATAGATGTTAATTGCTTGCATTTTTTTATCATACCTTCACTTGTCCAAAATTTTTATCCTATACTTGTTTTAAAAAAATCTTTCATCAATTTGAGTTAATTACAAAAAAATCATTAAACAATGTTCAATAAACAAACGTAACATAACGTTTTTTTGCTTTTAGTTCACCAGAATGTCAGTGTTCTGAATGGGAAGCGTGGTCTGACTTCAGCGTATGTTCAAAGCACTGTGGCCGTGGGAAGCAAGGGCGAAGCCGAACTCGTCATTGTAATCAAACCGTTGTGCTGACACCAGAAGGAGAAGTGTCCTGTACTCGGAACATGACTCAATATCGATTCTGTAACACTCAGGATTGTGGTACGTAATATTAATCAGAAACAGTCCGATGATAGAACCCTAACTAAATTTGTACTGTATATAATTTCTTTGACGGCACACGTACAAATTAAAGACCAAATAATTTATTAAGAAATAATTCTGATAATAATTACAAATTTAGCGACCACATGAATTAAGCGACTTCCTGTCGTATGTGAGAGTAATTTCCCCGTTAAAAATCCGTAGTCAGTGAAGACTTATCTTTTTCTGTCCCTTCTGATATTGTTTGGGCCTGATAGTGAGTCTTACTCATAAAATCGGCACTGAAATATTTGGTGTAGGTGACTAGACCTAGGGTAGACTGGCTTCCGTCCGAGCCCCTTTGGCGATAATTAGGGGGATTATTCATATCATAAGGAACAGGTTATAATTAACGAAATAAATTCAAGGCAGAAAAATATCATAATAAGATATATTAGTGTTAGACTATATTATAATTTGTCAGCCATAATACATGAATTCAATTTGCATGTTTTTCTCTGAACCTGTATTAAGAGACTAGCTGTCATATGTGACTTTATTTATTGCGTCCCTTTAAAGGTCACATAAAACAGGTATGGCTGTACAGTGCGCTTTCTTTTACCACTATCTCGTGTTGTAGCCTGATTTGTAAATGATGGACAAATTATAGAAAGCTGTCCCCATATCATATATTGTCTTGTATTTCATGTTAGCGTCGTGTCCATGTCATGGCTATCTACCATGCATCTTTCCTTTGTTGATATTGTGTTAGCAGGCCTACATACCTATACACAATATAGGATAAGGCTTTACTTTACAACGGCGATGTAAAAAAAAATTGTTCACTCTAATAAATCTCCTGCTCATTTTCATGAAAATCTTTTTCAATAGAACATATTTACCGGCTTTTAACATGTGAAAATACTTTAAATATATACTGCTTAACTACATGCATGTTTTCCTATCTATTATTATTCCAATAGGATTTTTCCTTTTATCCATATTAGTCAGGGTTGTTATTTTTTCCAACAGGATGTGACATAGTGTGTAGTCCGTGGAGTGAATGGACTAATGGGACATGTTCTGTGTTTTGTGGGGGAGGATCTTTCCCGCGGATAAGAGACCGGAGGTGTCAGGGTAATCAGGGATGTCTTGAACAAGACCACCAACTAACGCCTTGTAATTCACAGCCATGTTCACGTAAGCACGATGTAAATTGTGGAATGTACTCTTATTATTTTTGTTTTATTCAATATTCCAAAGTTATTTGCAATGCTTTTGTAGGTATTTAAGTCCAAACGGTGTTGGTATCGAAGCTAACTTTAAATTTGATGGTTTTTAATCTCTATTCGGAGTAATCTGTACTAAGGTATAGCCGGTCATTTTAGAATGACAAAATGTAAAACTACCTGATCAAATCAGATGTTCTGTCAGGTGTTTATTTGATGGTATGTAGATAAAAGTAAGTACTAAAAAGAGTGATTCGATATTTACACACATTAACAGTTTATTCCTGCAGGAAGTCTTAACACTAAACACATGTCTATTTAAAATGGATTGTATGAGAATAACATCTATTAATTGTTGTGTTTTTATCACTATTTGCTGATTTAACATCTTGTATTTACATGTTAAGTGTCAATGATAAAACACAGTTAACATAGTTTCAGAAAGAACGTAGATCTCAAAGCTAGTTTGTAATCCCGACATGTAATTCATGGTATATTTTTCCAGAATGTTCCTGCGATCAGTGGTCCTCCTGGTCAGGCTATGGTCTTTGCTCCGTCACATGCGGGCAAGGTGTTCAAATCAGAAACCGAAAACGAACCTGTAGGTCTCTTGCTATTGGCCAAAACTGCACGTCTGCAACTATCGAAACAGATACGTCGCCCTGCAACTACGGGATCTGTAAGTGTTCCGATCTGGTTTATTTCGGTTGTTCCTTATAATATATTGGATATAGACCTTAAACAGCGACAATTGAATTTTGTTGTCTTTATATAGGTATACAGGGTAAAGTGCAAACTATTATAACTTTCAATTTATCCGTGGAGGGGAAAGGAACTGTCTTTATGTGGCCTGTTCTTCTTTTCCTTTATCAGTAATTGAGTTTTTCTTGTGTGGATTGTTCTGACCTCACATTCACAAACGTCCTCAGAATATTGTATTTGATAAAAAGAAAGACCTCTTTATGACAAAGGTCGATTCTAGATAACAGGATATCTTACACACATCTATAATCTAAAGAAATTTCATAAAAATATTCTTCGTGTAAAGTTCATTTGGGATTCTACGTTTTATTTTTTTCAGAAATGAACGTTATTAAAGCGATCACTGAGTTTTTAGGTAATCGACAATGTATAATGCTACATTCTTAACTAATACCGCTAAAGCAACAAAGAGCATACCGACATGTCAACAAAATTGTCATCATCCTATTTCAGCACATGAGTATCGTGCCAGTAAGAAAATAGATATAAAGAAAATAGAAATACCATTTTGGAATAGATGATATTTGTTCTATAAAATTCATTCCAGGCTGTGATGAAATATGCTTGCAATGGTCAGTTTGGCGAAACAATTCTTGTTCTGTGACATGTGGCGATGGTACTCTAACTAGATCAAGAACCAGAATATGCCCGTTGCAGTCTTGCGCTGATCACGCAACGGAAGTGGAAAGTTGTAATAGAGGGACCTGTCTTTGTGAGTATATAACACAGTTAACTTTGTTTTTGTCTTGAAATTAAAATTATTTCACTTATACAATTATCAACCTTTTTCAAATTTGTTTAAATAGACAAATTGTATTTCTATAATCAAATGAAAATTAAAACCGAAAAAAGTAATGAAATTTCAAATAAAAAAATTTCTGATGTCTATAATTGAATCATTCCTAATTGAAAATTCTTTGATGATTCGTTGCCAATATATATTTTTTATTATTGCTTGCAATAAATACATATTAAATTGAAAAACGAAATTAGCATATTATGTAAGCTGACCACGGACCATCGATTCCAAACAAGATAAATTGACAGGTATATTCCTAAGACCAGGTTGAAAATTCTTGTCAAAGTAATTCCTAATTTGATTTCATTGACGGCTGGTTATGTACAGAATTCTACGTGGCTTACACTCATGAATATTTTAACAACCAAGGGTTTATTATCGAACCTGTCAGGTTTTCTTTGATCAGTTATCCATATATATAGTTTCTCCTCCATGTTACTTTGTGTAGAACTTAATTTTTTATTTTTGAACAACATCAAACAAAACAATAGGATTGATATAGTGGGTAAAGGTACAAGATAAAGGTAAGGATTGATTTCACATTTCAGGTGACAGTATAGATAAAAATTCCTCTTGTCATATGAAACGCAATATCACCCCTCGCTAATAAATTGTTCCGCTTCGCATAGTATTACTCAGAAACTCAGACTGTGTTTTAAGCTTCTTAAATAAACATCTTATCACAAACGGCTGAAAAGTATTTTTTAAAATTGTCTTAAAACAAAATGAGACTACTGACTGACATTGCCATTAAAATGACTGTCTTACTTCGAGACAAATTCATTTCCACACCAATTTAAGTATATGATGACTTCAACAACGAGAATTTGCACCAAACTTTTGTCTAATAATCAATGTTCATGAATGCAAAGAAATGTATTTATTATAAAGAACATTTATAAACTAGAATTATAGACTGATGACGTCAATGTTTTCAGTCACACGCATCATTAAAAAGAAATAAAGATAAGAAATATATATTAAGATTTCATTGGAGAGCTAACAAGTTCCTGTTCTCTGTTTACTCTGTACCCTACTCAGGCGATAATTAGAATGTTATATCAGCATTCTGTCGTTGATATCAATATTTCGTCCAATTAAGAAATATTTTATGTAGGAATGTTATAATTAGTTTTATTGACTTCAGCATAGGTGTGCCATTTCATTTTGATACTCATATCCTGACAATACTAGTGTATTGATTTTGTGTGGAGGAAATGTTGATTTACGGAATCATCACTGATATCTAGCAACATCCTTTATATTGGTATTACGGATTCCAATATTGTTCGGATATCAAATTATAAACCTCTATTTACATTTTATAATAGTTCCTGATTAACCTGTTGAAACGGCGGAGTGAGGTCGGAATAAACCCACAGACAGATAAAATTGAAATGCAAAAAAAAAAATCCCTGCTTTATCTAAATGACTGATGTAATGGTTTTACTTCTCTTACTTTGTAAATATACGAGCAAAGACAGCTTGGTTTCGTTGATTATATTGTTTTCAATATATAAAAAAAGTAAGTAACGATTTTGTTCAATATTTCACTGACTTCAGCCACTTGTGAAGCGACTTGTAGCCCCTGGGGAAACGTCACAGCCTCGCCTTGTTCGGTAACGTGTGGAGGAGGTTCACGTGTCTACACAAGCATACGTAACTGCACATATCCCGACTGCGTGAGTGAAAACGTTATGGAAGAGAGCTGTAATGTCCATCCATGTCCTAGTAAGTATGTAATCCATTCACTGTCAAATTAGTGATGCTATTTGCTGTTTGAAACCATTTCTCTGGAATTTGTCAATTTTCGAAAGCCAAGAATTTCGGATACGAACGACATTCATTGACAGTTGTCCAAAGTTTTAACTTAAAATTTAATTAGTCATTCTTTATGAAATCAATTACAAGAATGTAGAAATAGTTTAAAGATCTACAAGAATTTTTAAAATGCGAAATAAATGTCGTTGAGTCAGTCTTTCATCTTTGACCCTTTACTGACCATTCACGATTTAAAATTAACACTTGTATGAGGTCCTGGATACGTTTTTGATAGAATAAAATCTTTTTATTCCATTGCCCGTTTTCGTCTTTTTCTTTTTCTTCTTTTTTGAAAGGAAAATGTAGCATCTTCTGCCTACGGTGATTGCCATACCTGTATTGGGTATGGTGTCATCGATCTTACTTACAAAGAATAATGATTTATCAATACAGATGAACATCAGACGTTTTAACAAAATCCCTTTATACTAACTCTATACAAATCAAAGTTTATATTTACCTCTATGTATAGACTACGTTTTATTTTTTTTGATACAGTTGCTTGTAATAAGTCATGCAGTGGCTGGAGTAAATGGCAAGATGGCGGATGTTCTGCTTCCTGTGATGACGGGGTGATGATCCGGATGCGCACGAGGGAGTGCGACATTGCTGGTTATAACACAACAGACAAAAGATCTGTTCCGTGTAGGAACAAAACATGTACAGGTATTTCTTAACTGAACGTGCAGGGATTTTCCATCTTTTCGGCTAATTTCTTTAATAATAAATTAGGTCTTGTAACGATTATGGAGAGTGTCAATTCAGAGCCATTCAGCGATAAGCCTAATATTTATCTGGAGATACTTTGTAGGTACTGCTTGATATGAAAATACAAATCATCAGCTTGCTTATTGATTTGATTTGGTTTGGACGTTTGCTTTACATATCCGCTGTCCTATACTTGTATATGTATATACCAAACAGCCTTGGTATCATAATACACGGTTATTGATTAGACACCGCCTGACGAAGTACTAATATAAGATTAAACCCATCACGTGATACAGATACGTTAGGCTCTTTGACAATGCATTTCAATTGCTTATTAAGCATGCTGCCTGCAGATTAAAGATAGATATTTCTATCAATTATTTCATATTTTCTACCATCGTATTCCAATATCAGCTGCCCGTTTGGATCTATTGACACAATGCTGAAAATAAATGGTCGTTTACGTTGATTTAATTCGAATGTACCTGGTTGGTTTGTTATGGTAAATTGCGTGCTAGAAACTGTATCGATATTTTGTGGCTGCTTTTAAAATCAGAACTAATATCTAATGTAAGACATATTGTCAAGTTTTATCCGTGTAGTTGATTACATGTAATACACGTGCCAGGCCAAAACTAGTCTATCGTTCGTGCGATTTGAAGATATCAATTACTTGAATTATGCTATTTCTAACCAATATGCTTACACACTGTGACATGTTCTGGTGATTTTAGAGGCATAAACATAGTTCTGTTCGTTGATCATGCACAGCTTTTCATTCTTCGTGAATCCTTTAAAGTTTGCAAATTAATCATAATTATTTTTTTGTCAATTTTGTTACACGGATATATCAATGTGGAACACGAATATGTTTTCAATTAGAATATATTCCTGGAAGTAGATAAACTTTTCGCCTTTTTTCTTTCCTTTAGGTACTTGTGATTTGCAATGTAGCTCTTGGTCGGAATGGCAGGAAGGAAACTGTTCCACGAGTTGTAATGAAGGAGTAGTTGTCCGGGCTAGATACCGAGCATGTCCGGAAAATGCTGCAGACTGCCGTCAAAAACATGAAGTTGAATCACCATGTTACCTTAAAACGTGTCCTGGTGAGAATTGTTCTGTTGATATTGTCCTATAGGTCTGGAATTAAAACTACTGTCTTCTAATGCAGGTGCCCAAAACCGGCTGTTTTTCTTCTGTGCCTTTAGTTAGTTAGTTTCACACGTGCACGTCGTTTTTTTTCCCGAATTTCCCACCAGTGTATTAATTGACAATAAGCTAACAGTGTAATTTGACAGTTAAATTCACAACAAAGTAAGAAAACAAATGTCGATCTTTGTTAAAGGCTTTTCAATGAAATCCATGCCATAGTTTTTTTCTGTGGAAAACAATATAAAGATTCTAATATGTCTATATTTTCGCTTTTATTCACCGGGTCATTCTATATAGTTTACTATTTTCACCCCTGTATGCTCTCCTCATTAGCATAAAGACAATATTTTCGCAATCTACCGCATTGTAACTACTCTAATTTCTTTTTCAGTTTTACCTTTATTTACCTTTGACATCAGTTAAATGTAGCAATGCCGTCGTCTCTATAACACTAACAACAGTTTTCACTTTTCATCTTTGGTTAATTTAAATTTGGATGACGACTCATGTTAAAACTTTTCTTAATTGTCTGTTATATAGACACTTGTAACGTCAACTGCAGTCAATGGGGTGACTGGAAGTCAAGCCACTGTTCTACAAGCTGTGATACCGGAAATCTTATTAAAAAGCGTTTCCGGAAATGTCCGCTGAAAATCATGGATTGTGTCCATTCAGAAGAAGAGCCGTCCTCCTGTCATTTACGAACATGTCCAGGTAGGAAACATGATTATTTCTAAATAGAGATATAGACTTATAAAAGTACAGAGTTCATCGAGTTTAGTGTTTATTAACAACAAATAAAAAATCAAAGACAGGAAAATCTAAAATATGCGTGTTATGATCGATAAATAATCTCCACTAGACGATCTTCTGGTGCATAACATCTCGGCCATGAAATTGAAGAACCACAAAATCATACTCCTTTCGCAAATTTACAGACACCAGCTACAAGCATCTAATAATATAACTCCGCCGTATGCTACCACCGTGGACTTGTAAGATAAATGGAGTGTGTGCGTAATAAAAACATCAAGAAAATACCAACATGGCAACATTATCATGATTCAAACTCAAATTCCATAAAACTAGGGCAAAATATGAACAAAAGGAAGATTTACACGGAGATTCCTGAAAAGGTAAAAGGAGAATAAGACCAGGTCTTCCGGAAGATTAAGCGTCTATTACTTCATCGACGACATCCGCCTTGTAAACATTGGTCGTTCTCAGGGAAAAAATTCTTTAATTGAAAATAAAAAAAAAAAAAAAAAAAAGAAAATTCATAAAGTGTTATTTAGCTGAAAGAGACAGGTGTCCTCATTATTACGGTAATATTGTTATAATGTAATCAACAAGTTCAAATTTACTCGCTGTCCATTCTGTATTATAAACGTATATCAATAATATATCAAAATATAAATGCACTCTCTTCACACGTAATGTTTAATATATACACCGTCTAAGCCTTGGGTTATGATGCAGAAATCATGGCGTTAACCTCAATAGTAACTTGTAATTAAAGCAGCACATCGTTTTCGTAATTACTAAGTAATGTGCTATAAAGTGATCGCTTTATCTTACGTAAATTAGTTTTGATGTTCATATATGGGATTTTCAGTAACCATAGTTGTCTGGTTACGTATAGTTTCTTTATCAGAGAAATTATACCAATATCTATATATATTTCTCAAACAAATCAACATTACTGTAGAGTGATTTTCGATATAACTATTTGCTCCTTTATAGTGACTTGTGATCGCTTATGTAGCCCATGGGGGCAGTGGATGGGCGTGGTCTGCTCGACCACGTGTGACGATGGCGTTATCACGCGCACCAGAGTTCGAACGTGTCGGTTCCAGAACAAAGACTGCGGAATGTATGAGAACTTGACCGCGCCTTGTAACATGGGCACGTGTCCAGGTATGTGCAATATCGTCATGTCTGACATAACTTAACAAATTGAACTCTAAATTCATCTTTCTTCCTGTTAGCATCAGTTTTCTTACAACAACCATTATTACCTGTTCATATAATCAAATAGATGTCATTATCAGCGATATTTAACGTTAATTCACGAAATATGACTGTACGATAAATGCACCTCCCCATAAAATTGTGATTCTGATTTCTGTTGATTTTTGGCACAAGCGCATTTCGTTAATGTTATTTGTCGCTACCTTAAAAAATGCTATATTACTTTCACAACAGTGAGCCTTGGAAGTGACCTTGATAATTGTTACTTTCATTCGCAAAAACGTCAGGCGTAAATTACTATAGTCACTTTCACCTATCAGAATACTTTTTTCTCATAACTACTTTTATTTGGTAAAATGTACAAAATCAACAGACAGCCTGTTATATCGATCGTATCAATTGTTTTCTGCTTTTATGATTACCCACAAACTGAAAGCCGATAATTTCATTGTTTTCGCTTTTCTCGCTACGCTCGTCCATTGACCTAAAATAATATATTTTTTTAATTTTCTGGTTCGTCGCAACCTAAAAAATGAAAATAAAAAAATATATATGTCAATAAGGAAGTAAAAATAATTCCAATCTGTTAGTAGATATATAAAATTTATTCAGAGGAGAGACGAAGTTTGCGATCTTATCATAGTTATAGACCAGACTGCTATGAGCTCTTGCCAATAATTTTGATGGAGATATGGTTATCCTTTCCCATTGGTTCCTGGACCGGATCTGGAGACGGTGTATATGGTTTCTCCCTTGTCGGTTATATATGAAAAAGTTTTGATGGTAGCATTGAGTCATTCATCCTTAAAAGAAATGTTTGTGCATTGGTTAATGCTTAGACTCTTTTTCTATTTTGGTATTCTTCTTAAAAATGTCTTACTATAGGAACTGCTATGTTTGTTAAAGCACCTACACGAATAATATTGTTTGTTCTTTGAAAATTAAGCATTTGGGTGATATAAAATATTTTATTCTCCATTTAATTCAATGAACCAAAATCACACCCACAAGAAAAGGAGGTTATTCACCTGTCTGTATTTTGTACCATTCCTTAAAGTCATACGTTATAAATTTTCACCCTCAATATCGTTAATTTTAGACACTTGTGATAGCAACTGTACAGCATGGAGCCCGTGGATGAAGGTGGGGGCGTGTTCGCGATCTTGTGGGTCCGGGCTCCAAACTCTCCAAAGAGTGCGGTCATGTGGAAAGTCGGACTGTTCAGCACTCGAGTCGACCCAACAGCATTGTATGGAGGGAATATGTATAGGTAAGTGTGTAAGTGCATGTTTCAGAAACAAACATATGTCAGTATACTAAATGCTGAAAGTGGATATTTAAAAAGGGCTCAAGAGAGAGAGAAACAGAGAGAGAGAGAGAGAGAGAGAGAGAGAGAGAGAGAGAGAGAGAGAGAGAGAGAGAGAGAGAGAGAGAGAGAGAGAGAGAGAGAGAGAGAGAGAGAGAGAGAGAGAGAGAGAGAGAGAGAGAGAGAGAGAGAGAGAGAGAGAGAGAGAGAGAGAGAGAGAGAGAGAGAGAGAGAGAGAGAGAGAGAGAGAGAGAGAGAGAGAGAGAGAGAGAGAGAGAGAGAGAGAGAGAGAGAGAGAGAGAGAGAGAGAGAGAGAGAGAGAGAGAGAGAGAGAGAGAGAGAGAGAGAGAGAGAGAGAGAGAGAGAGAGAGAGAGAGAGAGAGAGAGAGAGAGAGAGAGAGAGAGAGAGAGAGAGAGAGAGAGAGAGAGAGAGAGAGAGAGAGAGAGAGAGAGAGAGAGAGAGAGAGAGAGAGAGAGAGAGAGAGAGAGAGAGAGAGAGAGAGAGAGAGAGAGAGAGAGAGAGAGAGAGAGAGAGAGAGAGAGAGAGAGAGAGAGAGAGAGAGAGAGAGAGAGAGAGAGAGAGAGAGAGAGAGAGAGAGAGAGAGAGAGAGAGAAGAGAGTTTTCAGAGAGAGAGAGATTCCGTCATGTCATTAAGAATTGTTGTATACAGGATTAAAGGTATTGTCATTGCACAAGTAAATTTATGGACATTATACACTTGTCATGTAACTGTGACAGTATATGGAGGGATTATATAGAGGCAAGGATGTATGGTTACTGTATTATACGTCCCTGATAAAGATAATTGTAGTACTATACATACTGATTATCTAAGACTCATTATAACATTACATATCGATGGCATAACGCCCAGTGACAGTTTCTAGGGGATTTTATAATGTAATTATAACAGTATATATAAAAGGTGATATAGATATTATTGTGACAATATGAAAAAGGGTTATCTACAGGTCATTATGGCAGTATAAAGAGGCATTATCTACAGGTCATTATGGCAGTATAAAGATGCATTATCTACAGGTCATTGTGGCAGTATAAAGAGGCATTATCTACAGGTCATTATGGCAGTATAAAGAGGCATTATCTACAGGTCATTGTGGCAGTATAAAGAGGCATTATCTACAGGTCATTATGGCAGTATAAAGAGGCATTATCTACAGGTCATTATGGCAGTATAAAGATGCATTATCTACAGGTCATTGTGGCAGTATAAAAAGGCATTATCTACAGGTCATTGTGGCAGTATAAAGAGGCATTATCTACAGGTCATTGTGGCAGTATAAAGAGGCATTATCTACAGGTCTTTGTGGCAGTATAAAGAGGCATTATCTACAGGTCATTGTGGCAGTATAAAGAGGCATTATCTACAGGTCATTGTGGCAGTATAAAGAGGCATTATCTACAGGTCTTTGTGGCAGTATAAAAATGGATTATACATACGCCGTTGTGTATATTATGATTGACTGCTACAGGAAGTATGATAATATATATGTTTAAATTAACATTCCATAGATCGTTATAACGTTAATGAGCTTGTTGCGAATCGATTCGAGGATAAATAATTTCCTATATGACGAAAATGACTGCATGACTTAGCAAATTAATTGATATGTTTTATTAACACGTTTTAATATTTTCTGGATATTTTATTATTTCAAAGTCATGTCATTGCTTTCGGACGTATTCATATATTTTTTTTAACTTTGTAAGGCATTACATGTGCTTTATATTAGAGATACAAATAAATTTATAATTAAATGCTGTAATATATTCATATCTCAGATAAAATAAAGGACATCCGCCCTGTTTGTGAGTCTTCCGGAATGTTCTACCCCCATCCGACCGACTGTAGCAAGTTTTTCCATTGTATATGGACAATACCAGTGGAGCTGCAGTGTCCGTATGGTACAGGCTGGGTCCAGGAGAGGGGAGTATGTGATTATAAATGGAGGATACCGAAATGTCTATGACATTATCCGGAGATGCAATAATTAGTTCTCTCGATTAGGTCCAGAATAGAAACCAAATTCTCAGAAATCGTGTGAAGAATCAAAACCATTATCAGCTGAAAAATACCCAACTGATGCTGATTTTCAGGAAAACAGGAGTTATACCTCTTGGCTGGGTCCAAGAGAGAAACCAGATTGTCCATGGATACGATAGTTAACGCTCTCTTGCTTTGGTCCAAGAAACGATAGTTTGTAATTGTAGATGTACAGTATTCAATAACAAATTGTTACATATTATCCTGAAACACAACAGTTATTCCCCTTGGATTGATCCAGCAGAGTTGTGAGTCCGATTTTATCTTTCTTGTTATTTCTCATTTTTTATTCACGAAAATCAAAATGAATTGAGATGGATCCCGTATACAGATCGTTGTGTCCCACCATCGTTTTCGTAGTGAATGGATAATTACTTACCTTTCCCTTTTAACCAATCCATTCGTTCTTTTATAGACATCCATACAGACATCGCGAACATATTCACATGTCCGATATAAACACATCCTTTTGTCCTTTATCACACTTCTATGTGTTTCTAAGTAACATTCACACATTAGCATTGTTTATATACGGAACTCAAATACGTTTAATTCTTCCTAAACATGACCATATAGATAAATATAGACAACGTACCTCTCGTGAGCACGTCCGTACACTCCTTGTCAAAACTTCTTGTAATTACATAATTGTCTATACTCCAGGGGTTACGATCACTTTTACTCTCTGCACCATAGATGCGACACCTTGTGGATCATTTGATTTACAACAAATGAAATTCGGGGTCGCATAACTTTATGTTGCACTGGCGTTCGATTTTGGTGTAGTTTGTGATTGGTCGGTTTTTCTCCTTGTACCCGCTCTAGACCAATCAAATTACGTCGCTTTTGCCTTCAAATACGCCATGAAATGTTCCAAGGGTGCAGAGAGCGATAGTGAACGTAACCCCTGTAGTATCGAAAATGTAATTACATAGACTCTAACAATTGACGTCTGTATACCCCGTGGGAACACGTCAACATACCCTGCATAAACACGTTGTTATACTCCGTGTGAACAC
The DNA here is from genome assembly GCF_031769215.1 of Ylistrum balloti. Classification (NCBI taxonomy): domain Eukaryota; kingdom Metazoa; phylum Mollusca; class Bivalvia; order Pectinida; family Pectinidae; genus Ylistrum; species Ylistrum balloti. The sequence continues at coordinate 98,651 of NW_026782315.1, read as the reverse complement.
GTCCGTGCACCCCTTATGGACATGTCCATGCATTCCTTGTGAACACATATCGTAAACCTCTCGAAAACATGTCCTTTCGCCCCTTTTGAACAATTCCATATACCCCTTGTGAACGCACTTATATTGTATATTGTATTTATTTCTGTACGAAAATCCTGAACATTTTATGTTTAACATGTTGTTACAATACTTAGCCATGATCCATACCATTGAAGGGGAAGCAACTCTATGTTTGTCTGGTGAAGAATTATGCAACAGTGTCTTTGAGCATGCGTAAATTATGTATGAATTGCTTTCACTTTAAGTTTTAAATATACATATTAATTTTTGATACATAATTTTATGTGAATGGAAATCCTATTTCGTACTTTTTACTTGTAATTTTTGAATGTATGAATCATTATGAATATATCAGTGATGTACTGTCGCTATTTCTTAACCAGACATCAGAATTACCTTTCCCAGCATTTGATAAATAATATCTACATTGTTGTATATATCATTGATGTCGTATTTTGTGACTGTGGTTTGATGCTTCGGTAAATATTTCTGTTGCATCTGAATGGAACAAAAGAGAAAATACTGCTTCGATTTTCATAGATAAGTTAAACAAAACGTCCACATTCAATTTTTTTTTCTCCATGTTTTTTGTTTACATTAAGTGCTACGTGCTCGCACAAACATGTATTCTCGAGCAGTCCAATCAATCAATAAACAGTTGTAAAATACTTTATAATTTGGAAAATGAAATCGTGAAAAGTTAAAGGATAGTTAGGGTCTGCGGCTTAATGTATTGCATTTGTTTATCAATGTAGTATTTTAAAAAGTTTTTTTTTTTCAAGATTAAAAAATCTAATCTCGAAAATAATTACTCATTATTCTTTGAACTTGATTGATGGAGCGGCGACCTTCTGTGACAATATGGTACAAATAGTACACTACTCAGTAAACCCAGCGAAATATTTATTACATGTAGAAAAATGTATCTATAGCTCGTTTATCAATATGTGTACATAATTCTGTATAAATATTGTATATGAAGTTACATGTTCACGGCTGAGAAATCCACAAATGACTCATTTTAATGAGAAATGTAAATATCAACAAATATTTTAACTTAATATAATTATTCCCTGTATTATATTTGTATATCACATCCGTGTCTAACTATCTAGGTTTATAAAAATAACAGACCATTTTTATTGGGTTTTTTTTTAAATGACACATATTTGCTTTATCTAATAAAAATTCAAAAGTCATCCAAGAATTTGAATTATCTTTCACTGGTACTATGAAACAACTACAAAATAAGTTAACAAAACCCCTTTACCAGCAACAAATAACGGATACCATTTCATATTAATTCATGATACAAAAATTAATATCTGATTAGAATGTTAGACATAAACAGAGCCTTACCCCATGTTTGACAATAAAATCCAATAGATGACAGAACATATCACAGTGTTTGTGAAACTATTAGACGACGTATTAACATAATATCATCTAAAGCCTTTATACATTCTTCCATTTACATCCATGTCAAATTACGAAGATTTTACCAAGAAGAGTTCAGCTATTTAAATTTGGAAACTTATGGCAATATTGAAGAGAAATACGCCAGTAGATGACAAACCTATTGATGGTCACGATACCAGATGGCTACCTTACTACAATAACGATTATCGTTCATGTTTTGAAAGAACTGCGACAGATGACCAATACACCTTAACCAGATATATCCTCCCCAAAAGTATTTCTCCAATAATAATCTAGTTAAGTATCATCCTTCCAACATCAGTCTCTCATTACTTAAGAATCGAAATAATCTTTATCACATACAACCTAGAACGAAGAGTATCAACTCTGGGAATCATCTTCTGTTCTCTGAGATATGGCACACTATGAAAAGATAGTAGGAGGAATCCTCATTCTTTTAAGAACACGGATGATTTCTTTTTCGTCTCTCATTATCCTTTCTAAGGCATTTTTCATTATTGAAAATTGTTGAGGGGAAATATGTCCCCAGAGATTGAACTCATTCTCAAAAAAGTGAGGCAGGTTTTTACTTCTAATAAAACTTAGGAGCCTGAGCAGGATGTTCCGCACGCACTCGTCGATAGAAAAGCGTTGCCAGCGTGGTGTATTATCCACTTGGAAGTCTATGTCGTGAAGCAGCACAGTTTTGATATGGTAAGGAGTGATGGAGCGGAGTTTCCACTCCTTCTGACACATGTTGGAGACGAGTTTCGCTGCCATTAACCGTTGGTTTTTGTCACCCGAAGTAATAGCTTTTAGAATCACTTCTTCATTTGGTGCAAAACTGATTCTCCATCGAATGTCTGAACTGCCATTTTCGTCATTCTCGTGCGGTTTTGCCACGAAAAACGGACCCCCTCCGTTTGAGGCAGTAATGGTGGGTATGAGTTCTATTTCGTTTCCGTTTTTAAGAGTCATAAGCAAGAATCGATTGTCTTCTTCCTCAATTAAACTGATATCCGGAACTTCTATTATCTCCACTGGCTTTGGCTGCCTCTTCGGTTTGTCTATTGGTGGCTTGGCAGCTGGTTCAGGCTTTTTCTCTTCTGTAGGTTGTGGTACCAGTATAACTGTTACCTCCGACGGGGGTCGGCGGAGCTCTGATGTCGAAGTTCGTCGACTTGAACGTGATTCTAAGGAGAAGGGCACTTGCAACAAAGTCAAGTCGGACATTGGACGGCTTTTGTCCGATATGAAACTAGCATCAGATCGTTTTCTTGTACGCATTGCTTCAGCTCTATGAATGCTTTCGCTTGTTAACTGGGGGAGGATCCCTTGAGATGGACCGTGTGTAGCGCCATTAACGGCGCCGTTCGGAGGTTCAATGGTAGTTGTTGTGGCAGTTTGATTGGTCAAGGTGCTCGTCCGACTCGCCGACCTTTCTGACTTTTGACGGCTGATGTTTGTGCGAATGCTAGTTCTACTCGGAATTTCCTTCCTTTGATTGTCAGGATCATCATCTGATGATTTATACGCCGCACTTGCGTCGGACTTTTTACGACTGCGCTTCGATTCAGTCCGCCGACTTGGACTTGCGTCTGTTCTAACAGTAGCATCTGATCGTCGACTAAGTCGGCTTCTCGCTTTCTCCTTTTCAACAATTGTTCGCAATTTATCCAATCCAGTTTCTAACACTTGGAATAAGGCAAGGTACATTTTCTTTGGACACAAATGCTGCTTGTCCTCTGACCGAACGTCCAGGTTATATACTTTTATACTTTTTGGCGTTACTTTTGGCATAGGAAATACAACATAGCCTGGTTCCAGCTCTTTCCCCGTGATTTTACCGACCTTCATTGTCAAAAGATAGCAAGGACATTCAGGCTTGTAAGGTTTCCACGCCGAAATATCCCCAGCGTATATTGGCATATCCTTTAGTTCTAGGCCAAACTGATTGTTCTTAATGTGAGGAATGATGTGTTTAAAACATGCTGAGAAGGCTTCTTTGGTTGAGGCAGCTGGTGCTTTATATTCTTCCTGTACTTTATGCATCGTTGTGTCAATCTCATCCCTGAGTTTAGAGCTAGGAAGTTGTTGTGTAGCTTGTCGGTACAGCGAAGGGAGGTAGCCATGTTTGCTCTGAAACGGATCCTCCATGGTTGTGGTGTCCCTTGTGCAAAAGTGTCCTAGGAATAGGAGGACTATAGTCCCTTGTTTCTTGTGAAATTTACATCTCCGTGTTCGTCTGTTCGATCTGCAATAAAAGGAAGTAAAAAATGATTAAATGTTTATTGCTACAGCACCATAGATTATGGAAATAAACTTATGAACATTGGATATTTTTGGTTCCTTTGCATAATTTGGAAGCACAAAGTTTACCAAGAGCCAACTTAATCTATGAATCAGAAATTAACTATTGGGGGCCTAAATGTTCATTTCATTATTTTGTAATATATTTCAAGAGACCTCCACCATTTCCCTGATATTTCTTCAGGTAATTAGCTCATAATGATAAGAGTTGAGTTGAATATTAACACTTTCGTCACCGTTTGTTTCATTAGATAGGACATCAAGCGCGAATCCACATCCTCAATTTCAAACAAAATAACATAGTTATGTTGTTCACGTTTTTTAAATGTATCCAAAGGTGAAATGTCCTACCTATAAAGTTATTCGAGATTGTAAATAAATAGCGTGTGCCACACTCTCAGTGGACATGTTAGTGTAAGAATGTTCCGTTGTCAGGACTGACATGCCGACAGAATCTAACACGATAAAGAAATTGATTATCAAGGATTTACTTTCAATAAAATAACTTGTCACTCAGTAGGTAGGACTGTATTGGTGTTTTCATTACACGCATGGTTCGGCATTGTCCATGGATGTTACTGCTTACAAGATTTATGAATAGTGTAACGCCCCTCTCACTACTGAAAGTCGATAAGTAGAAGGACGTAATCCTCCCTTGTACGACTCAGACTGGCCCTTATCTAGAGTAACATAAACATGTATGGTGATGGTTAACTTCTATGCCATGGCCTATTTACATCATTCCTTTCATCAATTTATAGATACTGAAAATGAAATGATAGAGAGTTTCATATTAATATGAAGTGATAAGGTTCATGATATTTATGATATTAATCACACTCACAAGTGTTCGCAGACTGGTTTATAAGTTACTTTAGTCATTAACGATATAATAACAATAAAATCTACAATATCTTAACATTTAGTAGCTTAAACTGATCATAAAGTTTATGGAATACGCGATTAGCAATAAACATCGACACTGGTATGATCATAGATACACAAATAAACAATAATTACTCATCTCATTTGACGACATTTACAAAGACACTGGTATGATGGTAGTCATACCAATATACAATGATTACTCATCTCTGATTTGACGACATTTGCATGAAGAACATTACGCACATTCACCTTCTAAAACTTTAACTTTCTCTTAACAGCGAGTAGTTATATGTTCCTAAATGTAAAAGAAGGGGATTTTTAATACATTTAACATATGTTACCGTTTTATACAAACGTGACATTACGAAGACAGTCGTTCAAGTCTAAATATCCAATGTTTGCTGTAAATAATTCATAATACATTAAACCGAATTTCACCTAATTTGATGACAGAATATAACTATGCTATAATTATCGTTAAATGATAGCGACACCCACTCGAGCAATATGACATAAAAATATGTATTTCAAGCTCTTTTAGACAACGGAGAACTTGTTTATATTAAAATTGATAAATACTTCACATGATAAAATAAGGACCGAATCACATAGCCACAATTCTCAAGCACTTCATATTTCTATGGTAAATATCTTAAACCTGTACACAAACAATGGCTGGCCATTGTCATAAGGCAGTGGGCTTGTAAGTTCATGTGTGTTTGATTAAGACAAAGGAGCTATTACCCAGATGATATCAATGTCTGACGCCGTGAGGGTCTTTACGGGTGTACCAAATGTGGATGAAACTTGAACTGGAACACCGGTAGTTTTCACGATATCTTAATTTGTAATTTAGTAATTTCTCTGCCATAAAACAACTGTATCAACAACATACGAAATGTAAGCTTATTAGTGTTACTATAACTATTATATCTAATGATAGCTGACATGACAATTGAAATGAATAACATACACTCAGGGATAAATCTTTTTTAATATTCCGAATGTAGCATGCACGTGTTTTTATCGACTGAAATTATTCGACAAATAGGAGTATTTATTGAATAAATCACATTTATTGAATATGTTTAACTTTGACAAGTTTTATAATAACAATGATAGTCGGTAAAGACCGGAGGTGAAATAGAGAACATTACAAAAATCAAACATACCGTAAATAAGAACTGTACAGTATAAGTTACTGAAAGGCACAGGGCTAGCAGAATATTTCTTGTCTTTTTCTAAATTATTATGATATACTTGATAACTTTAAACACTTTATCATAACTGTTTAACGGGATACAATAACCGAATCATAAATTCAAGAGAATCTCATAATAATAACCCCAATGTAAAAAAAGATCTTCATTTCCTTCAGATACATTCTAACTATCAGGACCCCCGAAATGGCAAAACTCTGTAACACATTATATGGTGTTACACACCAGATACAAGGACACAGCTACCATTTGACAGCCTCGATCGTACTGGACGGTCGTGATAAGAAGGCGAGATATACAAATATATAAGTCCGCACTTCCTTTGTTGGAGCCCGACAATCACCAGCTTGTGATATCGGACAGATTTCTGCTTGGGTACCCCTATTCTTATGAATCTTAACCTTAGGCTTTGTGTTATGATCACATGTGGGGTGAATTCGTATCTAAGGCTCCGGTCACTTCTGTATGTTGTTAAGGGGCACGTGCTTCATTCTCAACACCTTCTCTTTGGAACTAGCCCCCCGTGTTCAAGTGATTGTTTCAGCAGAACAATTAGTGTATTATTTAGAATCCACGTCTTTGTGTAGCGTTTAAAGCAAAGTTTTATATGTTGTATTTGTCCAGTGCCAAATTTCTGTCAGCACATCAGAAGATATCAGTACCTAGAATTCTTTATTAGTTAAATATATATAATTAAACAGAATAGTATACATTCATTAGAGGACGTAAACTCATATGTTATATGCTATCAAGGAATTCTGTTGAAATGTATCAACTTACCTCGGTATATCTGAGATGTTGGTTAAAATGTTCAAAACAATCATAATAATACGTGCATATTTCTTATCTTAAATAAAAAGATATCCGGATTATATACGAATAACCGATATTCTTATTATGTGTCGAACATTTGGTGCTGCTTATAACCGGACAATTTGAGGAGATATGCTTTTGAGTAATATTGAGCAAAACAACTGATACAAAATGATATGAACGTTATATTTTTTTCAAAACATTTTACATAGCATATCTGTGGTTTAAACCATTTATTTCATATATGGACACCAGCAGGTGTATGGAACACTTTATAATTATTTCTATCATTAACATATCGTAATTGTATTATTAATATACCGGTTAATAAAGATATAGTTGTAATGTTTGATTGATATTAAGATGATTTATATATCTATATTACTAAACTGATGTAACTCCGTATTCAGAATGATCGTGTTGTAATTCATCTCACCACTACTATCTAGTTGGACACGTAAGAAATGGAATATACGTACTATCAAATGTAAGTTAACAAGATCTTTTCATGAAGTGTAAAAATACAGTGATTTTTACGTGATTTTCAAGACACGTCTGATTCCACGGACGACTTTTCCAGAAAGTCGGTTTAACAAAAACTTTATACGGTTTACTCATTTTTGGGGTGAATGAAAACCATTAAATGAACTAGTAGCTTTAAACTTATTGATAAAAACCTTAGAGTCCAAGAGGGACGAAACCGCTGTTTTATGCACTATCTAGCTTTACTCTGTCTAATTATTTATAAATATTGAATATTACGCAGTCATTCACTTTTGTACAAGGATTATCCTTGCCTGGATTTACCAAGATTTAGTTGGTGGTTGTGGCCGATGAAGCAGAAGACGCGTATCCTTCTGTAATACATATTTTTATTCTCTCCTTTTTCAACGTTCTGTGTACAAATATTCCTTTTGGTTACACACATTAAGCACTCAGCGATTCTAATTTAAATTGAGATTGGAAAATTGGTATTTTCATTTTTTATTTTAATCTACAGATTAATACTAACATTATGTAAAATGCTACCCTGAAGAACTCATCAATCTTTCATTGTATTTTCTCCATTAACATTCACAGTTTATTTAAAGTGTTATGGATACATCACCTATCACGAGCTCTGTTGTTTTCATGAAGTTCTGTAAATTTGATTTTAGACCTTCATGAAATAATCTCTTATTTGATTATAATGACGTTCTGTAAAAAATTGTTATATTTTCAATTAAAGGTTAATTTAGATATTCATCTGACATGTTATACACGAACTTTGTGAAAAGAACTGACATTTCAATTTGCCATAAATTAAATTGCTGGTATTTAAATTTATTTATTTTAATACGAAATGAGGCGTGACATGTGACGATCGATAAGCTTGATTAATAAGACACTGTTACCTTTTATTTTGGTGTCGTGAGGTACACCTATTGTGGTTGGCGTAAACAATATGTTTACATTAGAAAGGGCGTGATATTCATATACCTCATAATGAACTTTTGTTTACTGTATGGAGTTAACACGGCAGGTAAAAATGTTTAAATCCCAAATTAAGTTAACTATCACGGCGTGTTTGTTTAATAAAATGTCATCTAGGTAATATCTCATGTAGAGTAAATTTATAGTGGAGACAATGGATGGATACTGTTGATAGAAAGCATTTAGATTAGCTTCATCGTTTTACCAACATTGAATATGAGATTTTATTTATTTCATTTTTCTTTTCAATTTTTATTTCAAATTTGATTTAAGTTTGTAATAGACGTCTGATACCGATCAGTAACAGTTGATTGTAAAAGAACGATGAGACAGGTAAAAAGGCATCGTGAGACAACCAATAATATGTGCATCATTTTGTATGCTGTGTTGTTTACACTGAAAATAACTATATTGATTTCATTCGTGTTTCGTATTTAATTTTTCAGCAATTAGATATCGTAAAATTACGGTTTGACCTTGAAAATAAATTTTCTTTGTTACACTTCAACATATGTCGCATCACTGTTACATTAAATGTTTCCTGTTACCGATGTTAACATTTTACTCAGAGAATCGAATTTTAACAATTTGATAAAGCTTCCGAAGCTTTTATTGACGCTGAGATCCATTGACTCTAATGAGATGTCATGGCCTTATGACCCCACGTGGGATTCTAATATTGCGAGAAAATCAGTTTATATACATTGGCATTTCGCTTGGCCGTAAATTAAGTTAATATCTCAATCTGCTTACCATTAATCTATATGTCAAATGAGTCATGACATGTGACGACAACTCAAGTTGTCTAATGAGTTGATGTTATTTTTTTTTTAATTTCGTGAAATGACCTTATTTACGGTACCCATGATAGCTCCGTTTGTAGATGTCGGAAACCTGAAGTGTGCGAATGGATCCATATTCGGGATATAGAACCGTTCTATTGTGTTGCAGTTCTGATCTTGGGCAGGTCATTTAACTCCTTTCGCTTTACATTACATGCGACGTGCATCCCGCATGTTGTTCAGTGAGGTAACAACCTGCCACTTAAATGAGACCCCGTCATAGATAATTCTGGTTGAGTTTATTACTGTTTTAGAAATCATCCTGACATCATGTTGTACTTAACTTAATAGAACTTCGTAAGACTCCTACCATATGAAATGGAAACTGATTTGAGATCGTCTCCTGTTCTTTCTGAACGAAAATCCATGCAATTCGTGAGATAGTATGTTATTCATAATAAAGAAAAGTTTTTTTTTTCAGTTATGTACTTCTGCACACATGGATAACAAGTTCTGACATGTATGGCAAACCATTTGTTAAATATTTCCAAATTTATTATTTATGAAAATGACAATTTTTTACATGACTGTTTGTATATATAAACTATATCATTATCAAGCCTCCAAAAATGATAAGCCCCACGCGTTGATAGAGTGGATGTGCTACAATGTACAGTATTTACAAAACAAACAATAAAGAAATATTTCTTGGCAAAATTTACGAAAATGTTTGTTTTACGAAGTTAAATTGTCAATAATTTTGGCAACGCCATATCTTTAAGTGCCACACGCGTTGTAATAGTCATTATTCCATCTTCTTAGTGTACCTTTGTAAACTACAAGTTCTCAAAAACTCCGAGGAAGTAATTGTGAAGAACAGGAAACCCACTGAACTTAAGTCTATATACTCAGTGTAGATAGGCACCAGACAATGATCTGTCCTGTCGATATATTGTTTATTTTTCTAATCACGAGTTCTTGGTTGTACAATAGGAACATTTAAGCGTTGAACATTTAATTGTAAGATGGCTATTTCATCAATATCTTTAAGACCGCCCTGTTTATACCAGTGTATTATCTACAGAATACACCCTGAAGACTAGTTAAATCTTAGACAAGGATCAGGAATGCGACTATAGACCTAATGAGCATTGTTCCGCGTTCGGGATCAACTCGTGTCAAAAAGCCACCATTTTTGCTTAGGGTATCAGGTATATACAATGTTTTGTATTGAGGCGTTTTAAAACAAAAGAGTTTATCAATATATGTCTTCAGATGTCTCCATATGAACACAATTATTAGGATAGCATAACTAGCTAATGGTCTATTTTGTAAAAGATAATTTTAAAATGTCTGATATCCTTATACATTAAGCTTGCTTTGGTAATATTATTTATTAATTTAATGGTAACCTTATTATTTATCTTACGGTATGAGAAAACAAACTCGAAGCAAAAGTTACCTACAGACTCAAATAAAAAAAAACAAGGAAAATAGAAGGTATCCGGAATAAACACAGGTTTAGTTTCCCGTCTGTCTTTCTGTAATCAAACTATAATGCAGAACAACCGTGTTTTAAATCCGTGTGTGACTCTTGATATTCTTGGTCTTGATTCAACAACGTATTTATCACAAGGGATAGCCAGATCAGTGATTATACAAAAGAAACACAAGTGAATGGCACAAAGTATAACCGCAAATTAAGAGATAGATACAGCAGAGCTTTATAATTAATTATAGTGCATCATACAGCTGTTTCACCCTTCTTGGACTTGTCAGTGATGCAAATTGCCTAAAGTTTGAAATCTAAGAGGCAACTGAGGCAAATACGGAGTGATCGCAAGAGAAATGAAAATCTAGACGGGGACTTTCATGAGCCTCATAATTCATTCAATCTTAATTTTCTTTATTTTCATGTATTCATTAATTTTGGAACAACGTCAAGTAAATGCGTAGATACTACTTGTCCTGGTCCGCAGGAGAAATTTGAACATCCAAAATATCAAACATCACATTTTTTTCTGAGAAGATCATGAAACACGTCACATCAGTTTTTTTTATTCCGATTATAGAAATCAACTGCAACATTAGGACTCTCCTTGACCAGTTTCACTCTCCACACCACGATTTACGGTTTATTTTGTAGTATAAGAAACAAACCCAAAAGGCATTCTATTGCAAGATACACGGAAAAGTGTTTTTTATTTTAACTTTTCTGATAGTAAAAACCAAACAACTCTGACGTACCAATTCCTAGTAAAATATAGCACTTTTTAAACCTTTCCGAAAAATACACAATTTTCTCCAGTTGTCAAAAGTAGTTTCTCTATGAACACAGAAATATAACATATAGTGTTATAAAACATACACTAGTTATGCTATCGTAAACCAGGAGATAGTTTTTTAATATCTAAATGTGTTTTAAAATTCAAATGCTTTGTTGTCAGTCGGGCAATTGAATTTGAGAATTTATAAATGGACCTTTTTCTCAAATCACTGAAACAACGTTCGACAAAATAAAATTAACAAGATGATACAATCTACCCCATGGAATAATTATAATGTACCAGTTGTGTGGTAGAACATAATGTGTCACCTAATTATCCAACAGGTAGTACCAACGTCAGATATGCCAACTTCTGTTTTAATAAGATGCTGTTTACTTTATTTACATTTTACAGAAATATATGTATATGACATTTTTAATTATATAGGATTGGGACCTGGAATCTGATGCATGATAAACACTATCCCCCCAGGTTGTTGTATCATACCAGAGAACAGGTCAGTGGAAGACAGGATTGGTTGAAATATCGAGAAACTGTTCCGCATTTAAAGCTTCACAGCCTGTTGATTATTAAATATGTCCTGTACCCTGCTTGCCAAGATTTTGGAACTGTCATATTGATTGAATTTGAATTTACTACAAAGATAAACCGAAGTATGCAGATGTATAAGATTTTCAGCTCTAGGGAACAACACTATTGCTGTATTTGTAGGTAATTATTGAGCAACAGCTTGTTAATTATATGACTTCAATTCCTATGGGACATGCGTCATGGCGTGCTTCTTCGTTCAGATATTGTTGGTTTAAATACTTTATATCAACGTGACAAGACTTTGAAATTTTATTTTTTGGTGTTAATTTATATCCTGAAAATATGTAAAATGTATCCTTGTCCCATTATGTAAATCCATTTATTCATCATTGCATTCATTTCTCTTAAAAAAAGAAATTTCCTGTACATCAAATATTGCCAAAAACCAATCTAAAATGTCAATATTGTGGATATCTAAATATAAGTTTGATAAATATGGCCTATTTATAGCTAACCTAACCGATTCAGCAGAGTGTCGATGTGAGCATCCTTGTGAGATTCTTAGCATTTTATAATCATTTGTTCCCTGTAACAGAACTTTCGTAGAATATAATTTACAGAAATAATATGGTACGATGGTGTTATTGATAGATATATAATGTAATGGTGACGCTAGTATTTCTTTAGATGATAATCTAAAACTAGTCAAAGCGGTACAAAATTTCTAGGTAGGTCTTGAGGAACCCCCCCCCCCCTCCCCAAACCCTTGGTTCCAATATGATGTGTAACAAGTTATTGTTAGTTAATGTAATATATCTTTCTTGCCATCACGTGATCACAATTGTACATATATTATGCATGATATTTGGAAAAGGTATTTATAAGTTTATAAAATATACTGAGTAATCCCATTGTCATATTTTGTCAATAAAATATATGTTTAAACTAAACCTGGTTTGATAAATGGTGACAGGTACGCAGCAATGTTCTAATTACCAAATTGACCATCTAGGTAACATTACAAGTAACTACATACAAAAAACAAACTGTTATTGCCTATAATTGAGTTCAGATTGGTGTACCTTTTCAATGGCATTGTCTTTTGAATAGAATACTAGATATTTAAATGATCCATTAGACATAGTCCAATCTATAACGACATGATCGGGACATTATTTAATGTTAGATAGTGCTCCACTTAAATCTCTAGCACTGATCGTGAGAACTTGTTAGTGTATTTACAAATCAATCAGATTATACATTCTATCAATCGACTATAGATCTGTTTTATAAGGTTTAAACGATTGTAAATGTCTAGTTAGGCTTTGATAGTAAAGAGTTTAACTTTGTGTGCAGTATATATGAAATCTAGTGTAACAATATCAGAAGTAACCATGGTCAACTTAACACACGATATTCATAAAAAGAACACAATCTGCCTGTTATCCAGGGAATTCGCCTATGTTATGTTTGCAAATGTCACAAGTGTTATATACTCTATAGTGTTTTTCATTGGCTGCACCTGTCAACATTCGATCATGGTGTCGTAACATGAACAATGATGTTACGTCATTTTCGACAATGGTGCAATAAAATTGTTCCCTCCGTTTGATCTTGTCATCCACGGTTTTACTTTAAACAGTCACAATGTTATTTCCTGAGTTTAAGATAGAGAAATATCTTGAGTTTGATTCCTTTCCCTATAAAAACTTTATGGAACTCGTCTAGATGTTTTAATGTTTGCCCATCTTGAAAATAGATAATTAAGAACTAAGCTAAATGTTATTAAAAAGTCATTTACCAAACACAAAACTCAAGTTCTCAGGGAATCAGCGATGGGTCGGAAACAATAATGAAGTCAAATTCCTGTACCAGAAAAAAATGGATATTTGAAATAAATCATTTATTTTCATGAATAAAAACCTTTAAGGATTTTATAGAAAAAAAACTAATAAACCTATTAGTTATTGCAGTTTGCAAGATCTAAGCATTTGTCAAAACATCGTGACATTGATGATGTTTTAAGTGTCTTTTAAGTTAAATAACTTTGAGTTAGGTAACAATATATCTACATATGCCTTCTAAAGTCTACATTGGTACTTAGACATCATCTGACCTTCGAGTTAATACAAAAAGGAAAAGCTCGCTATTTATCTCTCCAACCAACTCCATTCGCTTATTTGATAGAAACTTCATGTTTTATTCAGTGACCCTCCGATAGGTATTGTAGAACTGTCCGCCTCATTTATCACTGTTATCAACCTGTGCGGAAGGTACGTTTTGTAGAATTATTGGTTGTTGGCGTTCAATGTGGGAGAGGATATGTTCAAGCAAGTGTAAGTAAGGCCATGGATTATTCACAAAGATATTACTTCAGTTAAAAGGATTATGTAAAATTATTTCTTATTACATTAGAGGAGATCTCTTCACACACAATTCTGGTGAATACGTCTTTTATTACACATAACATTGATATATAATAAACATGTTTGTTATGATACAAATAGGTTTGATTTATATCACTGTTAACAGATTTTTAAGCTCCTAACATTTTTTACCTACAGAATCCATATTTAATATTCTGTTAGGAACAAGACGTTTGTACATTAACAGTCTTGATGAGGCGGCAATGTCGTGCATTTTAACGCTAAGCTTTTCCTTTAGATTCGGCCCATTTACATTGGACATGCATACATTTAGTTTGGGTTAAGCTACTGTACTTTGTGGTTCCTTTTCGAATCGTTAACGATAAAAAAACACGCGAAAAGTTTAAATTCCATGCATTTTTTATTCTAGCATTAAAATACAGTGTTCAATTCCTCATAGTATTAATATGCAAGAATGTTTGATATCAGACACGTTGTTTTGTCTAAATATTTCATCCTTTGTGATACTGTTCAAGTTAAAATCTTCACGGTGTGGAAATGTTCGCGATTTTTGCGTAGTATAAATCTAAGCAACGTCATCCACACACAAATATTTTATGTCTGTAAAGTGTATTAGTTCTATTTTTATATCAGATGGTTGACACCAATAAAATGAATTGTGACAACGCGGAACTTTCACTAATGTTATAAAGTATGTCCGCAGGCCAATATTTCATTTTCAACAGTAAAAGTACAGAAAAACAGGGTTAAGATTTTGTTTAATATGTACGTAGCTATGATGGATTGATTCCCGACAAAGTTTACAAAGTCGTGCCACTCACAATAAGAACAGTATGTAAATATGTACAGCTTTCACCTGCTCTTTAGTTTGGGACGAAGCTACCTAAAAGTTTTAACGCACCATAAAATTCAAATACATTTCGATCTGCAATATGCTTTACAATGTTCCCGATATTTACATTGAGTGGTAGGTTTGTATTATCAAATGTTGTTGACACCAAACTGTTAAAAGTCACAATGGAGTACAGGTATAGAGTTTCGAAATTTTCACATTGTGAACGATGTGTTTCCCAAATCATTTCCTTTTTCAACCGGCACAGTAATTCACACAACTTTTGAAGTTGCCACTGAGAAAAACACTTTAAATCGCAGAGTTGCAGCTCAGTTGGATTTCTGCATCAAATAAAGATTGCATGCATGACACTTATACCAGTTAATTTGGTGTTATTTATTTATTTAGATAGTTAGCGAGTTTTTCGTCCATTATTAAGTCCGTTCGGCCTTTCAGCCTGTCATCGGACGAGGATTATTTGACACTGTGTATAAATGACCATATGAAAAGTTTGAAATAAGATAAGACAGGTCATGGTTCCCCCTTTCAAACCCTCCCATTACATAATATGGCTCGTTCTGAGAGTAGTATGTTGATATGTTCTACACAGATATCACACTATTTAAACACAACACAATACAGGAAACTGCTTCGTCTTTATGATCGACGTAACCAGTTGAATGACAGGTGACAGTAGAAGGCCTATGAAAAAAATATATATTCCTCCTACAACGTCAAACTTTTTTCAATCATTTTAAATGAATAATCAATTAAGGGTTCTTCTTCAGTATTGATTTTGATATTAAAGGAGCACAAACGATGACGTCACAAGTATCAAACCGCAAACGACATTAAATTATAATATCGATTTTATCGATCAAGTATATATTATCAACAATTGGAGACAATGCGAACATGTGAAAAACAATGAAGTTTGGATTTGATTGCGACAGATGTTTTTGTCAGTTGGTCGCAAAGACCGCCGAGCTGTGTACGTGTAGTCCGAAAATCGCCCAAAAACATTGGATTGGAAGCTCTCGAAGAGAACCCGTAAACTGCTTCAAATTATCCTCCCCAAAGGCTACAAACTATCCTCCCTAAAGGCAACAAAATATCCTCCCTAATGATTACAAATCATCCTCCCTAAAGGCAACAAACTATTCTCCCTTATGATTACAAATTATCCTCCCTAAGGGCTACAAATCATCCCCCTAAAGGCTACAAATCATCCTCCCTAAGGGCTACAAATCATCCCCCTAAAGGCTACAAACTATTCTCCCTTATGATTACAAATCATCCTCCCTAAGGGCTACAAATCATCCTCCCTAAAGGCTACAAACTATTCTCCCTTATGATTACAAATTATCCTCCCTAAGGGCTACAAATCATCCCCCTAAAGGCTACAAACTATCCTCCCTAAAGGCTACAAACTATCCTCCCTAAAGGCTACAAACTATTCTCCCTTATGATTACAAACTATCCTCCCTAAAGGCTACAAACTTTCCTCCCAAAAAGCTACAAATCATCCTCCCTAAAGGCTACAAATCATCCTCCGTAAAGGCTACAAACTATCCTCCGTAAAGGCTACAAACTTTCCTCCCAAAAAGCTACAAATCATCCTCCCTAAAGGCTACAAACTATCCTCCCTAAAGGCTACAAATCATCCTCCCTAAAGGCTACAAATCATCCTCCCTAAAGGCTACCTAAAGGCTACAAATCATCCTCCCTAAAGGCTACAAACTATCCTCCCTAAAGGCTACAAACTATCCTCCCTAAAGGCAACAAACTATCCTTCCTTATGATTACAAATTATCCTCCCAAAGGGCTACAAATCATCCTCCCTAAAGGCTACAAACTATTCTTCCTTATGATTACAAACTATCCTCCGTAAATGCTACAAACTATCCTCCCTAAAGGCTACAAATCATCCTCCGTAAAGGCTACAAATCATCCTCCCTAAAGGCTACAAACTATCCTCCCTAAAGGCTACAAATCATCCTCCGTAAAGGCTACAAAATATCCTCCGTAAAGGCTACAAACTATCCTCCCTAAAAGCTACAAATCATCCTCCCTAAAGGCTACAAACTATCCTCCCTAAAGGCTACAAATCATCCTCCGTAAAGGCTACAAATCATCCTCCCTAAAGGCTACAAATCATCCTCCCTAAAGGCTACAAAATATCCTCCCTAAAGGCTACAAAATATCCCCTTAAAGCTACAAACTATCCTCCCTAAAGGCTACAAAATATCCTCCCTAAAGGCTACAAAATGTCCCACTAAAGGCTACAAAATATCCTCCTTAAAGGCTTCAAACTACCCTAATGATTACAAATCATCCTCCCTGAATGCTTCAGACTACCCTCCATTATGGCTACTAACTATCCCCCTAAAAGCAACAAATCGTCCTCCATAAAGGCTACAAAGTATCGTCCGTAATGGCTAAAAATCATCCTCCTTGAAGGCTACAAAATATCCTGATGGATTCCTTATAATATATAAGGATAGCATGTCCATTCGTAACCCAATTTATTATATATTTTTTTTTATCCTTGGGTTTTAAAACAGAGATATGTGTTGACATGGGAAGACGAATTTGTTTACGAAAACAGATAAGTTATGATATATCAAAAGAAATCCAAGCATTTCTTGTTTCGTCTTCAGCGATGTTACATGTATTAATATAGGATCAGCATTTAACTGAGCACCACAAAATATAATGGGGAACTATTGAAAATGAAGGATTCCATCGGTATGTACACTGTACGGATATCAAAAGACAAACGTGACAAATCCAAGGACGGACGAATGGACTGAATCAGATAGACCTAAACTCACATCTAAATGAACCCAGTGCAAACGACAGTTGTGCAATATACGTCCCAGGAAGATTAACCAGTCAGAAAGATAAAAAAAGTTTTATGTAATAGCTGTCATGAATTGCATTGAAGATATTCGCTTCGTGTAAACAAAGTTATGTATTGGTGAAACCACTATTGTCATATCCCAGCAAGGGTATATACTACGGTAGTTACGAATGGATCATTCCTAGATTCAAATGGAATTCAGTAAGTGTCTGAAAATGCATTCCTTCCTGTTCACACACCAAACCATCAAAATCGACTTTAAACATTCTTCGATTTAAATACAGGAAATGATTAATTGTTTTTGTTTCAACTAAGTGTACATTTTCATAACCATTCTAACAACAACAACCTCTGTGTAGGTCAAATTTCATAAACTGTTTTGATATAGCAGACACAACAATGTAACTAACGATCTTACGCTATCTGTAAACAGCTACTGGGTCGTACAGAATCTTTATCATACGAGCTTAATATCAGTGTAGGAAAATGCACGAGAGGATCAAACTTTCGGCAGTTTTCCTAATTTAATTGGAGAAATAAGGTTTCAAAACAAGAAATAGTAGTTTTTACCAAAAGAAATCCCATTGAAACTGATTTTTTCAACCCCCTCTAAAAATATGCATATACATATGGACAACGTACATAGTATGTGTCTGATAACTAAAGTTGAAAATAATGTCATATTCCTGTTTATTTGTTTCATTCCAACTTCAACGTAAAATCGAGCCACAGATAACTAAATTCTATGTACATATTTGGTACAGTATACAACAGTAGTTTGTAATTAGATAATGTTTACAAACAACTCTATAAACAGTCAACATTTAAAATTTAAATTTTAAACATTACTCACAAAAAACACTTACCTTCCTGTCTACATCTTTAGGGTGAATTATTTTGTCCTGTTCGTTTATATAATGTTCAGGACGCTCAGCTGCACACCACTGTGTCCCTAAGTATCACTATACCATCTTTTTGATGACATACCCGAGGATACACCGGTGTGTATACAGGTAACAACAGGTTTACCTTAGACACACAGGTAACCTGTGTAAAGGTATGTGGTAAACCTGCCTGTCTGTACACCTATGGGAGTTTGTATATCAAAGTACATGCATTTATGTACATCGTTAATACGTTGGCACTGCTAAGTGTGAAATAATGAAGTTCGGTATGTGTATTGAATACCATTGGTTGGAGGGACACGGCTCACGTGCTATCTACTGGCGTGAGATGACCTCCAACCCCGGAGACACTTGAATAGAAGCGTGTATTTCTGATTGTCAGCGATAAGTATGTTGAATTTTGAGAATTTTTGTCATCAAAGAAGTCATTACTTGCCAGTTTTGACATTAATTTTCCCTCAATAAATATGTTAGGTCAATATATAATCGATCGGATGCGTTCGTTCCCTATTCGTCAACCACAAAAAGTTGTGTGAGCATTTAGACAGAAAAGAATGATGATTAGCGTAAAGTTCTCATAAACTCATCTATCCTACCCCGACCCACCCGGTTTAACACTTTAGGCCTTATGTTCTTAGTAAAACTTACTTTTTTAAAGATTGGTATAGTTTAAGGTTAATCATGAAGCCTATCACGGTTACCTCCCCTGCTGATGTTAAGTAAGTGAAAGAGCGAGACACTCTACATTACTCTGTTTTAGTACATTAACTCGTAAACAAAGCGGAAGTTATTTAACTGTCTATTAGGATGTTATGATATTGTCAAGTGTTTATTTTCACAGAATTTAAACAAACCATTGATAAATCTACGGATCATTGTCCATCACAAAGGTGTTACACAGATTTATAACAGAATCGAAGTAAAATTGCGATAACTTTCATTTCGTTTCGTCATTAGAAGATTCATGGTACATATATTATTTAGTTTTATACAGAAAATAAGAGGGTGCTTATTTTGTAACATAGAGTTTGTTAAGTTCGAATCCATTAAAGATAAATACTTCAAAGTTTGAATGCCAAAATACAAATGCAATTGAATTGATACTGTTATAAGTTAAAGTTTAGCATTACGCTATATGAAGAGATGTACATAGGTGTTATAAATGTCTCTGGTTGTAGCTGGGCCCAGAATTTCATATTTCACGGTAGAACTGCATGACAAGAATGAAGCACAAACTTCCGGTTCTAGGACTTCGAATGAATAAACAAGGAAGACCTGCGTAACTTAATATATCAAACTTCCTGTTCTGGAAGAGCATTGATCCGGAAATGAAGAGTATATGCCAAGTCCGTAGAAATAAAAAACCTAGAGTTATTCCTCGTGACTGCCTGTGTACTTAGCAGGCTCACTATCGATGAGGAAAGGGAATGTATCGATAGACTATAAATATTGATGGACACATTTTCTTTCTTTGACAAAAATAAACAGCCTTATCATAACTTGAGTGTTTCAACAAGTTATTTCTCAAAATACAAACTTTTCCTGTACAGAAAATGCAAAGTCACAATAATACAGAGAATACTTGATGTAAAGTACGGTACAGAATTCTCTGTAGTGTGTTCTGTGCAGTGTATATAACAAATGATTTTATAACAGGTGCATATCAGTCGACTCAATATTGTTAAGTATTGGAATTAAGAGGTCCGTTCTTTAACAGAACTGAAAGATGTGGACACCAGGTATGACATTGTAACAACATTCTAGCTTGTCCGACTTAAATCTGACCCCTGCTATTATCCTACCATATAAGTATGTAATTTGCTGATATGAAAACAAATTAGACTCATCGCTACAACATACGATAGTTTACATCGGTCTCAAGATAAGATTGGAGTTTTGGTCAACAGTATTCAAAAGATAAGAAGCGCGTGCCAGCTGTATATAGGGCGCAACACTCTATCTGATCAATCATAACTTTATAAACAATATCGGAGATGTTACGTTTATTCATTGCCATCGTTTGTGTGGCCCTAGCTTTGGGAGCGCCAAACAGGTAATGTATAATTGTCTTAAAACAACGCCTTCAGTATATTTAATCAAAATTCCATATCTGAAATATGTCGAGAACGAATATTTTATAATTATTAAAATAATGTTAATGATTTAGAGTTTTTTTCACATTTAAATCAAAAGAGCGATTCGAAGCATGACTTCTTTTTATAGCAAATATCATTTTCGTATTTCGTGTTTTAAATTGAAAGATAAATCAAACAAAATCATAGATGTATATGAACACATATGCAGGTCAGTAATCACTCTGTCACAATTCTAAATTGGAATGAATGCATTCATATCATAGAAAACGAATATTTTAATGCAAGTAATTATTTATCAATATCATACATATATACACTTGTTTTGTGTAAGCAAATAATTACGTGTGCTAACTTGTGCGACAAGTCCACTGTACTCTCTCCACGGTAGGCACTGCCAGGACGTTCTTGCTAAAGCCGGCCTCACCACAAAATACAACGAGACCATCGCCCATGCCGTCCATTCTATGACTGTGGACGCGCTGAAACTCTTCAATCCTCGGGCTACAGCTAACAACAAAGTCCCCACCGTGAACCAGGATCTTAACCAGAGCCAGAAGGTTCTACCATACGCCCCGGAAACCCAGACCGGAAGTGGCTTCTCCACCATGACTATGAACATAATTGATGGAATTCTGTCGAATATCGGTCACTCAAATGACGGACTGGGTCCGAACTGGTCACCCATTGAACGTGTCGCACACGTGTTCCACATGTGGGATTTGTGGCACAAGGTATGTGCGAACCACACAATGTCAAATAGCAGAGTTTCTGTAAATAAATCTAGCTCGCTATAAGCACTTTGTGACGACAAGAGAAGTAGCTCTATGTTTATAATTTCCTCTTTCCTTTCCTTTTGAAGATTCTCTGATTGCTGATAAATATTTTTATTTATTTATGTTTTCTAATTGTATGTTTGTATATTTATTTGTTGATTCATCTCATTTTGTCTTCTACCTTATGTTACATTATTTTATTTATCTTTGATAACTTCAGAGGAAACAACTATAAGATATGCACGTTACTTTTTATCACATGCCTCAAAATCTCGAAATAATATATATATATAACTGAACTGTACACATACCGTGCTTCTCTCTCCACTTCCTAGATATACACGACAGCCTGGCAAGACATTCAGACTGACGTACCTTCCCAGGCCACTTGCGACTGCGTCCTGGACGTAGACAATAACGGAGTCAAGGCCGCTGTCCAGTGGGTGGCTGACCATTACGTGAGTGGAACACCCATCACCCTACTGAATCGTCCTATTCCCAAACTAACCGATGCCCAGTCATGGGGCGTTTGGAAGGATCGCCTGTTACATTACTATACTCCCGCCGCTCTGAAGGACGCTGCTATCTACATCTACTGTGAAACCCAGCACATGTAATGCTCGTGACGTGTTGGACTATTCACGTTTTATTGATATTACAAAGTGTATTGAAAGTTTAGGACGAGTTCGTGTCCTGCACATTAAACATGAATTATATGAAATAAAATTACTAAAAAGAATCAAATTTGTTTTGTTATTGAATTTTGTGAAAAGTCTAAAATCCTTGGATGAGGTTTCTTACTTGACGATAAATTAGATCATTATACGTGTGAGGCTTTGTGTTTCTGACGATTAATAGAGTAAGATCACTCTTCAACATGTAATTGATCAATAAATGAAAAACGTTGGCGTTCCATGGTTCAGGGGAGACAACCCCAAAATGAGTCATCTAATTTCTTTCTGCTTTTCAATTTAGGGCCGACACAAGCTTTATCATTTTCTAAATCCTTACCTTCTTTGTTAGATAAATATTCAGCTTTCACATACATTTTCATATACATGTTTCGTATGACATATTTTAGAGAAATTTTGGTTCAAATCGACTGATTCATGTTTAACATACATGACAATACTAAATTAAATATGTAAGACTGGGAAATGTTGCCCCGGTGATACATGTTATACATAAATATCGTTTGATCCATGTTTTAGGCCTATTTTATAAGCTATGTATGTGAAATATGTAAATATTATCAGATTTGATAAAAGACCTTAGAAATGAACAGAAGGACAACAAAACCACGTGCTGTTACAGACAAGTGCTGGCCATCACAAATCACATATATTTAGAATTGAATTGGGAATCTCTTTCTAATAGCCTCAAAAACATAAAGTATTATTAATGTTTATGTTACATCGAGGCTTGGCTCCTCAATATTTTAACGACATCATGCGACCTTTTATATATACTAATGAAAATGAAATATATCTATTACGGAAGACCAGGTGCTTTGATACTCCAATATGTAGAACAGCTAGCTATTATAGAAGTTTTTTCCAAGTACATTTAGAGAGATATCATTTAGTAACTCGTTATCACAATTTAAATATATACTCTTCAAAAATGACGAAGCTGTGTCTGCTACAACAAAAAACGTATACAAATAATGGTAGCCGTCGAATAAATATAAATATGTGTCAACTTAGAAAAAAAAATCCATTAATTTGACCTCTGAACTCTTTCTTGATCGTTTAAGAGATTCTCTATTATGTACTTGTAATTTAGGCGAAGAATCTGCAGAACATTACTTCTTGGGCTGTCCACTCTACAACCATTCAAGATTAATTCTTCGAATTCAGTTGATAAATCAAAATATTACCATGACCATTTTAATATTGATATATTAATTCATGAGTGCCATGAATGTTATGAAGAAATAAATGCATTCTTATTACAATGTATCTCAGAATATATAATTGACACTAAAAGATTTGACTAAAAGTAATTGTACGTATTCCAGTGGAGAAATGGAGACACTATGGTATACCTATCTGTTATGTATTGTCTGTACGTGTTTAAATAATTCAGTTACTTGTGTTGCCATCCAGAAGTTGCTGGGAGAAGGCTTAAATAGGCAATGCCTGATGCCCTATTAACTTTCCCTTTTTGAGCAATAATATTTGTTGAAATTGAACTCACATGTGCTGTTACAGGAAAGTGTTGGCGATGTGCACGAGATGTACAACAAACTACATTGAATTGGTCTACTTTTGTAGGTCAACAAGACATATACAGAAGAACAAGTTATAAGTCTCTTTGTATAGAATTTTAATGTAATATA
The DNA here is from genome assembly GCF_031769215.1 of Ylistrum balloti. Lineage (NCBI taxonomy): Eukaryota > Metazoa > Mollusca > Bivalvia > Pectinida > Pectinidae > Ylistrum > Ylistrum balloti. The sequence goes on along the minus strand of NW_026782315.1, from coordinate 74,670 downwards.
CCAGTAACAAAGGGAAGTCAAACCTCGATAAATTGTAGTATACTGACACCGGTCGGTGCAAAATTTGTTGAAATTGAACTCACATGTGCTGTTACAGGAGAGTGTTGGCGATGTGCAAGAGATGTACAACAAACTACATTGAATTGATCTACTTTTGAAAGTCAACAAGACATATACAGAAGAACAAGTTATAAGTCTCTTTGTATAGAATTTTAATGTAATATACCAGTAACAAAGGGAATTCAAACCTCGATAAATTGTAGTATACTGACACCGGTCGGTGCAAAGCAGGGCTTGTAGTGCGCACACTGAACACGTGGCCGACCTAAAAAGCACAACATTTCCTTGTCACAACAGTACAGGAGGGTCCGCCACCTCAGCTTCCTGAGAGACACAAGCCAGAACTGGAATCTTACCTGACACTGCCTAAGTAATACCGATGATCTACCAGCAGAGCTGTTGAATCCCAGTTTCTCTAAAGAGTTTTGGGTTTGGTTTCTTTTAACGTCCTTTACACAGCTATAGTCATCTAAGGACGGCTTTCCTATGAATGCGACGTGTGTAGGAACCTGCAATATTTTCCTGTAAGCCTCCTTGTGATAGTGCGAAACTGAGACCGACTTTATAGTGCTGTCACAACGAAGTACACTGCCGAAGTCAAACAGCCGTTTCTTAGCTTTAATCAGGGACTAGGAACTACAGTTTCTATTTTGTGTCTCGACCATGGAACAATTACCAAAGCCTTCCTAACAGGCACGAAAGCTCAACTAAAGGATAATTAGAAAATTTTTGATTCAGTCGCCTCTTATGATCATTCAGTGGAAACAGCAGGTACAGTTCTTACGTCCCATCTTGTCCTCGGTATACTTAATCATACTCCTTTCTTCGACTAGCAGATTAACTATTATGTACATGAACATTAACAGAACATATCACAAAATTTGATCTCCTAAATATTTAAAAAAAAAAAAATAATAATAATAATAATGAAAATAATGTAGAAACCATTGGAATCCCATTTGTCAACGTGGACTGGGTGTTGCAATATATCACTTCTGTAATACTTGTTAATGATAAATTGAAAATCAATTTGTAGACCCAGTCGTGGTCTATACTGCATGTACACACACAGTACACCCCGTATTTGTAATATCCTTCGTTATCTTTACTGAAATAAATCTTTCCTAGTCTTTGAATTACTTTAGCCGGTGACACCCATGTTTGTATCCCTGTAAATTACAGTGCCACTAAATCCTTAGTTGACATTCCTTTAACAGCCTGCAATCCATACAGTGTGTCACTTTATATATATATCTGTACATGTACAGTTCAACGAGTTAAAAGAAACGGGTCGTATTTGTAGTTATTTGTGATATTCCAGAAATTACCTTGAACTGGTAACTTTCAGGTACGTTTTTATATATCACTGTGACGGAACCAAGAGAGCTGTACGGAAACACACTCTTTCATACGGTTTTTTCTAAACGGATATTGGATGTTATGTATTACCTTCTCTAAGTTGACAGCCTCACGATTTTGTACTGCCTGGATTATATACAAATCTATACATAGTTGAAATAGTATCTGATTTCATTCACTGACGTCATATTGGATTTACTGAAAATCTTTTACACAAATCACCCATTTTGTGTTCATTGTGGAAAGAACAACAACGAATTATTGTAAGGTAAGGAAATATGTATGTAGAACAATAGAAATGATTTTGACTCACAATTGTATAATGCAATTCATATAAATACTACTAAAAAGAAAATGAAGTACATGACAATGTAACATCGCATGTACTTCATTTTCATTCAAGTTATACATCTATATTTTTATTATATACTTGTAGCATATGCCCTAATCAACAATAGAAAATATTAAAATTATTTTCCAAACCCTGATTTCATTCGAAATCAATGGTAAGAATAGCGAAAACAATACTATATTTATGATTGATATTAAAATTTTATCATCCGGAAACCATTCGGGAATATCGTCATTCTAAAGTAGGAGATCCATTGACGACATCCGGGATTGGGGGACATGGGTGCTACAAAGTTTAACACGTTATTTTCAATTTGGTCTACAAATTATTGAAACATTCGACTAAATGTAAACAATTACATCTCTGTACAGATGTCGAGAACATACTATGCCAAAAAGAAGACTGTTGCTGAAGGTCTGATGGATGTTGGCTTGATGATAGCCAATACCAGCCAATTAAAGTCTGTGATTGAGGCTGGCTCCGCCCACAAGTACTTCTTGCTTCTCATAATACTGATCAGCATTACGCTCGTCCTACAAATATGCGTGGGCATCCTCATCCTGTTTCTGGGACTAACGGAGGAAGAGGAGAAGGAGGAGGGCACGAGGGCCAGTAAGATCAACAACAGCGTTGTCGGTCTGATATTTCTTATCACGGTACTAAATGTCTTTATCGGAGGATTCGGAATATCAGAATCACCTTAGTATGGCGCCATCGGATCAACACAACAGTCGGCAGAATGCAAGGTTTCCAAAGTATGGATCGCATCATTTCGGTTGATGGAAATTACGTATATCTAAGGATAAACTTGTGGGCAGTTAATAGAGAAAAACACTGGCGTGTATTGTGAATAATTTGTGTATGAAAATAATATACTTTTGGGGTAATGACTTCCTAGCATTAAAAAATAAAGTCACTTGCTGCCCGTGCAAACGTATCCTTAAAATTTTAATTAAACATTTAATTGATACATTCAATAAGGACTAAATTATTAGTCATTTATAACAGAGATGACGACCATTGAATACACGTATGAGTTTTCAGAGTATCATTACATCACACATACATATCATTTTAGAAAGATTGGTAATAAGGTGATGAGCGGAATGGTGATATCAACGCATGTTTGCGTAGGTATGCAATCGAAGAAACAAATATTGATTAAACAGAAATATTTATCTCAAATACGTTGACTTTTATGTGGAATATACGTATTGAGTGATTTCATTTGTTTTTCATTTGTCATTACTACGTGTTTTTAAATCTTCATGTATTAGCACGTCTCTATATCTACTATTTCATATAAATATTAAAGAGAGATGGCTTCCTATCAGTTCGAAAGCTTGTTCTTCTTGATCACAACAAAACAGGTTTCGACAAAACTTTACTACTGAATGCCATAATTATTCTTCACTCGCCTGTTACAATATACCAGTGTGGTCATCGGAGGTCAAAATGAAGGTCATCGCGGTCTCTCAGGCTAACACCACTATGCAGGATACTATTTTTGGCATATTCTTATTACAACTTTAAGTGAAACTACTAAAAAAATTAGAATTAATACTTATTTCGTCAGCTGTTCTGTATCAGTTATTACTTTCTATTACTAAGACAATAGAAAATGTATTAATTGTACAATGTATAACTATTTTATCATTATATAAAGAGCAAATAAGAGATTGGTAAAAAGAATGAAAAAAACAACAACAACAAAAAACAAAACAAAAAACGAGGAGGTACACAGGTACTAAGGTAAAAACAAAGGGTAGAGCAACATTCACATGTAGGGGAAATTCTGGACTCACCTGTTCAGGGCCTAGTGCACTTCTAGTTTACCTGTAGTCTATTTTTAGTGCACGTCTTGTCTTAACCGTGTGCACTATAAGAGAACTTAGTGTAAAGATTAGACTACACTTAACTGTACTTATATTGTTTATCTGTTCGTCATCTTTATGTTTAAGAAGAAAGTAAAGATAAATATCTAACTACGTACGTACTATTACCTTAATACGTCAGAGACGTCTACCATACACACATGTATACCGGGTTAGATAGAAAGGTTGATTATAAACGTTGCTAAATACATGTCCCAAGAACTGTGACGTAACAAAATTTACCTGGATAATTCGGCAAGCTGTCATTTGATACAGATATTGACTACCAACGTTGTCAAATGCAATATAAACCTTAATAACCGTTTTAAAATAAAATCACGAAAAGACTCTCAATTTGAAATCCTCGTGGTCACAATCCGTTAACAAGAGGGACATATCTTTACACAAGTATACTATTCAAGGCAGTTCTCTTCCGAGTATAAAGTGCTGTACACTCCGGAAATGTATTCTGACTTTTTAAGTTGGGAGTCAAATGCTATACAATTAACTTCGCGTATCATAATTGCAATCTTTTCTATTGTATTTCGAGTAAATCAATAAAATACATAACTGTACAAATATTTACTATTTGTCGACCGCCTTCCGGTCATCGGGCTGCATTTGACCAGGAACTTTCGGTTCAACTTAAGGTCGATGTCTTTGTCAAAATGATGTTCCAACTAAGACGTTATCGATTTGACAAAATCATTATTTGTGTGTATAGAAATGAGATAAGAGACTTGTATGAATATACATGTAAATATGTGTCCATTTTGTTGGTAATTAAGCGGTAATTATCTCTGGAATGTTGTTTTGTACGTGATTTTATGAAGAACGTCAATAAACTTCAGCGATACACATCAAGTAAGGCTAAGTTTTCGGTAGACGTTAAAGACAGTGAACCGTACCGATAATCCTCACAAAAATAATAGCCTCGTTCCCAATATATACAGAAAGTTTCGTTCCTACTATGTACGGAGTTATGGTCCTTTGTTCAGTATTTTGTTAGTACAATACAATTATATATTGTAACGTCTTAATTATTTCACCGACATATTTAGAAACCATATTGGAAATCCGTCCGGTGTATCTCTATATTTTGAAAATCGATCTATTTTAAAATGGAGGTGATCCTTATACACGAACGTTTCTAAAATTACATTACGAGCAGAGTACAATATTACTTGGGTTATATAAAGAGCAGTTTTCTTAATTAAACATAGTACAGAACTCTCTTTTGTCCAGGACTTCTGTAAAAGTACAAATATTTGATTTCTCCATTTTCCCTCCACTCTTACATAGCTTGTAGTTTCATTCACTTTTTTACAAGAACTCTTCAACAGAGACGTTTCATAAAATCAATTACAACCAGAAATTCTGAACGGTAAGTGGTCGATATTGGCTAGTCCGTGGTGTTACTCTTATTTGTAAATCTGTTAATTATTGTTATATTGTGTATATATGAAATAAAAGGGAAAGGATTAAAATATTTTCATCAAAATTACCGAAAATGTTTGCGAATATCTTGTTTACCGCGCTCTCGTTTGGCGACGTGACATTACTTACTTGGATTGACAAAGATTGTCATGGCGTATATCGTCGATGAAGCAGAAGACGTTTACTCTTCCGCAACACCTTGTCTTATTCTTATTACTTTTTCAGTTTGAATCTCTTTTTTGCTCATATTTTGCCTAGTTTTATTGTACTTGTTTGTAATAGCCATGTTTATTACATGTTGAATAATAATAATGTTACATGTACAAAAGCAGCATCTTATCAACATACTCATACTAGTACTTCACATAGTGTCTCGTATCAGAACTGTCCATCTGGTGGGCTCCCCCAAGGCTGTCACTGACCGTGCAGTTGGGTGTCCAAACCCCTTCTCTCCTATCCCCAGAATCTAGCTTCTATTTATCTCATCTTGACCGATTCTGTCCCGCTATCCCCTTATATGGCCTTCACTTGTTACTAGATGATACGATTGTTGAAGTATAGCCACCTGTACTCGAGGTGTAAGGTTGAGATTCCTCCTGCTAATTTGTTACTTGAAATGGACCCTAATAATTACTCCACCACTAGGTGGCCACTGTCCGCACGGTAAATTACATAAGTTTAATTATCAAGGAAGTGGGGATAATCTCTAATTAATTTACTGGCCAAGGCTGTACACCCACTGATAAGATTCTCGGGGCCCAGACTACACCAACCTAAGTGTATATATGCAAGTAATTATCCACACCCCTATGTGTTTTATTGATATACTATTGAAAATTAAACGAACTATTGTTTAAGCTAACTTATTTCAACCAATCCCATATGAAAATCCAGATGTGTTATGCTAAACCTTATTTTGTTACAACATCCACATAACTACTGACAAGAAGTAACATATACCAACATTAACTTTATAGTTTAACGACATGAACCATGCCTTTGTGACATTATCAGAAGCTAACGAGAATGTGGTATCATCATTTGCTGGGTTGAACGCCCCGTGAATAGACGAGGTCATTTTGAAGCGAGATTTCCTTGTAGTAGCTACCTCACTGAACAACATGTGGGAGGTCCGTAGCATGCCAACCAGAGCAAGTGGTTGATGCGTGGCGTCTTGCCCAAAGGCACAATCACGTCAGCCAGCAAAGACCGCTCCGTGTCTCATCTTTGCTCTGACATGTCATAATAATGCAAGATCGCCATTAAGAATATCTACTGATGCTTGAACTCTTCTTAAATTAAGAGTATTCCAAAAATTAAAGAAATATGTCTAATAATGGGCATGCAATCAAACAAGAACTTCACAGATCCAGTAAAATACATTTATTCACAAAGCAACGGTATCTAACTGTACAGTCGTGTTGGTCAAGGTCAAGTCACTAAAAAGAGGTTTCCAATTAGTATTGTCATAAATGACCTTGAACCATTCCGTGACTTTATCTTGAAGGTCAGCAATAACAAATTTAGGGACTGAGAAAGAGTATAAACAATGTTCACTTCCGGTATCAGTAATATTACCTATAACCCGAAAGTTCTCGAGCGGTTCCGTGTCCAAACAGGTCGCCATCAATCCGTCCTGGTTTTCAAACCAATACACGATAGGGTAACCTAGCAACACGCCAAAAACGGTGGTTAAGTTGGCATTTTTACAGTCCACAGTGAATTGTCTGATTCTTTGAAAATCTGGAGGCATATCGTTAAATATCACTTTCAATTTGTCAAACACGTGAACACTTTCAGACATAACTTGTGGTGAATTGAGCGTTTTGCTTACATCGACGATTGTACATTTAGACTCTAATGCAGCGGTTGAATTCTGCATCATTTTAATTACGAGTTGGTTTATTATAATGATATCTATACCAAGTTGTAAAACAGTTAATATATTTGTAATATATGTCATATTCTTCATCTCAATTAACAAGGACACGAGCTTCGCTGTGTCCCCCACGCCATAGTCCAAGAGATACGACGGCTTCACATCCAAATCCACAAGTCTAATATTCGTAAATAATTCAAAGGCGTATTTAAATTTTTTGCCCATGTGTCTTCTAACAAAGAGTCTTATATCCATAGGTGTGTCATTTCCTTGTTTGGTGGCCGAAGCCATATGGAGGCTGGGAATGTAGTCGTGTGTCTGAAATAAAAAGGTATAGGGAAAATGAACGTGTCATAAATTATGTATTCAACATCTAAAATTACCAAACACACAAAGATCATTTTATTTTCAAACCCTTAACCTCTGTAAGGTCGAGGATTTATACTTGCGAAAAAATATTAAACCAAACATTTTATTTAAGCAGTAAAAACTGCAGCCTCTATTTCATAATAGTAGAAAAGAATTGATATTCCTTTCGTTCTTTTTTTTTTTCTCTTTTTCTTTCCTTTTTTCTCTCTTGCCAACAAAAAGTATCAGATCAACAATGTTATAATTATCTAGTGAATTTCTAACTTCGTGATCGTGACAGGTGAGATAAAAAATGTAATTACTATAGATTTTACACTTTGATATGATAATTGACTCTAAATATTGATAATTCCAAAACAGTGTTAAACGAATTTTTATTTTGTAAAAAAGCCAGAAATCTACAGAAAATACATTTTTGAAATTTTGAAAATATCGATTTTAGCATATGTGCAACACAAAAACCACCTTTTCAAATATCAAATTTGAAGGAATATTGATACAAGTTACATGTAACACACTTGCAAAGCTCATTAATGCTGCACATAACTTGATATTGGTATATTAAACTATCCCAGCTGTTCAATAGTCCTTCACTGCTGTATTCAACAGTGAAATTGTCTAGTGATCTCGACTCGATTTGACAATGGGATATGTCAAGGTGAACTTTGACATTAAAATGACGAACAGTTATCAAATATAGTAAATATTGTTCAGGTACAAAACGTCTGATTTTGTCTGGATACTCGAGTCAATTGCATGCGAAGAAAATCCATTATCACAGACACCAGGGACGTATATAACTGTTATCTACGTCCCTGTAGACACTTATTGGATGTATATTCCAATACATTGTATGTCCCTGTTGTTATATTTAATTAGTGCCATGTTAAAATAATTATGATAAAAAATATGAATATATTGAAAAGATGTAAAACAAATCCATAAACAGTCAAAATTAATAACACATTACATTAGAATCAAGATCAATTTGAAAGATGTGTACTGTAGACCGGTGTGTGTATAATTACCCCTTGTCGAGCCCCTTACTTCGTCGCCTTACTAAAATTAGACCATCTGCCGTTGTAGTATTTATGTGGCACTATCATATGAAGAATAACTATTCCAAACATAACTTAAGTTTGTGATTGTATCCGTGGGTGTTATACGGCACCACAAGGCACTGGTCTACATACGTACCACGGATGTTGTTGATCTTCAACACCAGTTCCTCGTGTGACGCATGGGAGACAACTCTAATCAAAACCGGATATCACTGTAAGGTATCACACAGCAGTTTTCAGATACACTTGGTGATACTTGCCAAATTATACTTCAACGTCTATTTTTCTAATGACAATCTTGCATAATTCTATTTGAATATGATATCACAAGTAAATTAAACTTTAATTGTGACACCTATAGGTTACCTGATTCATTGTAAGGGTATTATGTTAAGTCAAGCAGACTCAAGCCTAACACATGTGTACCTGTATAAAGTTTCTACTTATACTAAATCTCTGAAAAACAAATGTGTATTATTTGACCCCGGTCCAGAAGTGTTTACATGAATGTGAAGACATCGAGTGAAACGGAAGAGAAAAACAAAGATTAGTACATGAAGATAGTAAAGTCACCGGCCCGTCTTACACTAAACAGGATTGCCGCCCTTCGGCTGTTTTGATTAAGAAGATAATTTGGCCCGATCGATAATTGACGTTTAAAGTAATAATTTCGCTTTGACGATTGTTTTTACTAGCTTTCGAGGATGTTTTCTTCTGACAAGTAAAATAAAAACCCAGAATTAAACTATTTTTCTGTGATGTTCTTTTGAAAGAGTTGATTTTAGAAAGTAGTTTAAAATCCAAAAATCAATATGTTTTTCCGGTACAGGTGTCAGAAAATGTGCATTAGGAAATTTTTTCTCAAATTATTCTCTTTTATTTTCACGGCAACCATTTTTAAATGGTATGATACTTGAATATTAAGAAAAATAATAATGTGAAGATGATGGATTTTCATTTAACAATATTAAAAATAACGAAAAAGTTCCAAAAAAATCTGAATTCCTATAGTTGACTATATACTGTGTTTAAACTTTTAAAAAAGATTTTATATTTGGTTAGAGAAATTTTCGAAGATATTTTTCATTATTAAAACAGAGGGTGTCTCCGTGCTTTATTCTTAGCAAATGTCAATCAAAATGGCCAGTTTTTCGAAGATAAAGACACAAGCTGAAATACACTAGCGGAAAAAGAAACACAAGTTTATTTTCAATAGTTATTAATTTACATGATTTATTGATAATGAGTTCATTGTTTGGGTTTCTCTGTTATTTCATCATTACTGGATACATTTTGATGTTATTTGTTGGCCTATCACAGACGGGGTTTGCGTGAATAGCTTTAAAGCAAGGGTACCTTACGCCGTTTTCTTATCAAAATCAGTATAGTGTGTGCCAACCCCTGGCTTCAGTCGCTGCTCTTACTCTCCTTAACATTTTCCACATTAAGGTGTTTATGGTCCTTTGAGGGATATCATTCCACTCCTGAATGAGGGCCTACAAAATTGAACGACGTTATATGGAACATTGACGCGCTTTCTAAAGTTCCTGTCCAGCTCGTTCCCCGGATGTTCGACAAATCTGGACTGTATGGTGACCAATCAGAACTAGGACGTTGTTTTGAGCCAGCAGTCACGACAAACCATAGCAACATGGGGCCTCACGTTGTAACGCAAGATTACATTTATGGATAAGAGGAAGGATGAGTGGTCTCAAGACCTAATCCCGATATGTTATTGGTGTAAGATTGCCAAGGATAACCACAAGATGTGTTTTAACGCCTGAAGATATCCCTGTCCATACCATAACATAGCCTCCACCGAATCTGTCGCTTTCCGTTGAAATCTACCCAAGGGTTTACACAGTTATACTCAAGAGAGGAATTCTAGCATCCAGAAAACGTTGAAATTGTTAACGCTATTCACCGAATCACGCAGTCAACTACGCCGAAAAAAAGGTAGTCCACAATCGAAATTTCTTCAAAACGTCATAAAACCATCGTTTTTGAGTTTATAAGTATAACTATAGATAACAAAGTGTATATGAATACATACGTCCAAGACATTATATTGGAATTCATTTTCTGAATAATGTCTTACTTCCGATAAATCGTGAAAATAACGCATCCTTAATTCTGAAAATATGGTGTATTACTACACGAAGAATGTTAACATATATTTCCATGATAATGATTTCGATCAGAATATTTTTATTAGGATATATGACGGAAAACCAGTCATCTTTGCAATCGTTGCTTACAACAAATTAAATACTACTAAATTATTTTATTTGTGCAAACCTTCATTAGCTTTTTCACAACTCACTTAAAATACGCACTTGAATAAATAAATATACATGTATGTACAACGTACGATCAATTAATCATTGTTGTGACGAGCTTCTTTCACCAAATATTCAAAGCGAAGATTCCATTTTATTGTGACAGTAGCCGTTTAGAAAAAAAATTGGGTTTGCCCATCAGAAACTAAAGTGATCCTAAGAGAAATTGTACTCGGTGTGCCCACCTATATGCTACAAAAATACTTCCTAAGAAATCCTATTTGTTTCCTCACTGATTGGGACTATGCATTCTTGAGCGATGTTTTTTCTATGTGTAATTGACTGGGTTAATGCCGTATACATTTGTTAATAACAAAACAAAACAACCATTTCTAAAAACCGTGTGATTTCACTAAGAAAGAGAATAGATTTGTCATCATATGTTTTTTTGCAAACAAAGTGGTTTCTGTGGGAACGATTTGCGCCATTAGAGGGATATATTTGGACGTATAATGATATTTTTTTAGGATCAAATTGATATGGACAAAACATGATGATATGTCATTAGCTTGTCCGTTCTCAGGGTCTGTAAAATCATGAGATGACACTCCGACAGTAATAACCCCAAATGACCATTGTTAGAGATACAGCACGGAGTGATTCCTGGATTCATGAGTTTACCAAGTCAGATATGAACACAGTGAATTTGAACTTGTGATTTTCTTGGCCTGTATACATGAAATGTTATTATCAAGTGTTGTTACACTTCGGAATAGAACTCGGAACGTTTTTGTATAATACGTTATGTCATCTGTTAGACAGTACTCTGGATGTTAAATAGAACCAATTTTCTTTTGGTATTATATTGTAAAATCAACTGGACTCTGATATCGTATTTCAGTTGATAAATTGATCAATCGATCCTAATCTTGGCTCTTCAAGGAACTAACCTCTGTCCACGATCGCCAGGCGTTGAAGTCCTCCTCCGTATATAATTATGGTGGGCATATTTATAATTTGATGGATGTACTGGTGGTGTTTATGAGCGTTACAAGAACTCCTACATAGAAAATGCATACACACAAATTACATAAGGGTAATAAAGTTGTAACTACAAATTAATGTCGAACAAATTCCCTGTGTGTCATATCCAAACAATCCACGTTGATGAACATCGATTTCTGTGAACGTTCAAACCAACAGCGTCCCCTGAGGTCGTGCACTGAATTTTGTGTTAATGACAACAGCTAATGGCATAAATTATGACGTCATACACATCAATAATGCTTCGTCATCTTCTTTATTAAGTAATCTCGTTCCACCAGCATCTCAACATAAGGATAGAAGATCAAGTAATGAGACTTAAACTCGCGACAAATCTTTATTCATTACACCGGGCATATATCCAATTCTTTTATGTTTAAAAAAACTCTATAAACAGAGCCAAGGTTTAGAATAAATCTAGCGTTAAAAAGACACTGAAAAATAGTTTTGTTAGCGTTCGAAAATTGTTGTAAACAAAACTCTTCGTAAATAATTGAATGATGAACCACATATTGATTGAGTGACAGAATGAATGAGTTAATTACAAATTGAATGAAGGAATAACAGAATGAAGAATTAATTACTAAATGAATGGATTACAGAATGAACGAATGAATTATAGAATGAATGAACTACAGAACAAATGAATGAATGACCTACAGCATGAATGAATAACAGAAGGAATGAATGAAAAAAGAAAGACATTTGATGTTTGTTCCAACCATTTACGTTGTATAAAACAACTACTGAGATGAAATTTTGAGACACAATCACTATAGAACCTAGATAAACAGGACATTGTTTTATATTTCATCTTGCAAATACTGGTATATGTTGTTGATTGTGTGATCTTGGATTGTGGCAGTGCTAAAACCATTAAAATACCCCAACAATGAGCGGGAAAAAAAGCTTTCGAAAATGTCTGTTTCTTTTATCAAGGAGAGAACAAGTCCTGAAAAAAAGTTCACTACTCAACAGATGGACGTTTTAATCCCAATAACACTTACACAGCATGCAGTCTGAGAGACCGTTGATGTTTCACCTATTCTGCACCTTAATATAACTTGTTAAAATGAGGTCATAAAGATGACTCAGTCGATGCATCCCTTGGTCTCCGTTCTTCAACTCACCTTCCTCACTTAACATACGTGTTCTTTGATTTAATCCAGCTTCCAGTGATCCTCTGTCTGAAGTACCTCGAGTTGTTCCAGTCTATGACATTGTTATAAATATTGACATGACCTGTGATGGCTGACTTATTGTTTTTGTTATCTTCCAGCTGATTCTTGTGTATACTTTCCATTGTAACTACGTCTGATGATCTTTGGGACGTGCCCCGCCCATTCACTATGAACAGTTGGTCATTTCCTCTCTTTGATTTGATTAAGGAAACAGACGTTTTCTAAAGCTCTTCAGTTGCTGTTTGTGTGGAAGATAAACATCTAAAATATATCCTTACTACACGGGTGAATCCCATTTATCTACATAAAACCACACTAAAGCTAATTCATTGAAGATTGTATTAAAATTAAGTCTTACAAGCATTCTCAAGACTAATGTACGGTAATTAGAGATTTAGGAAATATGTCTTACATTATTTATTGTTCTTTTGATTGTTTTATATATCTAGAATGTATATAAATGTAATAGAATCATTTGCTATCTTGATAATTGAAAGGATTTTGCAATGTTACCAACGTATTTGAATTTAGAAGTATGCGGTAAACTTTACGCAACCTGCAAACATACCCGTAATTATAAGTTCATGTGCACTTTGGATGTCAAAGTTGACCCGCATACCATTCAATAGTTGACAGTTCATTGCTAAACATAGAAAAATACTAATTTCACGTTAATAAGACAATCTACTGGTGCCTAACAAAAATGCTAATATACCAATGATATGTGTTTCCATACGCAATACAGAGTAACACATTCTATTTATTTTTCAGCGTTTTACAAACAATCGATTAAAGGGTTAATGCTCATCCCTGAGACAGAAATACATGATCTTTAGCTAATACATTATGTGATTTCAAAACTAAAAATATTAATTTTCTAAGAACGATGTTTTCTACATAAAAGGGCCTTTGAAGCGGCCCGGAATTCTGCACTGCTAAAGTTATAGAGAAACGGGTTTATCGTGGAGTTCATGTACGACAACCAAAACATTATATTATAAACAAGTGGCGGGACTGCTTCCGGTAAAGCAGACCTGACGTCAAATACCACGTGGAACGGAAGCCAACAAATCACATAGCCAACTAAAATATAGGTAAGGGTCTTGAAAACTTTCCTTTCGTTTCGTTCATATTTTCTGTCCTCTTTTTGTTTCCTTTTCTTGGAATGACCTCTGTCCTTTGTATATTGCTTTTCATTATCATTTTTTGAAGGGATGTCACTTGTGTGGCTGTCTAGATCTGTATCAAGTGCTCCCGATGCTGCTGTTGTTATGGTAACGTTAGAAACATACACCTTCTTGTCGTTCTTTTCCAGTAATGTTTTACACGACTCTGGTTTGAGATATGGGTCACTTCTCCAAGGAATTTTTGGATTACTCGTCACTTCCGGTCCTAGTTTACTTTCACCAACTTTTTCCGCCGATAATGATTTCGCAGCCTTTTCGGATGACTGATCAGACAGATTTATTTCAGTATCTGATTTAGCGTAAATTTTCACCAAATTTGTTGTTTTCTTCACTATATCCGGACTTGGATGTTGATATGTGGCACCAACCTTCTTCCGGTTTAAAACAACAATGAAGACTCGCATGTAACACAGCAACATAACGACGAATGATCCATGATGGCCGATGGTTGCTATGACAATCACAAACTCCTTGTTTTTGGAGGGTTCCCAAACACACTGGTAAGGCACGGAATTGTTAATCCTATCCAGGATACACGGAGGAAGCCACAACAGTACGGTAACAACCCTGGAATCAACAAATATAAAACACATTCAATCAACTTCAACATTTTTTAACGAGTTTATTTCCGTATTATTTCGAGATTAAACAGCATTTCTAAATACTCTTATAAATTAAATAAAATCATCGAGAAAAACTTAAGAAATCTATTTAAATCATGTTTATATAAACGGCCTGATACATGTATCTCTCACAGAGAGAGAGTTGGTTTCACTTCCTGAAATTATAACTGGTGTATTTTCTTGTGATTTCTTAAATAGAGAAAATAAGATATTTCCAAAATGAGAATACGACACAGACTGCAAGCATCAGGTAAACGAAACCTTAACTCATAAAGGATAAATGAGGGAGACATGAGTCGAGCGATCCTTGAAAGCACAAGCATAGTAAGCTAGAAAGTGTTTAGTGGATAAACGCGGTGATGGCGGAGATATAAACGTTATGAAAGGATTGATATGTTTGATTGAAGTAAGTTATTATTGCCCCTAGAATCAATATGTCGTCAGGAAAAGTGTGGCAACATCGTACAACTGTCCCAAGAGGAAACGTGACAAAATGATAGTAAAACTAGAGTAATCTTCATCATTGTGGTGATACAGACAAGGAGTTTAATTTTGTTTCGTGTATAATCATGTGTTTGATGTCCCTTTGAAATATTCAAACACGAGCCATTGTATCTGAAATGAAATCGCGTTAGCCCTGCTCACCTAGGTAATTATTGTAATGAATTCTAGTTCGTGCTGGAGGGAACATAAGAGTTATCATCCACGGCGTTCAGTCCTGATGCATAATGATTGTGCAATTGTCGTTTAGGTCCTTAAACGTAACAGTAATTGATGTTTTCACTTGTCTTTCAAACATCTTGGCATGTTTCCATTTGTTTCTTCATCAGTTTAGTGTAGTTCTGTAAAGTATATGATTACTTTTTATCTAGTTTTTTATTTTGTTAGAATTTCGTCAATATTGTTTTTTGTGTCAAAATCATCGCGGGTTTTCTATTTATTTTAATTAAAGCCAAACCATACGCCACGTAGTCTGAAGTATTTACGGTCAGCTTCAAACACCATAAAACACTCGGCACTTCAAAGCGATTTCACATCGCTTACTTGACCACTATACCACAGCTGTGGCCTATTGCTGCGTTTATGTTTTGTTATTTACTAACAAGTTCTCAGAGATCATTTGGACGGGCGGTTTCACAAAGTCACGGATTCCGATGTTCGTTCTTATTTATGTATTTACGATAACGATGTTTTGATGTTTGAGAGCATTGTGAGTCATGGTTTGGCCAGTCGAGTGGTCAGAAACATATGGCGTTTATAAACACTCACCACTGGTCAATCCATTTCAATACAGCAATCCATCAAAAAAGCTACTTTATTGTTCCGGTCATCATCGTTTGGGCTTTTTATATCAAACATTGAAGCTCCGAGACAATGGCAGATGGTCAAAAGAATTGTTTTTTCATCTTTAATTGACGTTCATTTGAGATACATCATGTGTGTTATATACGTATCTGACCATATGTCTGAACGTGTTAATGTGCGTCTTCACGTTTTTTGACAACCATTTATTCCATAGCAAATAATCACTTTGAAACAGGATCTTCTTGAAAATTTCGTCGAAAGAACCAAACCGACCGGTGATTTGATTTTTCCAATGTTTATTTGATTCTCCAAAAGATATATCCTCGAACTATATTGTGATTGTAGTTAATTATAACCTGAAAAATGGTGCCATGTACCGAAAGGACGTAATCTGGGAACCCTCTCATGAAAATGATCTTAAGCTGAATGAGTTGAAGGTTACCGACCTGCATTTACAGCCTCTCTTTGAACTTTTGCCCCAAAAGGGTGTTAAGTACATGTATATGGTATATTATTGCACATCCGCTTCTAAAGAACGAGAAAACAACATTACAATGTTACACGAAAGAAAGTTGAACTTACCCATGTCTTTTTAGTAAACATACATTTTAGACCTTACTCGAAATCTCGTAGGCGGGATTTTAAACGTGTTTTCGAGCTAAAGTTAAAAATACTAAGATTTTAAAATTAACACCATATCGCACGGCAAACTTAATACAAATACTCTGCACGCAATTTCATGCTCAGTTCTCACAAAAATCTGGATATCATATTTATGCAAAGCTTTGGATAATTATCAAAGTAGTGTACTGTTAAGTTGTTCACAAATGTAGTTGTTGAGTACATGGTGAAACGAAGGTGTTAACGTGACGGCTGCTCTGGAGAGTCGGCCCACCGGTATAGTTGAGACAGCTGTGCGCCACCAACCGTCTTCTTGGTCACACCTGGCCAGACGTAGGTATATGTCATATCAAGGTAATTAGCCAGTGGTGGGAAGTCGGAATCAATCACACACGTTATTGCTCTTTAATACCATTCACCGACACGTAGTAAAATGGTCGGTATAAGCTATTGATTTGTGTTGTCCTAACCATCAGTTTATGTATAGTGTTACTGATTACACCAAACAGGTGTAACTTAACATACACACACTTAAGGTATACGTACCTAGCTATGTATATCTTATCAGAGAACATCCTGGTTTAATGTTAATTCTATCTGAGGATTGTTCAATTTTTGATCCCTTCTCTGCTTTTTTTATGTGTTATGTAATAATATAATAAAAGATAAAAAGACAACATATTTATACATATACTGAGTTCGGATCATACGGAGACGGATTTTGTTATACAAATTTTATATCTAATGAATTAGGATGATACGGAGACGGACATTCTAACACAATGTAACTCATAGTGAGTTAGTATTATATGGAGACGGACCATGTAATACAATGTAATACCTAATGAGTTAGGATCATACGAGACAGATATTGTAATACAATTAAACACCTAGTGTGTTAGGGTCATATGGAGACGGATTTTGTTATATAAATATAATACATAATGAGTTATGATCACAAGGAGACGGACATTGTAATACATTGTAACACTAAATGAGTCAGTTAAACTGGAAAAGAGGAGTTTAAAAATACTGCAATACCTGATGTGTTAGGATCAAACGGAGACGGACCATGTAATACAATGTAATACATAATGAGTTAGGATTATACGAAGAATGACAATGTAATACAATGTAATACCTAAAGAGTCAGGATCACACGAAGACGGACATTGTTATACATTGTTAAACCTAATGTGTCAGGATAATACTGGAGACGGGGTGTGCTACAATGTAACAACAAATGAGTTAGGACATTACGGCGAGGGACACTGTGAGATCAACGTTACAAAATGAACGGAATGAGTCAGGATCATACAAAGAAAGCATTGTAATACAAATGTAATACAGAGTGTGTTCGTATCATACGGAAACGGACATTGTAATACAAGTATAATACCTAGTGTGTTCGTATCATACAGAGATGGACATTGTAATACAAATGTAATACAGAGTGTGTTCGTATCATACGAAGACGGACATTGTAATACAAATGTAATACAGAGTGTGTTCGTATCACACAGAGACGGACATTGTAATACAAATGTAATACCTAGTGTGTTCGTATCATACGGAGACAGACATTGTAATACAAATGTAATACAGAGTGTGTTCGTTTCATACGGAGAGGGACATTGTAATACAAATGTAATACAGAGTGTGTTCGTATCACACAGAGACGGACATTGTAATACAAATGTAATACAGGGTGTGTTCGTATCATACGGAGACAGACAATGTAATACAAATGCCATACAATGTACATAATGAGTTAGGATCTTACGGAGAAAGCCCATGTAATACAATGTAACACCTGATGAGTTATGATCATATAGAGACGGGGATTGTACTAAAATGTAATACCTGATGAGTGAGGATCGTACGGCGACAGACACTGTAACACATTGTAAAACATAATAAGTGAGGTATAATACTTGAGACGAGAAGTTTAAAACAACTGCAATACCTGATGCGTTAGGATAATACGGAGACAGACATTGTAATACAAATGCCATACAATACACGAAATGAGTAAGAATCTTACGAGACGGACAATGTAATACAGATGTTATACAATGTACGTATGAGTTAGCCATATTCGAGACGGACAATGCAATACAAATGTTATACAATGTACGTAATGAGTTAGCATTATTTGAGACGGACAATGTAATACAAATGTTATACAATGTACGTAATGAATTAGCCATATTCGAGACGGACAATGTAATACAGATGTTATACAATGTGCGTAATGAGTTAGCGAGTTAGCATTCATTAGACGAGACGGACAATGTAATACAGATGTTATACAATGTGCGTAATGAGTTAGCATTCATTATACGAGACGGACAATGTAATACAAATGTTATACAATGTACGTAATGAATTAGCCATATTCGAGACGGACAATGTAATACAGATGTTATACAATGTACGTAATGCATTAGCCATATTCGAGACGGACAATGTAATACAGATGTTATACAATGTACGTAATGAGTTAGCATTATACGAGACTGACAATGTAATACAGATGTTATACAATGTGCGTAATGAGTTAGCATTCAATATACGAGACGGACAATGTAATAAAAAATGTTATACAATGTACGTAATGAATTAGCCATATTCGAGACAGACAATGTAATACAAATGTTATACAATGTACGTAATGAATTAGCCATATTCGAGACGGACAATGTAATACAGATGTTATACAATGTACGTCATGAGTTAGCATTATACGACACGGACAATGTAATACAAATGTTATACAATGTACGTAATGAGTTAGCATTATACGACACGGACAATGTAATACAAATGAGCTAGGCTCTTCTGTTTAGGTTTTAGCTTTCTGTTGAAGGCAAAAATATTTGATAATTTAATGGTTTCTCCTCTCGCCTTTCATGCCCGTCATAATCTGTGAAGAAGTTTAACGCATATCAGATTCATCATAATAATAATCGCCAACTAATGTGACTGGTCGGTAAAGTTACTTACCAGACAGCCATGATGAGACGAACGCATTTCCTGGTGTTATGATGCACTCTGTAGTGGACAGTCCAGGTTACGGACCAGAACCTGTCTATAGAGATGACAAGTAGAGTGAAAACGGACGCGAATGTCATTCCATAATCAAAAAATATCCATACACCACACCAAAACTCTCCGAATGGCCAATATCCCAAAACAATTTCTGTTGTGTAAGATATCATAGCCGTCACTGCGACCAATGTGTCTGTCACAGCCAAATTTATCACGTAAAAATTGAAGACTGTCTGTAGATTTTTGTTTTTAGCCACAGCTGTAAGTACCAGCAAATTTCCAAAGATTGTAACAAGAATAACAGCATACATAAATATTCCGATGACAATTCTTTCCCATGGTATCACAGTGTCTTCCGTGGCCCATGTAGTATTGGTGGCCGAAACGTTATAGGTGGCCGGAGAGGTTGCCATGTGTTGCTCGTGTTGATACATTGACCACTGAAATGACCAGTCTGGTAGGTAACCATAAACTATAAAGTACGATAGTAGCAGATTGTATACATACATAGTGTGCGTCGGATGTTGATTAAATACGTAAATTGCTCTCGCAGTGCTTGATGCTTGTAGTTCCCGGGGGTGTTTCGCATTACTGGCGTGGAGCTGATCAGTACAAGAGATTTTCTGACGAACCAAATCAACAAAAGTTTTAAGTTACATGCAAGTTGAAATGGATGTTTCTATTTCTAGAAATGGACATGTGTATCACTTCAATGCAAAAATAAGGAACAATAACACTTACAATTAATTCGCGATGGTTATTTTCGTTTAGATATTATGATTAAACCATACCGTCATGAAGAGCGAAACAGCAGAAATAGTATGATTGTATTACTTATCATATGCAATTCAAATTATCAGGGCTCAACCATTTACGATTTGGCGCGATATCAACTGAGGTAATCGACCATGCTGACAGATTTGTGAAAGGTTTATCAATACAGAAAGATATGATACAGCAAGGCCGATTTACCAAAGTTGTAGTCCTATTTCTTATCAAATCTGTAATGATAAAACCAAGTTTCATCTTAAATTGTTCTCCGGTAAGTCGAGATTGAACACAGATCAAGTTCATAGGTGAAACGTACTTTTCGAGTTTGTCTGATAATATTCGAAGTTATGTCACAACACGCGGAGATGGCGAAACAAACACACCCGAGTAAAGTAGTTCTAACCTCTTTGATGCGAGCCTCACGGCGATACCTACTTTCTATCGACAGAAGATCAACTACACATGTATATATATCCCTCCTTGTTGTTTGTTTTTGTTAGTGATGGGTCAGTGTGTAGTCCAATGTTCTCAAATACAGTCACTGAAATAGACTTACGATCTGAATGGTTGGAAAGATGTTCTACTGCGCATAAACACTACTCCATTTAAAGATGGCTGACACGTCGATAAACTGACTTTATTGTACGAATAAATGTTATATTTATCAAACCATTAACAAGACCTGTTGATGACATAACAATATTCTTGATTGAAAATAATTTTCAACATTCATATAACATTACTTAGTTGATTTCATTATCTGTGAAAATCGCGTGTTCGCTTACAATATATCGCTTACATTACAATTAAAGAGTAATCGAACAAAACGTAAATTCACCATCACATGACTGTGAACGTTTGTATCACAGTATGAAACGTGATGCAGCATAAACTACTTATGTTACCTGGAGATTCCGTGATAGGTGAGTCTATTGATTAAATGTTTTACCGAGGGCGATAATGATTTTTATCCAATACACTAATGTAAGATATCAATGGAGAGTCCTCTTTTTTTTCATTCTCATCTATCTTCTCATTCCTTCGGGGTTTTCCTGGGTTTTTTCCCCGGATACTCGTCATCATATGGCCCAGACCCACTATACAAAACATCGGTCCTCCTCAGGTTCTCTATATCATCATGAGGCCTATATTTCCCTATAATACATGCTTATCCATCCCGTCTTTCCCTGTTGAGGACAGTTAATCCCTAATTCCTCTAAAACCTCACTACAACTCACAGTAAACAATAATTTTCTCAAACTCCTTCATCATTATTTCATTTTCCTACAGTTAAAAAAATATTCTTTGGAATTCCCGAACGCTTGTACTTATCAATTCATTATTGCTGTGTTACAGACGATGTCCTGTTTGTGATATATCTTATTATTTGTGTCTATTACTGTCCATCATTATATCCTCGTTTGTACCTAAAGCTGGTGATTATCCTTATGTCTCTCACAGACTTTTCTCTCCAGTCTTTTTTCTTTATATGCTTATTTTGTTAAGAAGTGTTAATTACTGAAATCCAAAATATCGTCAAAATGTCAGGCTGGAACACGTTTAGTATACATATTACCTGAAGGAAATAAATGAAGAAAAATCTGAGTTAGATATGTAAACATATAATTCAGTATTAGCGAGAAGGAATATGACATCTTTTAGCAACTTGAAATCTGAAATAGTAAAACATAACACAGGTCTGAGTTCCTGGATCCTGATATTAAATCCACACTTTAAGATTTACAAGGAAGGAACGGTATTGTACCTGCAGATAAGGTGTCCAATAGCTTGATCTGTACCTACAGACATGATTAATATCATATATACAAAAAAACTAGGCTTGCTTGATAACAAGGAAAACCCCTCTATACATTATGTAATGTGTCCAATAAGTAAGGCAAGGTAAAACTCATGGTCATGTCTTTATCAGATTTTATGTTTGTGATAACGGACAGTCTCTAACATTATGTTTACGTGTTTTAAATTATTTTTTAGGTAAGCGACGCACATAAAGTGTTGGTTTTTTCCTCTAACGCTTGACGCTGAACTTAAGTGCAGAAATTAATAAGAGATGAACACTATATAAAAGTGAGCTCCATGTGATCATTACTTTGAGATTCGAATTTAGTTAGATCATTGAGTCATAGAAAAAAATTACTTGATAATTTTTGTATTTTTTTTTTCAAATTAGAAACATCTGTCGAAATTTAGGTCAATATTTGTCATATTGACGACGCAATGAATGCAAGATATACCTGGGTCTTCTTACACGGGATGGACATGATAGTTCTGTGTGTGAACCAGTTTATCTACTGGTTCCGTATTTTGCTATGTTTTGTTCAATATTTATATCGCTCCGCGTTTTAGTATGTCCCGAGCTTTTTACCGGAAATTATATAAACGGGAACACAAATATGCTTCAACGCTAATTGGCTGAATTCGTCTTCCTGGAACAAACTTAAGGCATTTTGGGTTTTAAGTGATTAAATGATTGGAACTTGTCAATATGGTTTTATTTCCACATTAATGTTTGGGGACATTCTGCAAGAAAGGATACTGCTAACCAATTGGTGGTTCGGATATTCAAAATATGTTCGGTCGGAAGTTCCGGTTAACCAGCCATCACATAGGCAGTGTGTTGGTTTATGTTAGGTTCTTTTCTAAATTGATTGAATTTCCACATTAATAATAACATTAAGCACTTGTTGCACTCTCTATTATGTGTGCACTTGATGTACAGTAACTAGTAGCTTTATGAACGAGATCGCCTATATTGTACCTATTCCTGGGTATCCAAGTTATCACTTAAAACCAGCTGTATTTATTCAGTAGCTTTACATATTCAGAGTAAATTAGAAACAGTTGTACTTTTATCAATCAAGGTATCTCTCTCTTGAATACAAGTGTTTGAGATGTATTGCATCGTGTAACGCTTGCAAATTGTTCTAAATGAATAACTACCATTTTGTCATCTCTCGTTTACGTTATATCTGATGTGCATTCATTGACAGATAAACTATAAATTTATATTGACAGAAATATATGTTACAGAAAATGTCATGATTTATTATCAGGAGTTACGAGACTAAAGGGTCTAAATTGTTCTGTCGAATAAAATGTCGAAAATCAGAAAGGGAGGAACTCTTACTCCAGAATTAATAAATTTCGTCTTTTTTTCATATTCATATACTTATTCAATAAGTTATAACATATCATGCATATTACGGCTAGCCACGACGTCCATGAGCAGCGTCTACCACCTGTAATCTCAAAGATTGTACAAAAGATTCACAAGTGAAAGTACCATTGCTGTGTACCAGCTGCAGTAGAAATATTATGTTTCCTTACTTATTAAGAAAGGAGGGTTTCTTTAACTTCCCCTGATTCTTTGATAGAATAAGTGGAAAATCCTAGGATTTAGGACAAGAATAAGACTTTCTTTTATACGAATGGTATTGAATCACCAGAGTTAGCATGACAAAGAATAGTTTTATTATTCTCTATACCCTCAGGGCTTCTTTTAGAAGACTTGATACACATGGATGGGAACAACACAGATATTACATATTTTGATACAGAAAATAACTTGTATGAACAATGGACAGAATATATTCTAACAATTTCCAGTACGAAACAATGTTCTAGTTGAGTATCCTATGGTGGTGGCGGCGGTCCTCGCCTTCGTCATGTGGAAGCTTGTCGGATTCTCGTCACATGGAAGCTTGTCAGATTCTCGTCACATGGAAGGTTGTCGGATTCTCGTCGCATGGAAGCATGTCGGATTCTCGTCACATGGAAGCTTGTCGGATTCTCGTCACATGGAAGCTTGTCGGATTCTCGTCACATGGAAGCTTGTCAAACTCTTTGTACGGTACCAACAGTTATGTGTGGTATCTAACACGAGACGTCCATCGGTCCAGCGTAACATATATCAAGTAAGTTCATAGTAAGCTAGTAATGAACCTATTAGTTTGTCTACATAAATTCATGGCAATGTAAGTATACATTTAACAGTGGAACAGTGACCCTTATCAAAATCATTGTACATTTTTTTTGTGACACGTGCTACCCCTGCACTTTACTACATGTAACTTGTATGCTAAACCAACGAAGTACATATCATCATGTCTTATTCCATTCTCCAATTCTTTGAAATTAGGGCAAATTATTCACAAACAAAATACGATCACGAATTCCGGAAGGGTAAGTGTCTTCTTCATTGCTGAAAACCGCCTTGTAAACCTTGGTCAATTCAAGTAAGTAACGTGAAATTCCAAATGAGATTCAGTAAACAACAATATAACGAACAGACAAACCAACGAGCATCAAACACGTCTATCTTTATTTCTCACTAAGAAATAGAACATTTACCAATGTTATATTTGTGACAACCATAAACTTTCTCGAAACCATGTGTTGTTAGTCCATATGTCAGCTGTCAACATCTTACAAGAAAAACGTGATATTAGTACACAATAAACCTTAGAATATGGAATCAAATGCTTCATGTGAAAAACAGGTTTGGAAAGAAGGAGTGTTGCTCTCTAGAAATTGAAAATTGACAATAGGAGAATCGAAAACATTGCGCTATTTATATAGCTTAGTGCAACGTTGTCCCTCTTGGTTTCGTTTTTGGGAAAGATCAACTGAGATGAGCAGCTGATGTACAAGAGTCTGTCACATCCTTGGATTCCAGCCCTGGTAAAGATGTGTTATTTAAAAACAAATGAATAAGAAAAAGCCAAGTCTGTTATTTTTTTTTATCCAAATGGCTTAATAAATAAGCAACCATTATAAACATGTAACTAGCGATCTAAATTGTCTGTCATTCAAGTTCCTTTCACCTACCATAGCAACACATGTTATAGGGGCTGCTTGATGTTTCAAATGTGGCACTGCTATTTTATCTAAACAAGCCTTTTTATTTCAGTTTTCAAATAATTTAATAAGTTCTGGATAAGTTAAGACCACGTATGGTGGTCTTTTGGCTACTTTTCATAGGTCCTGGTTTCTTGTGTGTACATCCGGATGCAACTAGAGTTATCATGAAATCATCGGAACCCAAACCGCGAGACAAGGAATATATGTACCAACAGCTGATACCTTGGATAGGTGAGGATGTTCATACACTGTAACCCTTGTCCATTTCCTTGGCTAGCACAGAAAAACAAGAAACTAAAAATAACGCTAAAGTTTGGCTGCTCGTTATATCAATTGGAGAAATTACATATTGGGCGTGAGTTTTACTTTTTTTCTCCTGCTGACGTAATATCACTGAAATAATTATTGATATAAGGAATAGTTGATAAAACTACAAGGAAGATGTGATACCATTGCTGAATATGTGATCTCGCTACAGGGGATCAATAATATCATAATGAAAAGATGATACCACTACAGGGAACAGGTGATATCACAAAAAGGATTAAGTGTTTCACTACAGGGAATATGTGATACCCTAAAAACTCGAATATACGTCGCGGCTGATTTTCTTTAATATTGACTAAATGCAGGTTTATTTATATAGGAAACTACAGACTTATTTTCAGGTTTATCTTGGTTTTGAATTCAGCTTGTATTCAAAATTTTAAAGGAATCGCTATAAGAAATATTTATCATCACGAGGAATAGATGACATAGGTGAAATAGTTACTGTCTAGTGGTTTAGTTTTTATACACTCTATCTTCAGAATAGGGACTCCTAATAAGTAACGGTGAGAGGTGGGATAACAACAGGCGACTCCTTACTCCCTTTTCACTTTATGGTGCTGTTAAGATACATGACGATTTATTGGCAAGTATCTGAATTACTACGTGATGTTATTATCAATATTATCAGTATTTATTTTTTTCGAGAGAAATGGAACTTTCCGTATACTTGCTCTATACACTCGCTGTGAAATGCTTTTACGAGAGATAATTATGTACTTGAAATTACTGAAAAGTACAGATATGAATAATAAGACAGAAGGTTTAAAATTTCAGGAAAATTTGGCCAAATACTTCCCAGGAGGCAAGAGTGTGAAAATAGATGATACACACCTGATATCATGTGCTTTTCATACGACGGGAACATCCAGAAACAGGGGTTAGTAGTCAAAGATCCCTCGTTCATGAATTCATGGGAAACCCAAAAATGTTGAACTCAAAACTAAGTAAATGTTCTTGTCATGATTTGAAACAGAAAATCATATTATTTTTTTCCTCTTGTGAATTTTCCATTTCTGGATAGTAAATTTTCCTGCATCCCCAACCTATGGTATTTACATGTCACAATTGATTCGATACTCAAGAGCTTATTCACGATTTTCACGATTTAAAGATTTCAGCAACTGAGAGACGAAGTCATAACATGGATTTTGTAATTGATATAAAATAGTATTGGTTGTTTTACATGTATTTTAAACAACATGCCACCTTTGTGTAAAAGAAAACCGTAATATTTTCTATGTTCATCCATAACTCTAGAAAGGTGTAATAGGTATACAAAAATTTTAATACTATGCCAAGTTTCCTGGAAGGAAGTCGTCGGCATAGGTGTTGAGGAAGAGGAACACAGAATAATGTTTTGGTTGTGTACAGACAGAAAAGAAATGGAAGGTTCAGCACGTACATGAATACAACAGCGAGTACTTTATATGATAAAGAAGATAATCACATAGAGAGACATGGGTTTGATTTAATAATTTTCAAATCAAAACAATATTAATATAATCACAAAGATAATGCGGCATGATATGTTCAATTTGATTTTGCCATTGTCGCATTCTTATTTCATTTTAAAGCTGACTGAAATCCAGACATTTAAACATTGAACTGCTTTCAACTGGACAAAGGCAAATTTAAAGAAGCACGCTAGCGCTTTATGTTAACTTTGCCTTTGTCCAGTTGGCATTCGTCAGCCCATGAATGCCATTTGAAAGCAGTTCAATGCTTATATTTATCATCTGTGATTTTAATTCCATATTCACTATTTGTTTAAATTCAAAATTTCCCGCCTTTATCGTATACGAGATCTATGAACAGACTTATCCTATACTTCCGCATAAAAGAAATAGTGCGTTGAATAATAGTCTACACAACGAAAACAATATGTGCAATAAAACATTTTAATTAACATCAACAAAGCTATAATGCATAATACAATGTTTAAGTTAATGTTTGTGGTAGTTATATATATTATATTTTGATATCTTTTTGATATAATGTTAGTTTGTGAAGTTGTTACAAGCTTTAATATGAATATAAGCATGGTAGTTTAATCTAACGAGGAATGACATATATTATAAAACCGCTGTGAATGGTGTCCAATTAATGCCTTCAAGTCGAAGCAGAGTAACAGAAACTGTAGACCATGAACAATATTTCTAATTTTCCATACATATACTTAAATGGACTTGATTTCTTGGCTCGCTTTAGTCTAGTTCGTATATGCGTAGTACGATCGCGTGTACTACTTTTTATGCATGCCTAGTAATGTAAATATTTAGGCACACACTTCAAAACGCATGCGATATAAATTCAATATCCATTTTTATAATGTAAATCAGTTTCTATCCTTTTTAGGCCTCGATACCACATCATGAGGTCTGATTGGCCCGCTACCAAGACTACCAACAAATTGTTTTCGAAGAAGTAAACGTGGTCATGGGCGATAGGGAGGAAGTGGAGTGGTAACAGAGAGGAATTAGCATAGCACTTCATAAGTAAATATATTTTAAGAAAAAGGAGGGCAGGGCACAGGAATCATAACTCTTTGTTTGGTCTTTGTTATTTTTCACACTTAAATTTTGTCTCATTTGGGAAGCATAACCCGTCTCTGACGGCCCTTATTTATCTTTATATTGTATGCATTAAAAACTCAATATCATTTGTATTTGAAAGATATATATCTAGATGTTAACCCTGACGTGTTTAGAAATTAGCGACGGTGTATCGTGATTATACGATCGCAAATCTATGTTTGCTGATAATAACTTAAGTAAAATCACTACATATCGACACAAATTTAAACAGTTAATGCTGTTATCCCCATTCAAATTTATACAAATGTAAACAATGTTTTACCTCTGTATTTCCCATTCTGTACATTTTTAGCTCAAAGAAACCTGTTTTTAATTAATATCTTAACATACTTAAATTTCCAAGATCAAATCGGTATGTGTATTTTTTAGGTTGATATTAAATTGGAAAGAATATGCTATTGAATCATGGGCTAGTTTTTGGGCCGATTTGTCTCCCTTCATGTTGCATACAGAATTAGATTGCCAGATTATACCGAGTTGTCTCCCTTTGTGTTACATTGTTGTGTTGACTGGCATTTTGGCGTGTCAGATACTGGTAGGTTTGTTTATACAAAGCATTATATGATTGTTTATTAATGTATTAGATGTTTTATATCATAGCAAGTTTCTGCTTTTTTTGTTGTGTCACGTCAGACTTTACATATCTACATGTTATCTAATTCGAAGTAAAGTATTTTTGTCTGCATTACTTTGTTCTATACTTCTCGTTTTATCGTTGTAGATTCAAGGTAGTTGTTGACCCAACCCAACCCGTTCGTAAGACTTATTCTAAGGGCAGAACATGGAATCCATACTTTCGTTGAAATGTCAGACTTAAACGGATCTTTGAGTATGCATATTATCTGATGAACTAAATAGATAAAAATTCAAGGTAGAAATGTCAGTATATTAAGTTCATGGTCACAACGTTATCATATTTATAACAGGGACAAAAACAGTTAATATATATATATATACCCGCACTTAAAGTTATTAGCAACTCCACACTTTAAGGTAAGTGTTTTCATGACCATATATCAATTTACTTACATATAATGAAAATACTTACGATGGACGTATGTGCGTCTAACGATATGAGACCGAGAGAGCGCAATGTGTCACCGATGTTTACGTCAATATTTGTTAATTTGACTACTTGTGGATTGAATTGCAGTATACATTTAGTGATTTTAATGTTCTGTAGACGATTGTTCTATTTGTGAACAAGTTCACCCGTTTGTTTTGTTTTTGATCTATTTTCTTGTTTCATGTTTTAGTGTGTCCCGATCATCAAACCGAAAATTAGATAAACAGGAAAGCAAATAAATGAGATCGACAGGAAACCAAATACGCTTTGATCCTGAATGGATGAATTTGTCTTTCTCAAATCAGTTGTTGGTATTTTTGTTTTCAAATATATAAATTGTTGAAACTTGTTTTAATTTTCACAGGAATGCTGGAGACCAGGATACTTTTTTTAACCAGTCGATAGGTCTGACAAGGCTGACCACATAAGCAGTTTGTTGGTTGGTAGGCTCCACTCCCTCTGTATTGAATTTCCACACACAAAAAAGTATGTATCCTACCTATATTCGGGTTTCCATGTTATAACTCAAGACCAAATGTATTTATCTTTAAAACTTTAAACATCTGGAGCAAAGTATCAGTTATACATGTAATATCTCGTTTATATGACAGACAGTCGTGTAAAACTGCTATCACGAATCAAATATTTACTTAGCGATGAACTGCTGGCCTACATTGACAAAAATATGACACTTTTCTCATATCAGATTGGACGAGAAGGTCACAACAATTTCAATGTCACTCTGTATGATCCGGTAATTTGTAGTCTTTCTTTATCTTGATCTTATTTTTATTCATTGTGCCCTACTTTCGTACTTTTTAATGTTATTATTATCACTTCAAATGACACCATTTTCACTTCCCGAACCACCAATTGATTTACATAAACTTAAAATCAAAACCTGTATATTTCTACCTTTTATGCTTCCTTGGTATTGTCAGAGGGATGGGTCAAGTCATAGATTGGTTTTATTTGAAGAAACACCAACGCTGTCATTCAGCTACTGATTTTGTATTCAGAGGCTGGCTTAGGGCCGAACGCTAAAGATCCTTTTGCAATTACTGTATAATTGCAGTTTGCGCAGGGTCCAGAGTGTAACTCTTCTCAGTAGTCTTAAATACAGGACATTCTCAGCCAAAGAAACATAATTGTTTTCTAATACGTTTGGCTTTAGAGTGCTCAATAGACAAAATATTTTCAACAATGAAAAGTAGAAGGATAATAAAGTCTAATAAAACACCTAATCTTGGTTAATCTTAATCAATAAAATCAATAACTCCAATCAAGTGACCAACCATATGGATGCATCCAAAGACACCTGATCTTACCTATACAGGTAAAATACACTTATCCAACACATACGCGTATAAAGAAATTCAAAATTGTCAAACAAATGCCAAAAACAGGGAGATAAACCTTCCCCAGGATTTATAATGTTTACATACATACACACGTACATGCCTATAGTCTGAACGGTGTCACTATTCCAACGCATTAGAAAATGGCATGCAGATTATGGCAAACCTCCAAGTCCAATACTTTCATAACCTTTTAATAACCTCACGATAGATTTGTAAATCATGTCTGAAGGTGATGGGTTATATGGAATGTTCCAAAAACTTCACCACGACTTCACATACATGAATGAGAATTACAACATTACGTATTTGTTACAGAAATAGTTTAAATGAACAATGGATATAATATGTAATATCCAGTGATAAACAAAATGAATCCGAGTGTCAAATTTCTCCAGGTTTCTCAACACATCGGTCCACCATGAGTTCAGCTCTTCAGGTGTTGGTGGCTGTGATTTTCGTCTTCCTAGTATGGAGGTTTGTCAGATTCCTTGTTTGGTACAAGCATATATGTGCCGTATCTAAACACGTGACACCTATCGGTCCAATTCACTGGTTCTGGGGTAATCTCCATCAAGTAAGTATCATAAGAGGAAGTGTAATAACTGCTTTTCTAGTCCGTACCCAATATAACAATTCGACTACTGAGTGACTATTTTCGTCCCTGATGTAACGTTTACGCTCAAAGAACAAAGAGAATACTAACCCCTCTTAATTCATACTCAAATTTGATAAAGTTGAGGCAAATTAGGACCAAAAGAAAGTTTTACGAGCATCAAACACTTTCATCTTAACATCACACTAAGAAATAGAATATTGACCATCGATCTCTCTATTTTGTGAATTAAACTATGAGCTGTCGACATCTTGCATGCAAATACTGATATTCGTAACAATCCTTTGAATATCGGATGTCGGCTGTTGCTGTCTAGCAATTAAAAGTTGAAAATAGAGGATAGGGGATGGAAATTAATGTGCTTATCACATGTTTTTTTAAGTTGTGTTATACAAAATATTGCTCATTACAAAAAGAACCATGATATAACTAACCATCTAATGTGTCTCATTTTCAAGTCCGTTCATCTCCTATGGCAGTTTATTGAATTTTGTATGCGGGTTTGCTATTTTGTCTCATAAAAAACACTTTTTTGTCTTTAGTTTAAAAATTTTAAAGAATTTAACCAGCAATTGTTCGGGGTTGTGGAAAAGTCCAGACCACGTATGGTGGTCTTTTGGCGACTTTTCATAAGTCCTGGTTTCTTGTGTGTACATCCGGATGCAACAAGAGTTATCATGAAATCATCGGAACCCAAACCGCGAGACAACGAATCTATATACCAACAGCTGATACCTTGGATAGGTGAGGATGTTCATATCTCTTGTCCATATCCTATGCTACCAAGGAGCAAAAGGAAACTAATAAAGTTGCCGAAATTTTCCTGTTCATTTCTATAATGATCATCACATATCAGGCGGCAGTTTTATTCTATTAGAATGATATCGCCTCATCATTATCATTTACTATCTTATTTCTCATCTTGTCAAATTAGTATCTACTTCATATCTTACAGTGGCACATGGTTGTTATAGGCCTTTTTACAGTGCATAACGCAGTTATCGTTCCTTCCGATGGGTCTCGCGAGCTAAAAATGGAGCAACATAAACACCGCCAAGATATTATTACCGCACAACCTGCTTCTAATTTGACTTGATTTATTATTTTTCAAAAAAATGCGAAGCCGTATGTGGGAGCAGATATAACTCACATTCTTATCATGATAAGATAAGATTCCAGCTGGGGCACATTTTTCACGGAATAAACACAATAACCCTGGAATTTTAAAACTGCTTCCGCACGTGACTTCATTCTTTTTAATTCAGATCAATTTAAATGTCAAGTTTAGCGATATATGCTCGGGAAAAGTTTATGTCGGCATAATTAAGTATCGATGCATCTCCCAAATGTTCGAACCTTTCAATGTTAATAATATATTCATACCAACAGTAACTCATAAAAACATCGTAAAATTGAGCATCGTTGCTATTTATATTTCGACATTATAGAAATAGGACTGGTTTTCTTATTTATACAATGTTATTCAAATTGCTTCATACATCACCAGGAATATAGCATACTACTTGTAAGATATATCCTCTACAGTCGATGTTGTTTGAGATGTTGCCCCACCACAAACAGTTTGTCGTGTATTCCATTGTTCGTGCTTAAATTGCACTTATGTTTGGCATTAATACATAGTTAGACGCACAAAAACAATTACAGTGGATTACTTATATATTCTATACGCTCTTCCATCAGGCGAGGGACTCCTGATAAGTAACGGTAAGAAGTGGGATAGGAACAGGCGACTCCTTACTCCGGCTTTTCACTTCGACGTGCTACGCCCCTACATTAAGATATATAATAAAGTTGCCGACGATTTATTGGTAAATAATTCAAGCACAATGCGATGTTATTTTCTTTTCGAAAAATGGAAGCTTGCCATAAATTACAGTAATTTCTCTATGTATTCGATGAAAAGAGCTTTAGTGAGATGTAATTATGTATTTGAAATGGAAATTTCAGAAAATTACTAATCTGATGGTAAAGAAACCTAGTATTAAGCAAATTGCATGATTTACGGACAGTTTAAAATTTCAGGAAAATCTGGAAAAAGACTCTAAAGGAGGCAGAAGTGTGGAAATATACGATGCAGTGGGTCTTGCCACACTTGATACTATGCTACAATGTGCTTTTTCCTACGATGGGAACGTCCAGAAACAGGGGTAAGTCAATATCAGGCGTTCATAGAATAAAGAGAAGCATGAAAATAGTGAACCGTCACAGAACAAAATATATGTTCTAGTCGAGTATTTAGAAATGAGGATCAGTGCTATATTGTATATCTAAAACAGACTTGGTTGCTGACATTTTCATCCTATCTGCTTACCATAGAGAAGCGTTCCACAATGCAATTAGATTCTTGAATAGAGGATGTGTAACTCTTTTTCCTACGATTGCCCATGAAAGACGATTATTCATGAGATCTAACTCTTCTTTCCTCTGAGAAAAGACAGCTACCACACGATAAGGTCGTGTTATCATTTCATGCGGCACAACCATGTCACATTCGGGCGATGTCATCATTTTTATGCATAATTAATCGCGGGTCATTTCTCTGGCGTAATGTATGCATACATACCACGACCTCCAATAACAGTGCAAAGTTTGAACAAAAGATAATCCATCACCTTCACGTGATAAGCGCAAAGTTATCTCAAGCCGACAGCAGTATTGTTTAGTTTATACGAGACCTTGCATATGTGGGAACACTAACAGCTGTAAAAGTGTATCAATGCGTGCAAGTTCTCAACAGATGTGTCGTGCGGGAGAAAAAAATGAAAAAATCCTTAACCCTTTTGAAAGAGTGTTGTGATGCAGCACTCCTCAAGCCTCGGTCTGATTTTCCTTCATGGATGATTCTATTCAATGATATTATGGAGAATATCAGCTTCTTTTTTATAATTTCCATGAAAATAGTATTTGTCGTTTAATATGTATACATATTGAAATTAACATTATACCATTATATAGAAGACAGATATGATAACATTTTTAAGTTCATCTTGAATCCTAGAAAGATGTTTTACGTAAGCTGAATGTTAGTTAACACTATGCCAGGAACGAAACCACCAGGGCTAGGAATGGAATCTTAACACGTACAGGAACAGACCAGCTTATTCTGCAATTGAATCTTTATTATTCATATGTGTATATAAAACAGTATGAAACCTTGGTTGGTGTTTATTCATATTCGTTTTATGAATTTTATTAGGGTAATGACATTACAGTATTCGATGCGGGTTTGCCGCTTTCATATTTTACCAGCTATTTCACATTCATTACCTTAGATTTACTCCAAGCTCAAATACAGACATTAGCTCAAGGCCTTATCAGAGAAAGCCTTGATCAATATGCTTTTGACAGCGTGGCGTCACATCGATAATTTTCATGATTTCAAGGCATTTTTGAACGTCTTCAGCAAAGACACAAAGACATGGTGAATTGGTGACAACATATGTCTTAGATGCTGAAAAAACATATAAATTGAAGGATCAATGAATAAATTATAGCTGTATACACTTTGATATAACGCGCCTTGATAAAAAAATCGTTCTCTTTTTCGCAGTGACAGTCATCCGTATGTCTTGGCAGTTCAAAAGTTGTCAGAGATTGCATCGAACCGGGTTTTGTAAGTAAATGTAGTAATGAAAGTTTAAATGTTCTAAGTAAATACAATAACACTTCTTTATTCATATTTTTAATATTTTTTAGTTGTTTATTCTTTCTTTGAAACGGTATTTATGGCACATAAATCATGATCTAAGTTCGTTATGTTATGATAAATAGTAGATTCAGTTTGTTTCTGAAATAGATTCAATATCAGTTTGTTAGGAACTCTTTATGAACATTAAAACGAAAATCTACACCCAACATTATTTCGTTTTTCGCGAGACCATCGTTAGGCGCGTAACAAATAAGACGACAAACTACAACTGATAGTCCTTTTCATGGAAAAAGGCAGTACTGATCACTATGAAACACTTATAATATTTATCAGGACTGCACTGTTTGTGCTTTACATTTTCAGGAAACCTTGGTTGCAATGGTACTGGGTTTTCAGGTTAACATCGGAGGGAAGGAAATTCGCTCGTCTTGTAAATTACGTTCACGAATTCGCAGAAAGTCTCATCTCTCGAAGAAGAAAGGAATTGGTGATTGATCTTCTCATTGCTGCTTGTTTATGTATTTTTAATCTGTCTCATTTATGCTTGTTTATGCATTTTTATCTGTCTCATTGCTGCTAATTGATGTATTTATCTGTCTGGTTGATGCATTTTATGGATTATTATCTGTCTAATTGATACTTGTTTGCGTATTTTGATCCGTCTCATCGCTGCTTGCTTGTTTATGTTTTTCTTTATCTGTTTCAATGATGGTTTTTTCCCTTTATACTTTCAAGTGTTTCTAATTCAATTTCTATAAACACTAAACAGTGATCAAAATCACTTCGAATGATGACAAAAATTAATAATTAAGTGTTCAGGCCTGATGAAACATTTGTAAAACGAAATCCATAAATGAGAGAGCTAAAACCAAATTAAAAATTAAAAAAACTGATATCTGATAGAAGTATTATATAAATATATATATATATATATGCCTGTTATAACGTAGCTCTTATTTGATTTGTTCAGGAAAATGACCCTACCCTTTTAGAGAAGAGGAATTTAGACTTCCTAGACATTCTCTTGGCAGCTAAAGATGAACATGGAGTGGGGTTACTGGACCTGGAGATCCGTCATGAGTGTGATACTTTCTTGTTTGAAGGTCAGAGTAAAGTATATGAGGATTTTTTACATTATGCCTGTGAAAAAAAGAAAATAACACTTTTAAAAAGTTTTCTCTAAATGAAATATGACGACAGAACTTTTCCTATGATAATGACTTTAAGTATTGAACACTTAAAATGATGCTTTCTATTCTACACATTGGATTTTTTCCGTTTAGTTGCAAATGAAGCAAATGTTTAAAAAAAAGTCTACTTTTCACTAAACGTTACTTTGTTTCTCTTTATTTCTTTTTATTGAGATCGTGGCACACTATGGCAGCGGTTGTTATAATAGAAGGGAATTAAACAGTAACCTGATACTGTTTTTGTGGAAATTTGAAATTGTGTTACAGAATGTCTTTTTTGTATTTAATTTTTGATTTAGGAACCATTTTATCTGATGTTTTCCAGATATATTTTTGCTAAATATTTGTCTCCAAATAGCACACATTACTGATTTTGGTTCTTGTAGGTCTGTATCAACCATATCCACAGTCTCGATTCCTCAGTATTGAAACCATTTATTATTTGTTGTGCAAATATCAATCGTTGACCATTTAGAAATTAGTGCGAAAGGATAGAAATTCGGACATTTCATTTTATGATTTTAGGGTTTTGTTGAAATGGAATCCTCTGGAGTTAATGTTACTTGTGAAGTTGAGACGGGGTAGGGCGGCTTAAGTTGTAGACCAAGAACCATACTTCGAATTATTCCTATTTTGTTACTCTTGTTTCTTAACAAGCTCCGTTTTATTCGATCATGTTTAGCTGCGACAACAATATCAAATAGATTGATTTGTTGGCAGTATAAGTTAAGTGTTAAACATTCTATATTTCCTTCAGGCCACGATACGACGTCATCAGGTCTAAGCTGGGCCATTTTCTGCTTGGCCCGCTACCCAGACTACCAACAAATGGTTTTCGAGGAAGTAAATGAGGTCATGGGGGATAGAGCTGAAGTGGAGTGGTAATTAGTATGGTTCATTTCAACATCAATGTTTGTAACTGTTTGAATCGAAAAAGAATCTTAAGTGTGGGCCAGTATAACTGTGCACACTGCGTTGATCTTTTTTGGTAACATATTGCCAATCTGCGGAAATTTAAATTGATGTTTATGTCGGGAAAGTATGTGAAAGTAAAGTATTATAAACTTTGAGGATATTTTTAATCTTATTTAATATGTTACTATGTACTCTTCAGGGGTGACCTCCCAAAAACACCAAAGCTAACCATGTTCCTTAAGGAAGTTCTGAGAATGTATTCGCCAGTTACAGGGGTTTCCCGCGGACTCACTAAACCTGTGGAAATAGACGGAGTTGTATATCCAGCTGACACACAGATTAGCGTCAGTATAGGAGGCATGCACTGCCATCCTGAGGTCTGGACAGATCACAAAGTATGTATATCGCAATTCAGAGATGAAGATATGGACTGACACCTTCTATTCGAAGATAACGCAGAAGTGTAGTCATAGGTACATAACAATAAATAACCAAACGATTTTGTGTTTCTGTGTCCAAATATCGACTAATAAAGTTTGATCCAAGGGGTTAATACGTAAATGACCTGATGTATTGTTGTCAATATATTTATATAGATAATCGAGAAAAACATTTCACTCCGATCGAACTTTCAACCTACATGATTAATCTGATCGTTCTCCACGAACATAGTACTGGTAAAGGATTATGTGACGTAAAATATATATTTTTGTAATTTGTAATTTTCGTTGTTTCCAAAAAAGGGGTGGGGGTTGGGAATGGAAAAGATATAAAACATGGGGAGGGGATACTTCTTTGTGTATTCTGCGGACATCTGATGAATAGAAATAGTTTGATAATTCTACTGCTACTAATCTAAGCAGGTCATAGGTTTACTTTCAAAATCAAAGAAAATAAATTTACAAGGAATATTAATAATTTTGCAGTAAATGTAGGAATAAGCATTCTCCTTCCTCTGCAATCTTCGAATTTTCTGCTATTAACCTATATCATATTAGATAGAATATCGAAAGTTTTCGTTTACTTTTAGACATTTAAGCCAGAGAGGTTCCTAGAGGAAAATTCTCACGAAAGAGATCCGTTCAGCTTTGTTCCATTTGCAGCTGGACCGAGGTGAGTTGTTTCGCTTATGCAACAATACCTTAGCTTCACATACGACCCAAGCAGCTATTTCTTAGGTACTGTATTAAACATTGAGTAACAGGTATTATATAAACCATTGGGTAAGAGATATGATATTACACATTAGGTAAGAGGTATGATATTAAACATTGGGTAAGGGATATGATATTAAACGTTAGGTAAGAGATATGATATTAAACATTGGGTAAGAGGTATGATATTAAACATTGGGTTAGAGGTATGATATTAAACATTGGGTTAGAGGTATGATATTAAACATTGGGTTAGAGGTATGATATTAAACATTGGGTGAGAAGTATGCTATTAAACATTGGGTTAGAGGTATGATATTAAAATTGGGTAAGAGGTATGATATTAAACATTGGGTTAGAGGTATGATATTAAACATTGGGTAAGAGGTATGATATTAAACATTGGGTAAGAGGTATGATATTAAACATTGGGTTAGAGGTATGATATTAAAATTGGGTAAGAGGTATGATATTAAAATTGGGTAAGAGGTATGATATTAAACATTGGGTTAGAGGTATGATATTAAACATTGGGTTAGAGGTATGATATTAAACATTGGGTTAGAGGTATGATATTAAACATTGGGTTAGAGGTATGATATTAAAATTGGGTTAGAGGTATGGTATTAAACATTGGGTTAGAGGTATGATATCAAACATTGGGTTAGAGGTATGATATTAAAATTGTGTAAGAGGCATGATATTAAACATTGGGTTAGAGGTATGGTATTAAACATTGGGTTAGAGGTATGATATCGGAAAATGACGATAGCTTTATTTTGATATTCATGATCACTTTAAAAAAACTTACATTTCCTTTCATTCCAGAAATTGCATTGGCCAGAACTTTGCAATGAATGAAATGAAGGTGATCATTTCAAGGGTCGTACGAAGGTACGTTTATCAAATTATACCGATTTGTCTCCCTTCGTATCGCATACAAGATTAGATTGTCAGATTATACCGAGTTGTCTCCCTTCGTGTTGGATTGTTTTTACCAAACATTACATAATTGTTTATGTATGTTTGGGAAATGGGATGTTTTCCTACTATTTGGTTTTGTCACGTCAGACTCTTACATATTTACATGTTATATAAGATGTCTATCCTAATATTGAAATAAAAAAAATTGTCGCCATTGTTTTATTCTATTCTCCTCGTTTTATCGTTGTAGATTCAAGGTTGTGTTTGACCCAACCCATGAAGCAATCCCGTTCGTAAAACTGATTCTAAAGGCGGAACATGGAATAAAAGTTTATCTGGAGGACCGATGATATATAATACGGTGTCCGAACAAAATCAGCGTTAACTCTCTCAGTGTTTCATTGATAAAACTGTGTTTTAGAGGATAAAATGTGTTCTCATCTGTAAAGATGATCATCAAAACAAGGACACAAAAATAATGAACGATTTAATTTATGTTTGATGATATATCATGATACGGTGACTATAAATATAATGTTGTAAAATGTGACTGTTTCAAACTTGAAAATGGCAATATAAATAAATGGTTTTGAATAATTTCAACAAGCGCAAATTTTGCTTTGAAATTTCATAAACAACAGTAAAACATGTAACAACATGCATTATTTTTCTAATGATAATTAAGTACGATTATATAGTTTACATCTCTCTGAGAGTAAAACATACAAGGTAAATGATACGTAATCCAGTTGTGGGATTTTACAACTCACCAAAAAAATCCTCCATACATTGTCTGCACATCGCACGATACGGTATCTAGCGCACATTCTCTGCGTTTCGAAAAAAATAGTAAATAAATATTACGGATTAAACAGAAAACGGAAATAGCGATCGTAGGCCAATTAGTGTTGATAAGTGATTGATATAAAATCGATATACATTTTTTTATGATGAATGTCTGTACGCTAAGACTGGTCACTGTTCAATTTTTAAAACAAAACTCTCTTACGAGTGAATATGACTATCTAATCTATATCTGATAGACCTATATGCGTTTGACCTAAAAATACATGGCTTAATTAGGAAATGTAGTGAACTGTACTAAAATCACTCAAGAAAATAAATGAGACACATAACACACTCATTCATAAATTATTTCTAAATTCATATTAACCACGAAGGAATCGCACATCGTACGCTGTGCTACCCAACAACTGTAGTTAGATAATATATATCGGACAATTAGAAATCAATACATCAATAATCATGTAATGAAAATATTATTACTTACAAATTCACATTATTAATCCCCGTGACAATTAGATAAATTCAATGTACATTTATTTGTAGATGAATATATCAGTGATAAAGCAGTCATTTTATAAAGTATATATATCTAATTATTTCACAAAGGAAACGGACAAAAACAATAGTTATCAAATGAAAGTTTTTTTCTACAAACTGTCACAATCATTATCTTACAGCATCAAAGAAAGATATATGCTTGATTTTCAAACTATAAAAGTTCTATTTTGGGTGCATATCACAAATAACCACAGAATTAGCAAACTGCCTAAAACCTGTGTATATATAACTGACTAACTGTAGTCTTTTTCACTGTAAACGCAATTGCGGTGAATGCTTTATAAGCTTATGAATCAGCAATGAACCAATTAAATTGGACTTTAAAACTACACACAACACATATATGTAAGCGGACTTAATCCTTCCGTTACCATATATCTCAAGTATAGTAAAGTACAAGTAAAGTATAAAGGACATCAGCTAACATCTAATAGCTGTATGTAAATATATGCAATTACGGCTGGTTATTTATCAGAGTTTAAAGAGTAAACAGATTGAACATTTTAAAACACGACAAAGCGGCATTACGCTATTAGAAAAATACAATTACATTCTTGCATATGATATTGCAAAATGTTTTGACCTGTAAAAAGCAGAGAAATGATACTTAAATTATTATTAATTATCTTTAGACTATCAAAACAATTCTATATCAATCTGAACGTGATAGCATTGACTTTCGAATAGATAAATATCTTTACCTTATATTTCTGATAGGACATTTTACTTATAAATCAAGTCCTAAGCAAATGCGATGATTCTGCTCCTCTTCTATTGATCCACTTTTATCGCGTACAAATTATTCATTACGAATTTCCCGATCAACATCAGTTTGCTGTGGAAATTAAGACAGGACTATATATAGTAAATGGGTTTTAGTGTAGTTTGTCTTGCGGTAGTTCATCGCTATTAGGGATGGTGATTGATTCTAATTGAAGAGTATAAAATTATTCATGTACATATACGAAGAAGTGAAGCGTCTGTTACAACAAATGTCATATTCCGTCTGACATTCTGTAAAATCTTGTTCTCTATTTCGTTTCCAACGAAAGTTTGCTACAGAATATGATAGTCATAGAATGGAATAAATCTATGTCTTGCTTTTTCAGGACTGTTCTTTTGTCTTGACCGAGGGATCCAAAAGTAATCATATTTACATGATGCTACATATGACATATATCGACGTCATTTAAGAATGCCTCTTTAGGAATATTCTCACCTACATGTTGAAAATTAAATACAAAACTTTACTTTTAAAAATTGTGTTTCAAATTATTCAAAATTTATGACAATAGGAAAGATACTGTAGACAGTAGACAGATGAGATATAGGAAATGACACGTGTTGTGAAGTTGACACGAGCCATTTGAATTGTCATTATCTTCATCATTGTTTGTATCGTCCGATAACTGGTCAGCTTTCATTACTTCCGCTTCCGGTGTAGGTATAGGCGCAGGGCATTCTGAAATCAGAAACCACATTCGGGTATGTACATATCATTCCCATAAATAAAAGTACATGATTAATCAAAATTGCATCATTTATTGCCATTTTTTAAATAAGCAATGAAAAACTCAAACAAAAAGGAATCTTGAAATATATATCATATAAATGACTAAATAGTTATATGGTTATTTGTATTAATTTGAATGATATTATTTTCGGAATTCATGAGACAAGCATTTCTAACTCATACACCCCTGATCAAGATCACGATAAAACCAATCGATTTTATGAAATGTTGGATTTTTGCCTATTATTGTGAGGGTAACTTTCAAAGTTCATTGAGAGATCTATGTATGTTTATGTAATATAGATTATCTCAGGCATTATAGAAGCTGATATCAAAAGTACACAAAACGTTGTTTATCAATAAAGTTTAATACACTGTTGTCAAAAAGTTCAATTGACATTTCTGCTTTCATTTAAACTCTGACAAATTAAAAAAAAATAAATAAATTATCTTTTTTTTTTCCAAGTCCAGAAGATGATTTGACTTCACACTGCAGACCTACCTTTGTGTGACTGAACGAATACAGACATGGCGTAAAATGACTCATCAGTGTGCGAGAAAGTGACAGTGCATTGGTCTGTATCTTTGTGTTCACAAACACTGTTGCCTGGTGTGTCTGAAATGCACAAAACATACCTTTGTACTTGTGAAATGTCATTCCTATCCGAGGTAACATTATAGACTGATATGATATTGGATTAGTGTACTGTCTTTATTTATTTTACCGTACTTGATAGATTTGGAGTTATTATTAGCAAAAATTATCTTATATATTACCTCTCCTACCCTGGAGCTATTGTAGCACACAAATGCCTAATTTAGGTCAATTCTGTTCATCAATAAACTCGGATTTTAGGAGTTTTTAGATATCACGATATCCGTAAAAAACTTAGATTTTGGGCTAAGCTCTTTTAAACTTTTACTCAACCATTACAAAATCACAAGAGCATCTTCAAAGTAGCGAACATTATTGGTAAAATGTTTGTGGTAATTTATCTTTTTTCATCTATTTTATTTTTTAAAACCTCTTTAAATCTTTTGGCTTTTTAAGCGAGACTAGCCCAATTGTCTACGGAACAAATCGTCAAACTGAGTTGTCTTTCTTTAGATAACATGATGGCGTATTAGTCAATGTTAAAGATAACTCTCACTGATGCATTTAGTCGAGTAATTGTGCAGCCTGAATGTTTACCAAGGAAAAATCTTTAACCTGTTGTTATCTAAGTCTGATTGAGCAGAATACGCAGTATAGATCTGCTTTATCATTTACCTGGTAATGTCTCTACCACTTCTATTCTATTTATGCTGCAATCTTCTTCACATTCCTCAGCATCTTTATCGCCAGTATTGAAACCCACACAAAGAACACATGGAATCCATAGATTACACATATCTGTAGAATCCTGAAACAGCAACAAAAACCTTGGAAACGTTATAAAATCAAGCAGTATATAGATATGATTCATTCCTTATCTATCTTAAAATAGAAAACCTGTACTGTTTACATAGGTTTTTTTTAAATTGGATTTGTATTGAATACCTGTACAAAATATTTATGTTGTCAATGTCTCTATATAGATATTTGCCTTTTTTCTTTCCTACAGTATGACATTATGGTATATATAGTAAACCTTACCGACATGAAGGACTTGGATGGAGTTTGTTTCCGTTCCACCTCTTTCATATCACTACATGTCTGTCCGCCGTAGCCATTTATACACACACATTCATTACAGCGACAGTTGCCGTTTCCACTACAAATAGACTGCAAAAAAAATCATAGTTACATTTAGCGCTCTTATTTATAATCTACATTACACGCGAAAGATAGCGTAAACACAAGACATCTCCGAAATCGTTATGGTGAAAAACATATGTGAATAAAAAAGGTAACAGTGACGTTTATTGTTCATTCTATAACTTTACTGTGAATGGACAGGATTACAATTAATTACATTTAGCGTTCATTCTACAACTTTACTTTACATAGACAGGGTTACAGTGACATTTAGCGTTAATCCTACAACTGTATTGTAAACAGACAGGGTTACTGTGACAATAAGCGTTCATCCTACAACTGTACTGTAAATAGACAGGGTTACGGTGATATTTAGCGTTCATCCTAAAATGTACTGTAAATAGACAGGGTTACAGTGACATTTAGCGTTCATCCCACAAATGTATTGTAAACAGACAGGGTTACAGTGACAATAAGCGTTCATCCTACAACT
This sequence comes from Ylistrum balloti, assembly GCF_031769215.1. Taxonomy (NCBI): domain Eukaryota; kingdom Metazoa; phylum Mollusca; class Bivalvia; order Pectinida; family Pectinidae; genus Ylistrum; species Ylistrum balloti. The sequence goes on along the minus strand of NW_026782315.1, from coordinate 30,410 downwards.
GTACTGTAAACAGACAGGGTTACGGTGATATTTAGCGTTCATCCTAAAAATGTACTGTAAATAGACAGGGTAACAGTGACACTTAGCGTTCATACTACAAATGTATTCTAAACAGGCAGGGTTACAGTGACAATAAGCGTTCATCCTACAACTGTACTGTAAACAGACAGAGTTACAGTGATATTTAGCGTTCATCCTAAAAATGTAGTGTAAATAGACAGGGTAACAGTGACATTTATCGTTCATCCTACAACTGTACTGTAATCAGACAGGGTTACAGTGACAATAAGCGTTCATCCTACAACTGTACTGTAAACAGACAGGGTTACGGTGACATTTAGCGTTCATCCTACAAATGTACTGTAAGCAGACAGGGTTACAGTGACATTTAGCGTTCATCTTACAAATGTACTGTAAACAGACAGGGCTACAGTGACACTTAGCGTTCATCCTACAACTGTACTGTAAACAGACAGGGTGACAGTGACACTTGGCGTTCATCCTACAACTGTACTGTAAACAGACAGGGCTACAGTGACACTTAGCGTTCATCATACAACTGTACTGTAAACCGACAGGGTTACAGTGACACTTGGCGTTCATCCTACAACTGTACTGTAAACAGACAGGGTGACAGTGACACTTGGCGTTCATCCTACAACTGTACTGTAAACAGACCGGGTTACAAAGACATTAAGCGTTCATCCTACTAATGTACTGTAAATAGACAGGGTGACAGTGACACTTATCGTTCATCCTTCTAATGTACTGTAAATAGACAGGTTAACAGTGACATTTAGTTCGTTCACCCTACAACATAACTTGAAGCAGCCAACGTTACAAAGACATTTAGCGTTCATTCTACAAATTTTATGTGTGCATACATTACATATCGGGTTACAAAGACATTAAGCGTTCATCCTATAACTTTAATGTGAACGTACAAACATAAATTTAATGTTACTATATATTACATTCAAGGTTACATTTTTATTAAGCGTTCATCCTACAAATTTAATGTTAATATATATCACATACAAGGTAACAATGAAAATAAGCGTTTATCCTTCAAATCTGGGTCACAGTGAACGTTCATACAAAGAAAATATCCCGTAACTAGAAAGTGTTCGAGTGACAGCGTTTATACTAAAAAGTGCACACTCGGAGTTACTGAGCATGTGTTTAGGTTGACTTTAATTGAAAGCAAGTGGTTAACGTACATGTGTATCGACGTCAATACTTAAACATCCACAAGTATGAAATTTATGATTATATTTCACTACCGATATTGCATATCAAGTGTTTTTCATCCAGTGATTAGAGCGCTTCTGTCTATCGGCAATCTGAATTCATGTGAAGACGCTGTTGTCTTTGGCACTTGTCATAAAGATATCGAATCGCTGATTTTATCACAAAAATATTAAAATGTTTTATACAGGAAAGGAGAGTATCCAGCTGGTGTACCAGAAAACACCCTAATATTATTCCGTCGTTAATTTGTTAACAGATTTTAAACAAGATTTTCTAATCTTTGCCTTTATTATCGTTCAGTGGTCGCTGGCAGTATTCCGACACTTGTGTGTTCCCAGGAGTACCGTTTGTCGGCGATTATAATTCCCACCAGTCGGTACTGCTTGGTTGTAGCGTTTCTGTTATCATTAGATTTCAACATCCCCGTTATTGTCGTCTGATGGCAGATCCTTTCACTCACGGCAATATTTGAACCTCACCTTTCTGTAATCTCTCATTTGCTTGAGAAAACCAATCAAGAAGTTTGTGTGTTTGTCCATCTATTTTGATCAGTAGCTTTTAATCTGACCTCTATCAAGTTGCTATCTTACACTTAAAATGTCAATTTAACTCCAACGTTAGATTTAACTCAGAGTTACAATTGAACCTCTGTGTATGATTGGGCCCCTAAGTTACGACAGGGTCACTAGAGTATGATTAGACCCATAAGGTGCCATTGCATTCCTAAAGTATGATTGATCCCTGAAGTGTCATTGCATTCCTAAAGTATGATTGACCCCTGAAGTGTCATTGGATCCCTATCGTGTGCTTGGACCACTAAGATATCATTGGACCCATATCGTGTGCTTGGACCACTAAGGTATGATTGGACCTCTATCGTGTGATTGGACCACTAAGGAATGATTGGACCTCTATCGTGTTCTTCGACCATTAAGATATCATTGGACCCATATCGTGTGCTTTGACCACTAAGGTATGATTGGACCTCTATCGTGTGCTTGGACCACTAAGGAATGATTGGACCCCTATCGTGTGTTTGGACCACTAAGATATCATTGGACCCATATCGTGTGCTTGGCCCACTAAGGTATGATTGGACCTCTATCGTGTGCTTGGACCACTAAGGTATCATTGGACCCCTATTGTGTTGTTGGAACACAAAAGTATGATTGCACCCCTATCGTGTGCTTGGACCACTAAGGTATAATTGGACCCTAAGTGTGCTTGATCTTGGACCTCTATCGTGTGCTTGGCCCACTAAGGTATGATTGGACCTCTATCGTGTGCTTGGACCACTAAGGTATGATTGGACCCCTATTTTGTGCTTGAACTTGACCCCTATCGTGTGCTTGGACCACTAAGGTATGATTGGACCCCTATCGTGTGCTTGGAACACAAAAGTATGATTGGACCCCTATTTTGTGCTTGAACTTGACCTCTATCGTGTGCTTGGACCACTAAGGTATCATTGGACCCATATCGTGTGCTTGGACCACTAAGGTATGATTGGACCTCTATCGTGTGCTTGGACCATTAAGGTATCATTGGACCCATATCGTGTGCTTGGAACACAAAAGTATGATTGGACCGCAATAGTGTGCTTGGACCACTAAGATATCATTGGACCCATATCGTGTGCTTGGACCACTAAGATATCATTGGACCCCTATCGTGTGCTTGGACCACTAAGGTATGATTGGACCCCTATCGTGTGCTTGGACCACTAAGGTATGATTGGACCCCCATCGTGTGCTTGGAACACAAAGGTATGATTGGACCCCTATCGTGTGCTTGGACCACTAAGGAATGATTGGACCCATATCGTGTGCTTGGACCACTAAGATATCATTGGACCCTTATCGTGTGCTTGGACTACTAAGGTATGATTGGACCCTTATCGTGTGATTGGAACACAAAAGTATTATTGGACCCCTATCATGTGATTGGACCAATAAGGTATAATTGGACCCCTATCGTGTGATTGGACCACTAAGGTATGATTGGACCCCTATCGTGTGCTTGGACCACTAAGGTATGATTGGACCCCTATCGTGTGCTTGGACCACTAAGGTATGATTGGACTCCTATCGTGTGCTTGGACCACTAAGGTATGATTGGACCTCTATCGTGTGCTTGGACCACTAAGGAATGATTGGACCCCTATCGTGTGTTTGGACCACTAAGATATCATTGGACCCATATCGTGTGCTTGGCCCACTAAGGTATGATTGGACCTCTATCGTGTGCTTGGACCACTAAGGTATCATTGGACCCCTATCGTGTTCTTGGAACACAAAAGTATTATTGGACCCCTATCGTGTGCTTGAACTTGACCCCTATCGTGTGCTTGGACCACTAAGGTATGATTGGTCCCCTATCGTGTGCTTGAACCACTAAGGAATGATTGGACCCATATCGTGTGCTTGGACCACTAATATATCATTGGACCTCTATTGTGTGCTTGGACTACTAAGGTATGATTGGACCCATATCGTGTGCTTGAACTTGACCCCTATCGTGTGCTTGGATTACTAAGGAATGATTGGACCTCTATCGTGTGCTTGGACCACTAAGGAATGATTGGAACCCTATCGTGTGCTTGAACCACTAAGGAATGATTGGACCCATATCGTGTGCTTGGACCACTAAGATATCATTGGACCCTTATCGTGTGCTTGGACTACTAAGGTATGATGGGACCCCTATCGTGTGATTGGAACACAAAAGTATGATTGGACCCCTATCATGTGATTGGACCAATAAGGTATAATTGGACCCCTATCGTGTGATTGGACCACTAAGGTATGATTGGACCCCTATCGTGTGCTTGGACCACTAAGGTATGATTGGACCCCTATCGTGTGCTTGGACCACTAAGGTATGATTGGACCCCTATCGTGTGCTTGGACCACTAAGGTATGATTGGACCCCTATCGTGTGCTTGGAACACAAAAGTATGATTGGACCCCTATTTTGTGCTTGAACTTGACCCCTATCGTGTGCTTGGACCACTAAGGTATGATATGACCGTTATGGTATGCTTGGACCACTAAGGTATCATTGGACCCCTATCGTGTGCTTGGACTGGACCTCTATCGCTTGCTTGGATCACTTAGGTATCATTGGACCCTACCGTGTGCTAGGAACACAAAAGTATGATTGGACCCCTATCGTGTGCTTGGACTGGACCCCTATCGTGTGCTTGGACTATTAAAGTATGATTGGGCCCCTATCGTGTGCTTGGACTGGACCCCTATCGTGTGCTTGGACCATTAATGTATGATTGGATCCCTATCGTGTGTTTGGACTATTAAAGTATGATTGAACCCCTATCGTGTGCTTGGACTATTAAAGTATGATTGGACCCCTATCGTGTGCTTGGACTATTAACGTATGTTTGGACTTCATCGTGTGCTTGGACTATTAAAGTATGATTGAACCCCTATCGTGTGCTTGGACTGGACCCCTATCGTGTGCTTGGACCATTAATGTATGATTGGATCCCTATCGTGTGTTTGGACTATTAAAGTATGATTGAACCCCTATCGTGTGTTTGGACTGAACCCCTATCGTGTGCTTGGACCATTAATGTATGATTGGACTTCATCGTGTGCTTGGACTATTAAAGTATGATTGGACCCCTTTCGTCTGCTTGGACCATTAATGTATGATTGGACCCCTATCGTGTACTTGGACTGGACCCCTATCGTGTGCTTGGACTATTAAAGTATGATTGAACCCCTATCGTGTGCTTGGACTGGACCCCTATAGTGTGCTTGGACCATTAATGTATGATTGGACTTCATCGTGTGCTTGGACTATTAAAGTATGATTGGACCCCTATCGTATGCTTGGACTACTAAGGTATAATAGGACCGTTTGAGTTGAGTCGCTAAAGTATAAATGACCCCTGAGGTACATTGCTTCCCAGACTTTGATTGACATACCCCGTCGTCAGCCATACATCTGTCTGTGGCGGTAGTGCAGGAGCAGTCATCGCCCGTGAATCCATTATTACATCGACATGTTCCACACTCACACCAGCCCCTGTCGTCTCCTGCAGAAGATAAGGGACATAACCGTCATAAAAGTAACAATCTCTAAATCCTCCGATGACAGGGTGTTTACACTTTTAACCTTATTTTTAAATTATCATTGGTAAGATCCATCTATACAAGTGGTTGTTTAATATGGTATTTCTATTACTCGGGTTAATTATAAATATTTGTTTTTATAACAGCTGTAATGATTGATTTAATCTTTTGAAATGACTAACACCAGCCTCATGTAGTACAACTATAACTCTAGAATTAATTCGTGAATCTCTTTTCAGAAAAAACATTAATATTTACTTTATTACTTCATTTCATATGAAAAAAATAATGCTGTTCTGTCAAAATACAACATCTAGAAGAATTTCATTTCTTACGTTTCGAAATAATTACATATAAAAGAAAATTCTGTTGAAAACAATAATTGATTTCCAGTTCGTTGGATGGTTATGCCGTACACTCAAGTCTCAATGCGTTGTTTTTCGGCTCATAAAGTCAATCAATTAAGTTCAACTTCTACGCATAATTAATAACATAAAATCAAATATTTCCGAGAGACAGAAATTTAATGTGTTTAGAAATATATGTATTTTCGTTTGCAAATAAATTCTTTATTAAATTTTACCTGAAAAATCTTGTAGTCTCAACATTCATGTCATTTTATGTTTTTCGTATAAATTATGATACAATAATTCTGCCTCCGTATCCTTAAATTTTGATAAACATAATGATAACAATATCACAAGAGAAAGATAAATGTGACTTTTTTCATGGAAACTGTTCGTATTTCAGTTTATATGTAATCATATGCCTTAAAAAGACAAAATTCTAGAGTGAGGAGATTACTTGCCTAACAACTAATGTGGTTCTTATCAAACGATTTCTTTTCGGTCTGCAAAGTATTGTTTCGTAATTAAACTAAAACAATGAAAACGTTCTACGTACCAAGAAACAAAATGAATCATCAAACCAAACATGGCCCGTTTTGTTAGACTTAAGATACAACAGAATAGACGTACAGTCTGATAACGTTATTGAATCCAGTTGTTTACAATCATTCTTCACGGTGCGTCCTAAAAATCGGCCTGTATTTTTTTCATGGATGTGTGAATTTATTTACATTTCAATCAATGATAATATCCTTACCCCCGCAAACTTCATCGTCAAAGTATGGACAGCTGTGGTCATCACATTCACAGTACGTACCCGAAAATCTATGTAAATCCTGGAAATAAAACAGAATTCTGTTACAAATACCTTTGTTTCTTGACTGAAACTTAGCACCACATCAACATGATACAGTAATCATCGTGACGTCTAGGTACTAAATGTCATAGATATTCCCTTCGTCTCGAAATGTCAAAGTGATAATTTCAAATCATATCATATACTTATTAGTTCTCGCTAGGTAGTTCGTTATGGATAGCTATTCCAGGGATAACGCCATTAAAGCGACCAACTCTGGAGCGGACTTACAACCGAAATGTCAGGCAAGTAATCCCGCATTGTCAAGGAAGATATGTATTAAGATAATTATGCTCATGCGAGTACTTCATGAGCAAGCAATATCACACTTGGGATTGTAGCTCGATGTTGGAAATGAAATTACGAAAGCGAGCCTCAATGCGAAGTTAAGAGAGCTATTCATTGAAGCACTACACTGTAACATCAGTATGTGAGGGAAGCCAAAGATATGTCTAACACTTAAACCCGAAAGGGAGACTTTATTATTACATCATGTGAATTGTCAAGTGTATAACATCTAATTTATACCTGCGGGTTAAGATCATAGGATAACCCAGAATATTGATCACTTCAGTATTTCCTACTAATATTTTTAAAAACCTTTTTGACCTTCCTAATGCAAATTTGATAACTGTTTATTATTTTCACAATAAAACGTGAATGTTTGTCATTTAAAACATGTTTGAACAATTGTGATTTGTATATAAAAACCAATTAATGCATTCAGCATTGTTCCCTGTTTCCAATTTCCGTTAAAGATGTCGGAAGTGGACAGATACAAGTACAACACATGCGTTTGTGAGATGTAGATTGCTGAAAAATGTATAGAAGCTTCGGTGTTGACGTCATAATCTCATTTGAAAGAGCATATTTTTGTGCTGCATCTTCAAAAATTAACTTAGTTAGAAAGCCTTTGAATTTCCGTGGTAAAAACATGGCTCTCATTGAGAGCTGGTGTTGAATTTATCTTGATTATCATATATATTGGCAGTCATCGATAACTTCGAAGACGCTTTATATTCCCTAACACCTGTTTTGTTTCATATTTGGCCTTTCGTCATCTTTCAAGTAAAACTGAAGGTAACATGTCTCGATTGTTAAATGATTGACAATATATTGTCGCTGTCATTACTCTCGAATTTGAAAAAACTAAATAAATCAATAAAAAAGCAAGAAGAATATATTACAACACCCCTCAAAAAAGTCCAAACAAACAAAATAGTTACGCACTCCTCACCCCTCCGAAAGAAAAACAATAAACATATGTTAATTCTGTATCGATACTAATTATATCAATCAGGTGTGTCTCGGTGAAGATTGTTTTTGTGAACCTTTTGAACGCGTTGTGTTCCATTATGTAATATACTGATACCGTAAGGAAAACTATGTCCGACTTAAGATATGTTTTTTGTAAGAAATTATCTGTTAGCCTGCAGGACACAACAATCGGCGTAACGTTCGTTCCGTCGACGCCACACACGCAGTCGGCCATAAGCGTGGGCAAGATGGAATCGAGACTTGTTTGATAAGAGAACTCCTCGCAAGTCAACTAGACGCCATTGTTGATGAAGCATTGTAAATTTAAGACGTTGCTTTCGATGGCGCTGAGTGAATAGGCCCTACGTAATGACATCCGCAATTAATGCCATTTTCATGGAAGAGACGCCAGACGGTCTCGGCAGACACTGGGCGTCTTCTAACTCAGATGGCAGCTGTCTGAGTTGTCACCCTTGGTTCCCCGTCCGGGGATGACCAGAAACAGAACACGTATGTTGGAAGCGTCCAGCAAGCCTGGTGACAGTGCTAACATGACATCTCAAACGCCTGGCTACAATAGTGGTGGAGGTACACGCCTGTAAACTTCCAAGAACCCTTCTCTCTGCAATTGTGTTAATCGTGACATCGAGTTTCATGAACATTATTCGCTCTACCTTCACTGAATAAATGCTTTTGGGACGGACCACTTTATAAAGGACACGTCTCGGTGAAAACTCACCTGTATTGGCAACACCCGTGCACGTGCAGAATTCAGATGTGTCGATGTGGATAATGTCGGCAGTGAACAAAAAGCACCCAATTTCATTATTTGCACTCACAACTTTATATTATCAATAATAATAATAGTGTACAAAAGGTCACAGCAAAAACGTTTCACGTAAAAGTGTACTTTGGTTGGGTTCAATATACGTAGATAAAGAGTGTTCACATTGGGGTTTTACCACTGTTACCTTAAATCGTCTCGAAAAATTTAATTTAAAAGGTAATGTTTCATCGGAGAATAATAGTTTTCAAGCCATTCTACCAATTTGGTGCTCTTAGTGAAAATAACGGTTGGAATGACAAAGGAAAAGTCCAAAAAGAAGGTTTCTTAAAACTTCTTAAAGCGTACAACACTCGCAGTAAAATGCAATTTCTAAACTAGCACTAGTTATATTTTCTTAGCATCGATGAATTTATCCAAGCCTTTAGGTTATAAATAAACAGCATTAGGGACAAATAAACTACCACAGACAACACCGTTTATGGTGTAAGAAATAGATATAGTTTTTGTTTTTCTAAAATGGTCGCTCATAATATCTTGAAATAACTTTTGACATATGAGATTCCTAATGTAATTATGGTACGCCAAGGTACAATTTATTTCTACAATATTCACTATGCTAGTTTCAATTCGTCTGCTTGGAGGGTCATTAAATGCTTATTTAAGTGCGTTCTTTAAGATTCGACCTTTGTCAAGATGTCGGGTAAGATTGGTTCCTGTACAGTGACAAAGGTTGCCGATATCCACTCTAGAAGAACATCAACATATACTAGGATTTCACAAAATCCGATTTATTCCTGGATATTAGTTTATAAGACTGGAACAACATTTAAGAGCTATAGAAAGAATGAACACATGTATGATGATGTTTATTCATTATCCAACAAATATTGTATCAATCAATAAAAATTACATTTAAAGATGTTTGCAAGTCTTTCATACAATTCATTAATATCGGTCACAGTTTACAAAACATTGGTTAAGTAACAATGATTTCATTGTGTGTGTGTGTGTTTTTTTTTTTTTTTTTTTTTGCGATCCATGCGGCAATACAAAAAAAATCTTTAGATTACATTAAATATGTATTCCAGTCGCCTTCTAGGTTTCAACTTTTAAGCACTTAGCTTTGCTGATATGTCCTAGAAGGACGAAACAGCTGTGGGATGTGATTTAGTTCAATATTTAAGTCAATAGAATCACTGACGAGTCCTTAATGGACTAAACAGCTGTATGGTGCGATTTAGTTTATCATTTAGGCCAACAGAATCATTGACGAGTCCTATAAGGACGAAACAGCTGTGTGATGTAACATCATTGACGAGTCCTATAAGGACGAAACAGCTGTATGATATAACATCATTGACGAGTCCTATAAGGACGAAACAGCTGTGTGATATAACATCATTGACGAGTCCTATAAGGACGAAACAGCTGTGTGATATAACATCATTGACGAGTCCTATAAGGACGAAACAGCTGTGTGATATAACATCATTGACGAGTCCTATAAGGACGAAACAGCTGTGTGATATAACATCATTGACGAGTCCTATAAGGACGAAACAGCTGTGTGATATAACATCATTGACGAGTCCTATAAGGACGAAACAGCTGTGTGATGTAACATCATTGACGAGTCCTATAAGGACGAAACAGCTGTGTGATGTAACATCATTGACGAGTCCTATAAGGACGAAACAGCTGTATGATGTAACATCATTGACGAGTGTTATAAGGACGAAACAGCTGTGTGATGTGGTTTAGTTAATGAACATAAAACTTTATTCAATAAGGCAACTAAGTAAACATATTTTGCATTTAGGGATAGTGAAACAAGCTTCGAATGTATCATTTTCTTCACAAGGTACATACAGCAGCAAATGGAACTTCAGGTCTTGGAACACCTTGCGTACATCATAACATGAAGAACAATTAGATTTAACAATCAAACGTTGACTGTTGCAGTATTGTATTTTGTCTGATTGAGGTATGATTACAACATGATGTTAAGAAATGGAAACTACTTTCCACGAAACCACAACTACATATAGTGGAGTTTCCTCTAGATTTCTAATACAAATATTTTGTTTTAAATCACTACATTTAAGTCGCAATCGCGGATGTAATATCTGAAGGGATTTACTGACAGACGAATTTTCACAACTGTGATTATCGGATATCTGGGACTAGATTAGACAAGTATGATGGTGTTTTCTTGTAAAACATTTTATATCACTGTAAGATTTCAGGATTTTCACGTTGTTTAGATATGGTTTCCCGGTCCACATAGAGTAAACTTATGTTTGACAATTTCGTCACACCCGTAACAATACCCGCAATCTGTTTGTTTTCTAAATTTTAACATAAGTAGTTTGGTAAATTATCCAAAACAATATCATAATATTCTAGTATAGGCCTAATTAATGAAAAAATATATTGTTTGAAGAGAATTTCTATTTAATGGATTTTTCAGACTTCTTAATACAGCTAGTCTTTGTGATACTTTTTCAATATATAGGCAATATGGATATTCCATGTAGAATCAGTTGATAAACATACTCCTAAATGTTTATGGGAACTAATATTGGGTGCAATGATATTGAGCATTGTGATAGGATTTTAATTAATAATAATTTACAGCGATTGTTGGGTTTTCGGCTTTTATATACAAGGCAGTGTCCTCAGTAAATAGTTTTATTTTACAATCAATATCGTTTACTATTTCATTAATATATATTAAGAAAAAAATAGGGCCAAACTTCGAACCTTGAGGTACGCCTGCTGTGCTTTCCTTAGATTTGAAAGTTGGATTTAAATGCATTACGAACAACATCTAAAAATGTGTAAATAGGACAGTGCTGTTTTGTATCTGCTGGTAGAAAGGATTCCCACCTAATAATATTTGCATTATTTGTCAGCAATAAAGAGAAAAGAGAAGACGAGTGTTATGTTAAATGAGTAGGCTCCTCAACAAACTGATTGAAGTTGTATCTATAATATATATACTCTATAATCAATAATACGACCAGGATTTTAAACTTATTGATTTCCACTAAAATCACCTGTAATTAAAACACAATCATATTAATAACTAGCAACCATATCAATGGAATGGCCAATAGGATTCTAAATTTCATTCCAAGAAGTTGGCGGTCTATAAAACGCTCTCGACATGATAGTTTTATTGTAAAGTTGCAGTTCTAATCCAAATGCATTCATGATTATTGATTTCAAATCCCGGACGTCAAATCGCAGTATTTTTGATGAGGTGCATCCACTTATCCTATCTGGCCGCTATTTTACATTTAGATCATGGAAGTTTGAATTTAAAAAGTTCATAAGAAGTTTCTGTGCAAGGGGATAACCAAGTCTCAGTGAATGATGAAATATCATAATAATGTTATTCACTTTTAATTCAGTCAACTTTGAGTTACAAACTTTGGACTTTGTAGTATACATATGACAAATAATCTTGGTTGAATATTGTTAACTTAGAACCTGAGAAAGAATCTAATTACTTTCAATATTTCCACAGTGTAGATGTAGTTTCATAAGGCACATCTGTAACAAAATAATCATTACAGATGGTTTTTGTAAACGATAGTATAAAATATAAATTTTCATAATACACACGAAATTGACATTTTCTTGTATAAAACATGCAATCTCCAATAATCAAATCAACAAATTAGTAGAATTTTAGGTTAGATTAACAGACAGGAACATGAAAAATTATATCATGTAGGTGTATGTACGTGTATAAAATGGCATTTTCTTGTTTAAAAAGTACAAGATCTCTTCACTCAAGTATGACACGTACAACGTATGTAAGTTAGAGAAACTCATTATAGACAAAATGGGTGAAAAGTCATCCCTTGATACGGTGTGTTACATTTCCCTGTGTGCATAGGGTTTACCTTTAAATCACTGTATGAAAAATACATTATCATTTAAATCAAATCAACGTGCGATCCCATGTTTGTTTCACGTACAGCGTATATAGGTTAGAAAAAATCATTATACGAAATATTGCCACTGTAAATTCGTTATACTTGTACACGACATTTTAACATATGTAATAATGATTGACTTTATAAACCGTAAACCTTTCCAAGTACATACTAACCCATATGAATATGCAACAATACACCAATATACAGACACGTTCAAGTGTGTGCGCAGAATGTAGTTAATGTTCACGCGCATTTTCATATTTACAAAATTATCAAATGTGCGCGGAATAAAGACGGAGACAAATGTTATCTTCTTGTGTGAAAAATCAGCAAAATCGATAATATACTGATTACACATCACTAGATGTACACTTGTAAGTAGTCACAAATATAAGAAATATGGTATGTACGCCGTATATAATTTCTAGAAATTGTAGTCACAATGAAAGAGTGGAAAACATTTTGATACTGTGTGGTACAATTGCCTTTGCAAATAGCTACATGTATACAGTTGCCATTTTCTGGTATGAAAATAACACGATCTTATATCCATAATTGTGGAAAGGTTGACATTTTCTTGCATGAAAAATATATAATTTCATAATCAAATCAACGAATGATTCGATATCAGTAAATACGTCACATTCTGCGTATACCGGTGAGAGAAACTCATTATAGGAAAAGATACATGTTTCAATAAGGGTTTAGTCAGCTGAAACTTGTTATAATTAGTTTCAAAAACATTTACACAAATAGCTTATTCGTGAGATAATAGAAGGTTTCTTGGTGATGTTGCGTCACTGCGGGGAATTTCCCCGATGCTGATGGGTGACCGTACCTATTCAGTGAAGATCTGGTGGTTGCGATCTCATTTATCTTTTATCGTGACCTTACTGTCCCAGGTTCAGGTCTGTATCACCGTACTGGCACATTTTTCACTCACCGTTGGTAGTGAAATGCGAGTTTAATTCATTGTTTGACTGTATTGTAATTTAATTTGTTAAACAGTTATTCACATGTGTGTCCTTTGTACTAAAATTTCCATGGCAACATAAATTGATTTGTGTTTTACCTACCGTTCGTCATTATACTGTATAGCACACGTGCAACTTACAAGTAAAATGGACAGAGATTGTACACCACAAGTTACATCCGAACGGACGTCGTAATTCCAAAGTGAAATGATATTTCCGAATGATATTTCAGTCCTTAAATGACCTATTTCCCACCAGTATCATAAACAGTTGAGACTTTTCACTGTATTTGTCATTTGGTTCATAATTTCTTATATGTACTTTTTCACATCTCTAATCATCATTCAATATATAAATACCGTTTTATTTTCGCATAGACAAGATTCAAAAGGTTTTTTCTCTTTTCTTCAAACGTTTTGGATTTGCCATAAGAGATATGCTTATATATACATATATTGTAGAGCTTAGTTTATTTCAACTTATACGATGTTTTTCCAAAATCCATCACAATTAAACAACTCATAATAATTTTTTTCTCTTTAACGTATATTTTAGATTTCCTTGATCATGTATTATCCTTCCCATTTGGTATTACATGTGTACATCAGCCTTAAGACCATGCATAATATATACACAATAGTTAAAGGCACGACTCTTCTCACAAAAACTATAGCAGGAAATAAGTATATGTGGGCACTTAATATCTCTGTCGAAATTTGTTGTAACTAAGTCTATATACATACATTGTATATATTTCTAATATGCCTAATTGTAATTAAAAAAATCCAAGGCTATCAAAAGAATCTTAAGAAAATAAGAGAAACACCGATTTACTCGAATAATGTGTTAAATCATCTTCATATATTGAACAATCTAGATAAAAAATGAAATATCCTTGTTATAAAGCAGAGGTAGAAAAGGTGTACAGAACGTTGGTAAAATACTCTCATATTATAGCTTAATATGAAATCAGTAAAAACCATCTTGTTAGAACCAAATACAAATACTGTCAAGGATAAATATGTTTGTAAAATATCAAGAAAGTCTAAACGTTTTCATGATATTGTTTCAGAAATGCGAACTGAACATGGTCATGGTAAGTTTTTTCCCGTAAATGCAAACAAGGGTATCAAAGAGCTCTAAGAATGAGAAATACGGCCAGGACAGAACTCTATAATTTTGTAAATTAAAACAAGGTCTGATAGTAAATATTTCAGAATTTAGACAGGGTCATGCTAAAGAAAATTAGAAACAATGCCGTGCTAAAGCTTTTGAAATGAAAAAAAAAATGATATACCTTGTATGAGAAGAAGTTTTATGAATGCAAACATTGTCGCGGTAACTATTAATAACTGAAAGCAAGGCCGAGTTATGTCTTTGTAACAATGCTATGGTGTTGTAATTGATAGCTTTGAGAATTGATAACGCTGTTGTATTGAAACAACAAAACAACACTTTTCCAAGACATTTTTTTTTCAACAATTTTTTAACTACTGCGTCAAAGATATCAGAAAGACGACCCGTGTATTTCTCTAGTTAATGCTCTACAGGGACCTTTCTTCGGTGATAATCAATAACGACTGTAAATCAATCAGCTTACCCTCGCTTCAAGTCTGATGGCTAATGCAGGCACTAAAAAGACCCTCAATACACGACGTGTTACAATCACAGCAATAACTCAAACATATATATGATATGCAGCTTTGACGATAAAGGATAGAGTGGGAAGTTGTGGTAAGTTTAAAAATGTCAAACGTCATAATGAAATCTTTTTATTTCATAACTACCATGTGAAGTAAAAACAAACACTACATGAATTGTAATAAGACCAAAGATGTAATAAGACCGATCGGCCGAAGTTATCCATTGTTTCAAACGTTACGTCGTGGCAACAAATTAACACAAGGACTATTACAATCCATACCACACAAGTAATTTCGAGATCAATTAAATGACATATACGAGTATTTCTAATATCTATTTAAACAACATTTTACAATGGGCTTAAGAAAAAAAACACACGTGAGATGTTGTTATTATGTAATTAAGTAAATGTCATGTTGTTTATGAAAAATGTTCTTTTTTACATCTAAAAGTACATTATTGTATTCTGAACAACTTGCAGACCGAGTCTACATTAAACCTTTGGGGTTACAGCTGCTTACCATTTAGCCGTCTCAAAGCCTAAGGATTTCCCTTACTCTTCTAACAAGATATACGATCTGATATATATCCTTTCAACATTGTATCAGTTTTGTATTACCACAGACATCTATGGAATACATAGAGAGATAAATCTTTCATGTTTGATAAATTTCCGACACTGTTGTATTACGTATTGTCATAAAATTTTCACAGTAAAAAACTTAATGCGCTTCATGAAATATGTACTGAAAGGACAACTCTCTTTCTCGGACAGCGTTATAGATATACTGTCATACCAATTTATCGGAACAAAATAAGACGAACGACACATTATCGCACGCTTTGGAACATTCGATGGCCGCCAGTGTACTTCGTTAAACGCTCTTTCGATTTTCACTCCTGAAAGAATCATTGAACAAAAATCATAGAAGTGAGCCTAACATATCAGAGCACTGAAAAGATACCAAACCTGTCTGTCTAAATCATAACATTTGAGGGATGTCATGCTCGATTCGCGTTGTCTGAAACAAAATCAATATTGTATCACAGGACTTATCTCTGTTAGGTTCGATTCAACAAACATATCGCCTGTTATTATGTGTCTTACTATTGGTTTACTATTTAGGCTGCTACTCTCGTTAACATCTTGTCCGTATTTATAATGGATCATATTGTTTCCTTGATCCTAGTTCTCATAATTTCATAATTATGGAAAACAATTTCTATTTTACTACCTATTTGATAAACTGTAAACGATATCTTTACATTCCAACAGTATTTTCCTTTTTAGTACAATACAATTGGTTTCATGTTTAGAAGAAACGCTTCATAAAACTTAGATAGGCATTATTTTTTTTCATAAAGCTGTTGTTCTGCCATCTTTGATTGATGCAGAGTTAGGGAAAGTCAGTTTAATAAATACAGATGACCAGACCACCATTTTCAATGTATTCGGTTAATATCAAGCAAATGGAAAGTCTTTTCAAAGTCAATGTATCTATTTAACAAAGACCAGACTTAACGACAACCATGGGAAGACTATTACTGTTTTTTTCTTTATAAGAACTTTTATTCTAATGCTGGGTTACGATGCTCCGGCAAGCGAGCGAAAATTTAATGGTATATGCTGTTGTGTATAATTGTGTAGTATGTGTTGTTGGATAGAATTTCTACTTATCGGCAAAATGAAATGTTTTAAGGAGTCATACTGATGACGACATAATTTAATAAGTCTTTCATAAATCGTGATCGTATATCTACAGGTGAAATTTATGCTACCACTGTTTTTGATTATTATCAGAATTTTCAACAAAACATTGCTTCAGAATAGTCCAGTCCAATTTGCTTTCATTACATTATTTTTTAAAATTCATTGTTTTTCATCAATCATTAAAGAGAACTACACAGTATTCCAATTATCTGGTAAAATGCCTTCATGCCTTCATCCATGACAAAAGAACATAGTCATGCCAATTAGAATTCCATATTTCGCGCATTCCAGGGATGGGTGTGTGGTTAGTACCAAATAAAGTTCCATATTGTTTGACCTTGTCTGGTATTTCTCACAAGGGATATAACACCGCTTTAAGAATTCGTAAGTCCCAACAAACAATACATGCTCATGTGGTTTGAGACTAAAATCAAACCAGTTTTATCAAATCAGCGCCGTGTGTGTTTATAACATGATTAGATTACGTTGCTCTCAAAAGAAGAAGAAAAGTCTTGAAAGTGTGTATTTTATAGTCATAGTTTTATTTAAAACTTAATTGCAATTCATCAGCAGTTTATTGATCAGTTTACCATCGGACTCCGTACAATCCGACAGTGTAGCTGGTAGTTTCTCCTGTAATAGTGACTTTATGTTCCTACCACCCACCTATAATGAACATCTATGGGGAGCTTCATGTTCGAAACTCTTCACACTCATGTCGTAATATTTATTTGAAATTTCTCGAGAAAAGCTGTGTGTTCCCAAAGTAGTTTCGTTTTAAGAGCACTTCGTTGGCCAGTAACTTAATATTTGGGAATGTCTCAAATGTTTGCTGGTAGTGATACTTTTACCTTTTGATAAAATGGTTTTGTACGAAAATGTGTCTTAAAATTTTTGTTTCAATAAGACTTATCCTTTTTAAATTTTAATGCCCAATTCATCAACACTTATCACATATTTTACTTTTTATTGATGTATTATATCGATTCCTTCGACAACAAGCTTTTTGGTACGTAACACATATCCTTGTATACAGGAAGAATGTCTCTTATATCCGTCACAAAACTTTTTTTGATTTAGAGCCTCGTGGTCTTGAATAATGTCCCGGTCCTTTATTCGCTATTTCATGATAATAAAGCAAACCTATTTACTCAGAAAATAACATCATTCTGTCCGTTATGTTTCAGAAAAGCATGTTTTAGATATTAGATCAGCGGGAAAACGTTTTGTCAGGATGAAGAATCGTAGATATTTCATATATCAAGAAAGCGTCTTACTGGTGTAAAGAACATGCTGTTACGGAATGCATAACACATTTGCTAGAAACCAGGATCACTTCCGGTGTTTATCAAAAGCATGTCTTACAGACATCAGGGACAAATTTTACAGATATCAGAAGCAAGTTTTCATATATAAGGAACAAATCTTAGATATCAGGAGAGAGCCTGCAGATATCAGACAAATCTTACAAATATCAGGAACACGTCTTCATATATAAGGAACATGTCTTAGACATATCAGGGAAAAGATTGCAGATATCAGGAACGAATCTTACAGATTTCAGGAGTACGTCCGGAGGTATCAATTCAAACACATTTTAGGAACACGCCATACAAATATCAGAAAAACGTCTACAAATATCAGAACATGTCCTACATATATTAGGAACGGGCCTTAAATATATTAGAAACAAATCTGACAAATATCTGAAACATATCTTACATGTATTAGTAACACGTCTTACGGATACAAGGAACACATATTATAGATATCAAGATAAATTATTCACGATTATCAGCATAAGACTTTTAGTATAACAAGTTTAAACCTTAAAGTATCGACATAAGTCCAAAACTCAATAAGATATCATATCACTCCATATTTAAAATCATTTTTAACTGATGATTAAAGATTTTCTTTATCATCACCCCTTTGATATATCTGTTAAAGTTTTTTTTTATTAAATTGATGTATTGTCAGATTTATCTGGCAAAATATAATAAATAGTACTGTCACCAGGCAGATGTATCACCGTCTTATAGGCATCTGAACGACACCCAGCAGATATCACTGAAACGCGTTTTCAGGAATATTAAAAAGATGATGATAAGTTGCCATGAACAGTTGGAATACTTATGTAAGTATAAAGTCGATAAATTGCTTGAAACTAACGTAGAAATCACCGCGCGACAACGCATTTTCCACCGATGGGTTTACAGTATTTTGCCATCAATGTGTCTCAAAATGACTAACATTAAACATTACCTGGGATGTAAGCTTAACAGCCATAATCGATATTTTACGTATTAATAAAATCAGCTCACCCGTAATTGTTTATATTTAGTTACATGATATCTTGCCCTGATAACTATATATAGATGTTTTCACGCACTGGGGGAAATATCAGGTAATATTGATGAAGCCAGCTCTGTATCTCCATGAACGAGGTATGCCCTGTTTTTCTTGTGATAATGTCTCTTTGTTGACAGATTTTGATGATTCGTTACGTATTTTTGTATATTTTATATTCTGGTACGATCGTATTATGATGAAGACCAATTCACACATCTTTATTTTCCGTTATATGTTTATGTAGTCACACATTGTGATCTTAATAGCAAAATGTACGTAGCAGTGACTGCTAATGTATTGTCTTCTATAACGTATGCAGTATATCCATTGACTCATCTGTAACAGTTCTGATGTAACCATGCAGTATGTAATGAATTCCTAAGACACAATACAGAACTTGTTGTTTCTACGAATTCAATGACATTCCGGTCACCAATCCTCATGGGCTTGCTTCTCGACATCAATGACCACAGGAGTTCGCCACTATGAATAACTCTGTGGTGATAAATATTATTTTCTTTACTTTTATCCTTAAATCTTAAATAAAAAAAATTGGGTCATGACATGATTTGATAATTTCAGTCACAATCTGTCGCCTGAAAATTTCCGACAAACGAGTCAATTTACTAAACCTTTCAATTTCTGCTGTTTCCTGTTGCAAAATCTCCGATTAACTAAATACAAGAATCTCTTATCTTTTGTCTACTTAAACCCACTGTTTTGCAAAGGAATATCAACTGGTGTTTCAAAACATAATTCATGTCATCATCTGTTCCTCGAAGAAGTAAGGATGTAAGATTTTTATCATATCGACGACAGAAACAGAGAAATAGTGGTGACAAATCGTCAACTCTGGAATTAATTAAACTTTGACATTTGTTTTTATGCCTAGTTTATGGCCAGTGATTGTATCATAAAACCGAGAACAACAAAATACGTGGTTCAATCGACGACGAAACTTTGACAAAAAACAAACCAATGCATTTTTCTGAAAGGCAATTTTCTTGAATCGTGCAACTCTTAAAAAGAATATCTCCAACTTAATGAAAAAAACTATTCTATAATATATTTTTTTTAAGAATGCACATTGAAATACAATAATTTCCCAAGCTGTATTTTAAGTATTTGGGCTTGGATTAAATAATACAATTGCCACCTGACATGTCGCGCTACATGTGCAATTTAGACTGACAGTTGTCGATTTGAGTATAGGTAAAAAGCTATTCAGTCTATATTTGGTGGACGTTACATGTAAACTCCACTCTAGGGTATCATAAGTTTTAGTAATAAACAAATCAAACAAGATGCCGGTACCAGAGTCTATAAACATTCGTTTATCACATTATCTAATTAATCTTCGCTAATCTTTATCGTTTTTTATAAAAAAAATCGTTATCAGATTGAAATAAACTATTTGAGATATAGTCATAAAACCTCGTGATTTTCATCAAAACATTATCAAACCCTGTGTACAAATTGCTGAGTTCAGTCACTTAGAGAGAGAAATGCATTAATTGAAAGGTCAACTCACATCACCTCTGGACTGACAAAGGCATATTCCATCTATACAATCCCCGTGTCCTGAACAGACGGAATTATCTCCCCTGTCAAAAGATGGTAAAATATGAAATTATGAAATATTACTTGTTACGAGCATACTGAATTTTTTACATAATAATATAATTCCAATCTTTAAGACAGAAAGTAATACATTTCATTTCATAATCAGGAATGAAATTGCTTGTTCAACACCGCTCTGGCATGTTCTGAGCAGCACCGAAAAACGAAATATTTGAAAACCAGTAGATGAAAGAGGGAAATCCCATAACATCAAATAAATATTCAACCATACGATAATACTTATAAGTTATACGGGTTATATGTTCAGGTACAGTTTCGACCTGCACATATATTTGTCTCCATAGGATGAAGTAATAGATTTACTTGTGGTAAATTTAAAAACCATACTGACAAATATGTCAAGAAAAATCTTAATATTGCAGCTGTAGCCGTCTATAAAGCGAGTTGTTGCGCACCCATTCTCAGGAAAATGCATCACACCCATATGCACCACCACAAATAAGTGTTAACAAATGCATAGATAATCGTTTTAACTGAAATGGTACAATGATAGAAGAGAGAGAACATAAACTAATTAAAATGGTAAGTACCGATTCCATGGGATGACGTAATAGAACTTTTTTATGGTTTAAATGAAAGCATGTTGCCTGTTTTGCTTCCTAAATTCACGAACCAATCAGAAACACTTACGGAGCTATGCATTGGTCTATCTCTCTTGAGGAGCAGTTAACACCAATATAACCTTCATCACAAACGCACATACCCATCTTAAGGGCACCGTGTCCGTGACAGGGAGGTGTCTGAAACAGAAACAGATGATTATCTATAGGAATCATGTTAAATTGTGACCATTGAAAAGCATATATGATAACTTTAGATATACCGATACAAGTTAGAATTCAACATCCGGTTTTGAAACAGGAAATAAACACAATTATATTACAGATAATTTTTATACACCAAGATCATAAAAAAGATAACTATCAGGTAAATGAGCTGTTCATTGTCATACAATTATGACATTGTTCCTCCGAACTGGATATATTAGTTTAATTCTATTTATGATTCACAATATTTGCATGTCGGTAGTATGTAACCATTTCTAATCATATCTGATCAATACACGATAGCACGTCAAATAGTATGTATTCATTATCAATGGCATGCAATGTTCTCAAAAGGAAATAAAATGAAATATCTAAATGTTCGCAAGAACAAACGAGTTAGGAAAGGACCTATTAAAGGTTTGGTTGAGCAGAAAGGAAATGCATCAGATTTTCCATATTCGCAGCAACATACCGACACTTTGTATTCATTATTAATCAAATGTTAAGATATTTTGAAATCAATATCTAAAAATTTCAAAAACACATCAAGACACCAAACGAAGATGACATTAATACGAATGAAAATGAAGCTTTTGAGGAAACCTCTTTATATTCTTTGTGATATATACATTATATACGCTAATGTAGAATTTACCGATGGAGCAAATGGAAAAAAACAGGAAAAAAACAGCTAAAAAGAAAATGTAGCTTTACAACTTTTCAATAAAGGTAACAAATCAAGAAATGATAGCCGCGATACGTTTGAAACTGGAGCATTTTCTTTAATGTTACTTTGATAGAATCAGTAAAATTAAAGAACTTAAATAGAATATTCCTTGCAAATCTTAAGTACCGGATGCATATTACAGCTACAAACAGAAACTTAAGTGTTCCTCGTGTACCCTTACCTATTTTGTGACTGGTAATTGAATTATAGAACTGTCGTTTTCAGCCAATTAAGAGATTTAACAGCAGAATAAATCTATATAATAGCGTCATTTTACCGAAAAGAATGGGAAGAAAGTAATTCCTTACCTGAGTCAAGGCCAGATGACCTACAACTAATGTAAAGCAAAAATACATAAAGGCTCGTTGTGAGAACAGAAGTCAAACTAAAGTTTGACTTTTAAATGGTGAGAATAAAGACTAAATACAAATTCTACAACTTTCAAATATCGGTCTTTTACACTGGACGAAGTAGACAGTTTGCCTAGCAAAGACAAGGGGGAATAAATACGCTATTTTAACGAGTAGATCAACACAAACACCATACATACAACAGTGAATGTAAGATAAATTGGTGGGAAAATGATATGTTTGATTTTGTATCCAAAAAGCATAGTCAAAAGACATTAGTATTGCATGTTGATGATCAATAGTCATAGAAAAACGTTCTATCATCAGAAAATAGATTACAGGTATATTTATTCATTGTAGCCATCTAGTCAATTTCTTTTCCTAAAGTATATTTGAGAACATCACATCACAACTGACACCTTTGTAATCTTTGACTTGGCAAGTGTTCATTAGATGTTTCTCTAGCGTGAGTGTGATCTGCATATCTCTAATACATAAATAAACCTAATACATCTATAGTCTAACTACTACATCATTATGAGGAGTGAATCCCATTGATATTTCCATCGGTCATAAAAAGGGTATATGCCTTAGAAATGTATGATATATCGTTTTCTGGTACTTAAAGGGACTAAATGGTTAGATTGCTCTGT
The DNA here is from genome assembly GCF_031769215.1 of Ylistrum balloti. Classification (NCBI taxonomy): domain Eukaryota; kingdom Metazoa; phylum Mollusca; class Bivalvia; order Pectinida; family Pectinidae; genus Ylistrum; species Ylistrum balloti. The sequence goes on along the minus strand of NW_026782315.1, from coordinate 7,049 downwards.
TAATTCTCATGCGTTGGATTTCCGGCAAGCATTGTAATACTTTAAATTAGATTCTTCACAAAATTATAACACTCGCCGAGAGAAATTGAAAAAGATTATCAGCTTCAAACCAACGCTATTCGACACTCACTTTTATGTCTACCACCCATCGCTGTTTTGATCGGAGATAGCCGAGTTCTTCACGTGACCTTTCGGAGCCTCGTTTTAACCCATCGTTTTGATGTGATATCTTACTATGTATAAATATGTGAAAATTAATTTGCCAGTCATGTTTCAATTCTTACTTAATCATGCTATACGCATGCGCAAAGATATTGTTTACACTCTCCGAACAATAATGATATGAAACAGTGTTGGGTCGCTCCTATTTTATTCAAGTTTTTGACGTTGTTAAGAAAATGGTTGTGCTAACAGAAAGTATACAATTTTAACAGATATTGATATGTTTTAATGCTTTTTATCAGTTATGAAACATTTAGTCCCTTTAAACGAAACCACAGCATTAAGAGAGAACATATGGAAATACATATGGCGACATCATGTCAAATTCCAATGCATAAAATCTCGTAATTTTCTTAATCTAGATTACTTCCTGATTGTTGATCACTAAATGTTAATCCAAAAGGTTTCCTAGTAATTAAGTTGTGTTAGGAAATTAAGGGATATGTTTTATTTATGTCTTGTAATATAGATATAGATTACATCACGAAAACGTTTAGAAATCACCAATTACTAAAAAAAAAATGTATTGATTTTATAAACTCAACAATTACCTCCAAACACAACAATTACTATCCAACATGTCATTCGGCACAAACCCATCACTTCCGGTTTCAGTTTATGGACGATTTTAGGGAAGAATGAAATTCGCTTCTCTTCGGTGGTGTTCAAGTTGTAGGCGGTGTAATTCTGTAGAAAGATACGTTACCAAAGAAATTAAAACAAATAGGATCAAGGTCACATATATAACTCATCATTTACATATTTTATATCTGTGATGTTAGTTAATGTAGAAGGAAAATATGTATTCTTTAAGCTATACTTTTACTTGATATGCTAAAGAGCACTGTATTTATGGCGAATTTTCACTAGTTTTACCTGATCTGGAATGTGTATCCTCGGTGTTGGCGCTGTATAGAATGTCAGATCTGTTTAAATTGGATTTTGGTGTACCCAAAACACGTAAAATGTTGTTTAAAGTCCATTAAGGCGGCGCACCTAGCCATTTCCCCAGACAATAGGTTAAATGTATCAACCTCGTACATGACATTTCGTACTTCCAAAACAGCATACAAACTCATACATTATTGCGTAAATATGAGAACGTAAATATGTGTATACAAGACTTAAGTTTTTTTCATGATCAGAATGCCGTAAAAAGAAAGTAATTTCCCTGGAAATCACGAAAAGGGCTATTGTATTCTGTACTTCTTTTATTTTATCATTTTGTATTCCGTTCTCGAAAGTAGCAAAAAATACAAGTCGTTAAAAATAGAAAACTTGAAAGTATCCTATCAAATATGTTTAACATCTGAGGACGACTGCTCAGAACCTCAACGTGATATTGGGAGAATGTCCTTGAAATAAGATCTAGATTAAATAAAGATGTTTTAATGACGTCTCTCCTACCACCATCTACTACTTCTTCAAGTGATTTATCTCAAAACTGCAGGTGAAATCTGTTTTATTATCGTCTTCTCCTTGGTGGGAACCATGTTAGACTTTTACAATGTTTAAGTTCGTTTTCCACTAGATCGTTGATCGTCATACGCTGTCTGAACGTTTGAATGTTATTTTTGATTATATTGTGTTGGTATATTATTACAATGTTTTGCAAAACAGTTATCGATGGATCGCGAATCCATCTAATAAAGGTATGTATATACCGGATGAGCAACCTAAATGTCAGAAAACCCCAAGCGGTGTCTTTAAGTTTCTCCATGGTATCATTTTGAAATCTTTACAAATTTAATTTTTATAATTTCCTACTAAGATGAAATGTATCAGATTGAAACAACATGAAAATCAATGCCACCGAATCTTTGAGAACCTAAACTGTCACTGGAATCTGCCACTAAAAAATAAATAATCTAATAACTATTTATAAATGGGCTTTTCCCAAACTCTAATTGTATTTTCTTCAACGACACGAACATCTATTTTCTGAAAAACCTTGCGTTATAGAGCTAGAATCTACATAAATCTAACCGACCAAAATTAAAGGTTTTCAATTCCTGTTTTATTCCAGAATCATGACTTTCAATGTCATTAAAATGCCTTGGCTTCGCGTTCCTCTCAAAAAAAACTATTCACCTAAGTCTAGTACTGCATATTAACCTTACCATGATTATTGTGAACCAATACACCCTTATGTAGAAACGAGTTAGCATATATCAACCTGTTTTTAACGGGTTTGATGAGTAATGTGATATATTGAGTACATTTACGTATCAGGAGTTAGCAGTGAAGTGTCTGTAAAATACTTAAAAGCATGTTTTAATTAAAATGTATTACTTTGACTTTCCTTCAGTTTACTGTCACCTGTCTAATTTCCTATGTTTTACTGTTGAAATGATACTAGCTGTAATATAAATCATTTCAGCTGTGCCTTGTTCCCAAAATAATGCACAGAATATTGACGACTATTACCTAACTAACCTTTATATTGTTATCTGTTATATAATTTCATAGAATATAACTAGATTATCGCTTATATGATTTCATAGAATATAACTAGATTATCGCTTATATGATTTCATAGAATATAACTAGATTATCGCTTATATCATTTCATAGAATATAACTAGATTATCGCTTATATCATTTTATATAAAGGAATGCGATTACCTGCTATAGTAATTTATAGAAAAAAGTGAGCTTATCTGCTACATCATTTTATATAAGGAAGTGAGATAATCCGTTGTTATGCTATCTTATAGAACGAAGTGAACTTATCTGCTACACAATTTCATAGAATGAAGTGAAATGACCTGTTTTTGTTATTTTATAGAAAAAAATCAGGTGAAGGTCTCGTGTCCATTGCTGAATGAACCGTGTGTTTTCTCACACTGACGAGAAAAGGTTAAATTGCTCTACATCGATTCTATGGCATATGTTCCTGACCAGTTACAATTTTACAGCGTATTGTTGCCGTTCCAAGAATGTCTTATATCACCATAATATTTTGAAAATAAGTAGAGAGAATAAAGTCTATGCATAAAAAGGAAACCCGGTGATTTTACGTCCACAAAGTGCTATCAGTTGTTCCGAATTGACAATTGATATTGAGTAGGAAAAGTCCTTATTGAACATCTGCCAAAGTGTCTGCATCAGATTCTGACAATTTTTGAAGGATGAGCTATTGTGATTATGCGGTTATTTGTGGAAAAGAGAGAAACATTTCCCGTGACCAAGGCCAGACTAATAACATTTTTCAAGCTCGTGCAATCAGCTGCTTATTGGCACTGTTATTATAGCAGACGTGAAATTATGTTTTCATCAAATGTTTCTGGTTTGATACAGTTGTACATTTGGTAAGTTGTATTTTATTTTTTAAAAACCAAGACGACAGTAATTATGTTACATCATGCCAAGTTAATTGAGCATATCTCGAAAACGTCTTGAACAAAACGGTGCTTACACATTTCCCGACATCACGAATGTGACGCCATAAAAACAAGCTACTTTTATATGTTTTATTTGGACCTATAGAAACATAAGAATTATTAAGTGTTGTTTTTACATAGATATACTATACGTTATATCCAATTATCATTGTTCGGCTTTATAAACTGAAATATTCAATCTTATCCGCAAACGCAAACTTCCGCATTATTTTCCAATCAGCGGTACATGTACTTACATTTTTCCCGGAATAACAGCAAAAATAGGAAACTCAATGTACGATGTATTTTTATGTTAATCCCGTATGTTATAAATAGTATTAACATATCTTCAAATTAAAAGAACAACATATATGGACTCTAGATACCAGGTGGGATGAAAGATAAACATTGATTGGATGGTCGACTGACGCCGTAGGCCAGGGTTTGATTCTCGGTCAACACTCGTCCATCTATATGAAAACCGAGTATGGTATGTGGTCACATGAGTTCCACTAATGTTATACCGGCGGGCTAAAACATCTAGATCTACCGTGTTTACGTTGCTTGGATAACCTCGGATTTCATTCCTGACGTGATCGCGCGTAAAAGTCGACAAATTAAAAAGAGCCTCGAATGTTCCCTCCAAAAGCGTTAACATTGTTATAATTGTACAAAAGACATTTAAGCAAACAACATCTTATAGCGAAATTCAAAATTAGATACAGTAGTACCAGATAAGGAAGAAAACCGCATCGTACAACTGTTTCATCCTTCTAGGACCGTTAGTGACAGTAAAGGGCCAACCTTTAAGTCTAGGAGGTGACTGAGAAAATCTAAAGTGATAGAAAAAATATCAAAATGTAAAAGGTGAGGTGCATTTGCCCCGTAATTCAATTAATTTTAAAAAATCGAATAATTCCATTACTGATAAATGAGCTCCATCCAATCGCGATGTTCGTTTAACTTAAATATTTTTCAACTGTGCACATAGATTGGGGCAGGGCACTATGTGCGCATTTTGGTAATAGGGAGACTTCATTTTAGTTATTTTTCGGTTACCAAGGAAACAAAAAGACTCGGTATTCATGTTTCCTGGATTTTACAATCCGAAAACCTTTGAACTTATCCCAACAGAATCGGACAAGTGCCCTAGTTGTGTTACTCGCTTTTGCATTTTTTGTAGCTATCTTTAGAAGGGCACGAGAGTGATTAACATTATGTTAGTTGAAGGAATATGAGTGTCGGTAGAATATTGCTATCTGTGCCGTCTGGGTGGGGGATACTAGCACAGTGAAAGTCTGCCGCCATTTATAAATATTTACTTTTTTTCTTCTTTTTATACGCCCGTCGTATAACGGCCGTATTATGGTATGGTGTTGTCTATTCGTCCGTCTGTCCGACCCACCATCCGTCCGTCGTAAACCTTGTTTTTCCGGGCTTTCCCATCTCGGTATTGTTTTGTTATTAGCTTGCCCTACTTTCTCGTCTTTTTTATTTAAATTATGAGCGCAAATCGTGCCAGTGATTTAATTTCAAGTATGAATTATAAGTGATTTATTGATACCCTGAAACATGTTAATGTATTTTTCTTGGATAATTTTCATAGTCTATATCAAGTATAATCATAGTCAACACACGTTTCAAACCGTGAACGGATTTCACTGTACCGCCTTCCTTTATGTTTATCTTGTTAAATTGTAACAATAACTGTATTTTTGTATTGCCAGTATTGTAATGTCATTAAATGATAAAACTATATATATTGGGAGAAGGCGTTGATAAGTTACAAGAACTCGTGCCAAATCCATTGCCTATCTTTTGGCAATATATATGTGTTAACTTAACGGCTACTTTTATAAAGCGTCAGTATTGTAGTGTCATGTATAATGTATATTGGGAGAAGGCGTTGATTAGTTGCAAGAACTCGTGCCTAATCCATTGTCTATCTTTGGCAAAAGATATGTTTTATTTTAACGACTACTTTTATAAGGCGTGTGGGGTAGTTAATTGGTAAAACACAGTTACATTTATCACTATAATGACAACGGACAAAAGCACATGTGTTTCCCGTAGTAGAATTTCTTCCCCAGTAATAGCGTGCTATAGATAATGTCACGCTCTTTTCTGTAACTTGTTAAAATTCCATAAAAAACCTAAACTGTTGTAGGGGTGTTTATTGAAACGTATTCCAAGACACGTATATAACTATATGAGATAATAATTGTGTGAAACTTTAAAAAACACCTTCCCGTTATATTACTTCGTCCATATAACATAGACTATAAACATTTCCAAACAGACACTGCGCATGCGCACAAAACAAGTTCATGATGCCTGGTTATTTGTCCACGTTTGTATTGAGTTATTTATAGACAACAATCTGGCAAATTCAGGAAGTGTCTGTTTCTGAGTCGGAGATAAATATAAAAGTGCCGTCATGTCTTTCTTGTCGACACTGCCACTGCAGGGATATCGCCTTAAGTTTCCCGACACATTAATCTTTCCGGTCTGTATGCCTAACTTTACCACAGAAATTGTTTCGTGTGAAGAAGAAAATGCATGAATCAATGCTAAGAGTACAGGTTGTAGACTATTGCCATAATTATGGTAATGATTCTATATTTTTTTTCTTAGTATCGTTGATTCTTTAACATTTTGAACCTTCTTGGTTGTTTGTAGAATTTAAAATGCTCACGATACCTTGGCGTCTGCTCGACATTATGACCCGTTGCTAAATGATTGATTTGTTGATAGTATATCTGAGCCTGCACAGCCTCACGTGTATATAATCTATTATAAGTATGAGGAAGAATGTGAGAGTGTGAGTTGTTGTGTATTCTCGATATACACCAAACATTGTTAATCCTTTGTCTTGTTTGGTAATTCTGAAAATGTTCATCATACGACATGTCTTTTCATTCACTATCATATTAGATAGACCACGAATCTTTCTAATAATATCAATTGTTTACATGTCAGAGAAACAAATGAAGATAGTTCCGCCAAGTAAGAATTAAAATCAAAATGACAAAGCATATATATATTATATAAAGGGTAAGGCTAGATATTTAGAAAGAGAACATTTTATTTTAACACACAGCCTTGTTTAGATAGGTCAAATACAGTACAAAACGAAAGTAAAAAGAGTCTAGGTCACGAAAGTTGTGTTATGGGAAACATACCCTATAGAATAGATTGAGTCATTCGCAGTACGTAAAATTACCATACATTGGAGCATCTACGTTGGTCTTGCACCTCTTTGTCTAAGAAAGGAATATTCACAAATAGGGCAATTGAAATCGTCACGTTTATCATACATCATGATAGAAAGTTGTCCATATTGGTTACATTAAACAGGGAATCTAGGTAAAAGGCAGATGTAGTTGACGTCGCGTCCTTGGTTTCAATTTACTATCGCTTTCTTTGAGAATTGAAGTACCTACA